>NC_088423.1:73669195-73977008 GCF_034236695.1 Oncorhynchus nerka
ATGGTGTGGTGTGGAATTCTGTTAGGTATGCTTAACTGGCTGTAAGGGAGTCAGGCGCAGGAGAGCAGAAGTTGGGTAGCCAATGGAGCCTTTTATTTCGGCGAACAAAACACACAGCACTAAGAACACTAAACACAATATGGGTTGACATAACACAATGTGGGTTGGCATAACCCAGCGCAACCAGTCTAGCGTGCACATACACGAAACAACAAACAATTCCACATACAGACATGGGGGGAACAGAGGGTTATATACATGTCTAATACTGAGGGGATTGAAACCAGGTGTGTAGGAAAACAAGACAAGACAAATAGAATAATGAAAGGTGGATAGGCGATGGCTAGAAAGCCGGTGACGTCGACCGCCAAACGCTGCCCGAACAAGGAGAGGAACCGACTTCGGCGGAAGTCGTGACATGAACACTGTCGTGTATTTTAATGTCACGATGGCGAGAAAAGGGTGTTTTTAATATTGATTAAGTAGTATCCTCTTGAGTGAAGTCCTATTTTCCTGCATTCTAAGAGCAGTGTATGAAACATATATATTTTTATTTTTTATTTCACTTTTATTTATTAACCAGGTAGGCTAGTTGAGAACAAGTTGTCATTTGCAACTGTGACCTGGCCAAGATAAAGCAAAGCAGTTCGACACATACATATATATATACTTATTTTAAACCGGCCTTGGCCCTCAAACCAGTCCACGTGCTGCACTATTGTCAATCCACCCCGTGAGCAAATCATTCCACCCCCATCTTTCAAGCTGTATCACTTCGCATCAAGACAGCGAGATAAATAAATCTAACAATTTCCTCAACTGCCGCCGACATGTCATCCACCAGCGAGAGCAGGTACGATAAATAAACGACTACATGATATTAGGCTGGGTCAGAAGGAATAAACCTTAATCTATCACCTCATAAACATGTTTCGACTATTCGAATTAACCATTAACTCGGGCACAACCAGATCATTGCCATAGCAACGGCGATCAATTCTGGTAGAGAATTTGAGATTTCAGTGAGAAAGCGCAAGAATTATGTGGCGGCAGTAGCTCTCGTTTCTGATAACGCCCCCGGTCAAAGTTTCAGGAAGATAGCCAAAACGTCCTTCCCATATAATACAAGGTGGATTGAAGGAAATAGACTACAGATAGCCAGTTTGAATTCGATGAGAGTTTACCTATATTGCACACAATAAAACCACGCTGCAGCCAAAACACTGCAGGCTATGCAGGCACAATATTAGGCTATAAACCTATTCTCTTAGAAAAAGGGTTTCAAACGTGTTCTTCGGGGGACCCAATAGGTAGTTGTGTAAAGTACTGAAGTAAAAATACTTAAATGTACGACTTAAAATGGTCCAAGTCACACACTTATCAAGATAACACCCTGATCATCCCTACTGCTTCTGATCTGGCAGACTCACTAAACACAAATGCTTCGTTTGTGAATGATGTTAGAGTGTACCCCTGGCTATCCATAAATTAAAATCAACAAGAAAATTATGCCATCGGGTTTGCTTAATAAAAGGAATGTGAAATTATTTATACTTTTTATATTTTTATTTTTATATTTTTAAATTAAATTAACTTTTCTCACTTAAGTATATATAAAACCAAATACATGTAGACTTTCACTCAAGTAGTATTTTACTGGGTCATTTTCTATTAAGGTATATTTACTTTTACTCAAGTATGACAATTGGGTACTTTTTCCACCACTGTCCCTTGCCGGTTCCACGTAAACCCCTTTTGGTTCCAGGTATTACCATTTTGGGTTCCATGTAGAACCCTCTGTAGAAAGGGTTCTACCTGGAAACCAAACCGGTTCTATTTGGAACCCTTACCTACCCTAACCTAACCATAATCCTTAATAGTGTGCAATCTTTTTGTAAATACATTATAAATAGTTGAATATGGACCGTATTAAAGTGTAACTGTCTATTTAGCATACAAACTACAGAGGCTGCTCACCCAACAAAAAACAATGCTAAAACATGTAGGATTCAGAGTACATGCCTCTCTAGGCTGCTCCTGAGAGGAAATACTGTATATCAGGGCTTTTCGTTGTAGCCTACATTAGGCTAGGCCTGTTTGGTATTCAAATGCTCTGAACGAGGCTGCTGTGCTGTGGTCGGTCCTTCTTCTGTATTCATAGCACAAGGGACAGGGACTTTGCCAGAGCGACCGTCAGGACCTTCGACAGCTCTGTGTAGGAGGGAAGGCATGGGGCGATCTTGGGCAATCTAGTTTCCCCTGTTGCGCACTCTGTGCTCATTGTTTGTTTTCTAGTTTCTTAGTATTTTTCTGGTTTCTCAGACATGAGCAGTCATGCAAGTTGAGCCTGTGGATGCCCCATGTGGCAGGTGATTTTTTTTTACTGATAACTAGATGCAAAGAATTCCAGTAGTCTGGTCTTTCTGGTTCAACACACATGTGAGTGGTGATGTGTGTGAGTGTATGTGTGTTTGTGTGTGTGCATCCCCTGTGTGTAGTGGAAAATAGCTATTTTACATTTTCGGGAAATCAAAGTCATCATAATCTTTGGGCAACAAAAATATATTACTGACTTGCCCAATGGGCAAATGTCTTTGAGGCCTGAATGTCAATTCCTGCATTCTATGGGATGAACGATACTAGAATATACTACTTGCTTCTTTTGCTTGTTTAGTTCACCTTAACCTAGTAGGCCATTGTTCCCTTTCCTATAGCCCTTCCTCTAGCTACCTTTTCTTGCCATCTCTCACTCATTACTGCCTTTAAGAGCTCTATACACCGAGAGAGAGGGAGAGCATTAACCACACTGACCCATTACAGCATTTATGAGCTCTGTACACGGAGAGAGAGGGAGAGCATTAACCACACTGACCCATTACTGCCTTTAAGAGCTCTATACACCGAGAGAGAGGGAGAGCATTAACCACACTGACCCATTACTGCCTTTAAGTGCTCTATACACTGAGAGAGAGGGAGAGCATTAACCACACTGACCCATTACAGCATTTAAGAGCTCTGTACACGGAGAGAGAGGGAGAGCATTAACCACACTGACCCATTACTGCCTTTAAGAGCTCTATACACGGAGAGAGAGGGAGAACATTAACCACACTGACCCATTACTGCCTTTAAGAGCTCTATACACTGAGAGAGAGGGAGAGCATTAACCACACTGACCCATTACTGCCTTTAAGAGCTCTGTACACGGAGAGAGAGGGAGAACATTAACCACACTGACCCATTACTGCCTTTAAGAGCTCTATACACATTTACATTTACATTTAAGTCATTTAGCAGACGCTCTTATCCAGAGCGACTTACAAATTGGTGCATTCACCTTATGACCTCCAGTGGGACAGTAGTGCATCTAAATCTTTTCAGGGGGAGGGGGGGTGAGAGGGATTACTTTATCCTATCCTAGGTATTCCTTAAAGAGGTGGGGTTTCAGGTGTCTCCGGAAGGTGGTGATTGACTCCGCTGTCCTGGCGTCGTGAGGGAGTTTGTTCCACCATTGGGGGGCCAGAGCAGCGAACAGTTTTGACTGTTACACTGAGAGAGAGGGAGAGCATTAACAACACTGACCCATTACTGCCTTTAAGAGCTCTATACACTGAGAGAGAGGGAGAGCATTATTAACCACACTGACCCATTACTGCCTTTAAGAGCTCTATACACTGAGAGAGAGGGAGAGCATTAACCACACTGACCCATTACTGCCTTTAAGAGCTCTATACACTGAGAGAGAGGGAGAGCATTAACCACACTGACCCATTACTGCCTTTAAGAGCTCTGTACACGGAGAGAGAGGGAGAGCATTAACCACACTGACCCATTACTGCCTTTAAAAGCTCTATACACTGAGAGAGAGGGAGAACATTAACCACACTGACCCATTACTGCCTTTAAGAGCTCTATACACTGAGAGAGAGGGAGAGCATTAACCACACTGACCCATTACTGCCTTTAAGAGCTCTGTACACGGAGAGAGAGGGAGAACATTAACCACACTGACCCATTACTGCCTTTAAGAGCTCTATACACTGAGAGAGAGGGAGAGCATTAACAACACTGACCCATTACTGCCTTTAAGAGCTCTATACACTGAGAGAGAGGGAGAGCATTATTAACCACACTGACCCATTACTGCCTTTAAGAGCTCTATACACTGAGAGAGAGGGAGAGCATTAACCACACTGACCCATTACTGCCTTTAAGAGCTCTATACACTGAGAGAGAGGGAGAGCATTAACCACACTGACCCATTACTGCCTTTAAGAGCTCTGTACACGGAGAGAGAGGGAGAGCATTAACCACACTGACCCATTACTGCCTTTAAAAGCTCTATACACTGAGAGAGAGGGAGAGCATTAACCACACTGACCCATTACTGCCTTTAAGAGCTCTATACACCGAGAGAGAGGGAGAACATTAACAACACTGATTGCTCTCTTCAATGGCTTCTCATGTCAGAGAACTCTAGTCAACTCCATCCCCACAGACCATCTCTCTCTCTCTGTCTCTCTGTCTCTCTGACCCTCTCTGTCTCTCTGTCTCTCTGTCTCTCTGTCTCTCTGTCTGTCTGTCTGTCTGTCTGTCTGTCTGTCTGTCTGTCTGTCTGTCTGTCTGTCTGTCTGTCTGTCTGTCTGTCTGTCTGTCTGTCTGTCTGTCTGTCTGTCTGTCTCTCTCTCTCTCTCTCTCTCTCTCTCTCTCTCTCTCTCTCTCTCTCTCTCTCTCTCTCTCTCTGTCCTTGCCTTCAGGACAGAGTGAGAGATGTCTACTCACCCAGTGAATTGAATTGATCGAATTTGATGAATTTCTCAAGCCATTCCACCCCCCATGACCAAGGCTATCACAAGAGCGTTTATCCCTGCTGGCTGACGGGGCCAGAGGGATGGGGGTTTATTTACGCATTCTAACCCTCCGATCAGGCTTCAGGGCCCACTTGTTGGAAGTGCATGTGTGTGTATGCACACACACTCATACATCACCACCCACGCGTGTGTGTTGAGTATCGCATTTTGATGTGTGTGTAAGGGACGTCTTGCTTGCTGTGCTCTAGTGGATTTGCTTATGGAGGCCTCTCAGACTGTGATTCATCACCATCCTGCCAAGTTACCCTGCCCAGGGCCTGAGCTAAACGCTCCACTGCAGGAGTGGGACAAAACTGCATTTACACCCCCCAAATCCTTCCCTTTGCCCCTAACCCTTCACTGTTGTCCCTTTCTTTCTTCTCCCTCTCGCTCTCTCTTTTTCTCGCTATCTCTCTCCACTTCGCAGGTACACCTATGAGCAGTACAAGGAGACAGCTGATTGGCTGCTGGAGCGTACGACTCACATGCCCAAGGTGGCCATCATCTGTGGTTCTGGACTGGGAGGGCTGGCAGACTTACTGGAGAATAGTGTAGCCTTCCCTTATAAAGACATCCCTCACTTCCCTCAGAGCACAGGTACAGTATACACACACAACCTTGAGGACTTCTTATCTCTGACACTGTGTTGTGAGTCTGTAGCTTAACATCATCTTCACCTCACATGACTACATTGCATAATAAAGTTCTAAAGCCATGTCATCAACATTGGTCCCAGGTGACATCATTAATGAGGGAACATGGTGAGTAGTTGGGGGGTAGCTGGGTTGTTTTCCTACTCAGACGTAAGCTCTGGGGTACAGGGCTTAATCACCCCTCAGGGGGTAGGGGAACTGGCCCTGCCACTGAGACACACAGGGAGAGGCCCACCTACTAAACACACACACCAAACTCCACCATACTGCACACCAGGTAGACTGGTCTGTTAGTGCTTTGACCTGCAACTTGACCCCCTTTCCTCATCTGTCTGCCTTAATCCCATCCCATGTAGGGTAACATACCTGTGTATGTATGTGTGTTTGTGTTTGCGTGCGCGTGTGTGTGTGCAACACCTCGTCGGACCCAAATCTGGCAAGGAAGTTGGTGTATTTTAGTGTGAATGTGCCAGTGCACCACAAGCTGCCGGTGGCACCTTAATTGTAGAGGACAGACTCCTAGTAATGGCTGGAATGGAATTATGGAATGGTATCAAACACATCAAACACATGGTTTCCATGTTGTTGATACCATTCCATTCACTCCATTCCAGCCATTATTGTTAGCCGTCCTCCCCTCAGCAGCCTCCTGTGCCGTGCACGTATTTGTGTATCGCTCTCTTTTTCTCTCCCTCTTTCTATCAGTGCCAGGCCATGCTGGGAATCTGGTGTTTGGGGAGCTGCAAGGGAAGGCCTGTGTTTGTATGCAGGGCAGGTTCCATTACTATGAGGGCTACAGCATCGCCATGGTTAGACTGCCTCTTCCGCTCTGAAACACAAGGCAACACACATACAGTACATACCATGCTGTGTATGCTATGCTTCCCATAAAAAGTATTTTGAAGATAAATTGCTGTAAAATAAAGACATGCAGTAAACATAGGTCCTGCTTAGACAGTATCAGTTACATGAGCTCGTTACATAGTACTGTATTGGATTCTGCTGTGTCGCTGTCCAACATGAAGCTCCTAGACTATGACCACAGGGCTGGCAGATGACATTATAGTTGGGACAGCAGTGGGGCTGCTGAGTCCTAAGTAAAGACAGCTGATTAATGTGATGATGCTCTCTGTCACTCCAAGACATTGTAATGGTGTAGGTCCACTCTGACTGCTGAAGTACTGTATATTCTGTGTGTTGTGCAGGTGACGTACCCGGTGCGTGTGTCTACTCTGCTTGGGGTGGAGACGTTGATAGTGACCAACGCTGCAGGAGGACTGAACCCTAAGTTCAATGTTGGTGACATCATGTTGATCAGAGACCACATCAATATGCCTGGCCTGGCCGGCATCAACCCTCTGAGGGGACACAACGATGACAGGTGAGACACCTAAACTATGAGACAGTCAAACAGGTCCCTTTGATCATCAGTGAGCCACCCAAACACTGAGGCCAAATGACCATAAATGACACCCTATTCTATGGGGTTCTGTCCTATGCACTTTGTACTATATTGAGAATAGAGTGTAATTTGAGATTTGTCATGTTTGAGTCTGAACTAGCAATTCAAGTGCCTCTAAGCAGTCATCACTAAGCCACTGATAATGAGATGTCGATAACCTAAATGGAGTTATGGCGGTAATGAGTCACTGCTCTGTGTGTGTGTGTGTGTGTGTGTGTGTGTGTGTGTGTGTGTGTGTGTGTGTGTGTGTGTGTGTGTGTGTGTGTGCGCGAGTGTAGGTTTGGTGTGCGGTTCCCCTGCATGTCGGATGCGTATGATGCAGACCTGGGCCGTTTGGCTCGAGAGGTGGCGGAGGAGCAGGGCTGTTCCTCTTTCCTCCAACAGGGGGTGTACTGCAATGTGGGCGGCCCCGCCTTCGAGACAGTGGCAGAGAGCAAGATACTGCTGAGCCTGGGGGCAGACGCTGTGGGTGAGTACAAAACACTGATTTATGGTCAGCTTTCAGATCTGTGCTAAAGGGAAACTTGTACCTTCAGGGAGCACATCAGGCCTCTGATGTGTATACTGTCTTCTGACTGAGGAAATGGAGAAGGCTCTCCCCAAGAGCACTCCATCTGAAAGAGAGCGACCCGGCTCTACGTATTCTACTGGTTTGTGACTCACTGACACCGCCCCCCGGGTAGAGGGGAGTAAAGCAGCTAAAGAACGAACACACAGGAACTTTATTTAAACACACTGAGGAAGATGTACATGGGGGATGTACATGGGGATGAAAAGTGGGAGGGGTTGTGGAATGGTAGTGGATTTTGGGCATGCGCACCATCCCACAAGTCCAGAGATATTATTGAGTCCAGTTGTTGATGGGCAGAGACCTGCTTAAGGGAGACTGCAAGTATTGTGTGACCTGTATAATCAAGAGGATGGGCAAATGTCCGGCCACCTACTAACCTCCCTAGCAACCAACCAGGGCACATCTCACACAGGTCAGGGAGAGTTTGAAAGGCAGGTTTATGGGGCCCCCTAGACTCTAAGGCTCCAGTTGTGGGTGATGGGGAGTGGAGTGTGAAGCTCAGGGTTGTGAGGTGCTAATACCAGTCACTGGATTTTGTAATACTATCTAACCAATGACACCATCAATAAAACACAGACACACACACATGAAGAGGTGCATGCAGCTAGAAACAGTATTAGGAACAAACAAACGGATGTTAACAGAAAATGTCAGGTACTCCTCTCTCTCTAACACACAACATCAGGTGACATCCCACTGGGCACACACAATCAACATTGTTTCCATGTAATTTCAATGAAACCAACGTGGAATAGACGTTGAATTGACGTCTGTGTCCAGTGTGATATCTATGCCAATGGGGTCAGCTTCAGGGGTCACAGTTCAATTGATCTGAACCCTGAGTGGTGTCTCAGTTAGAGGGTAACAGGTTGACAGGGAGGAAGCTGTACATGTTATCCTTTGACATATCTAATTTTCTAGGTCTCCCCTCCCCCTATCTTTCCCTTCCCCTCTTTATCTCCTGTCTTTACACACCCACACCCTCCTATTTCACTTTCTTTCTCTCCCTCTGACCTCTCCTTTTTAACTCTGTCTTGCTCCCTGTCTCTCGCTCCCTCTCACTCAGGTATGAGTACAGTGCCAGAAGTGATTGTGGCTCGTCACTGTGGTCTGCGTGTGTTTGGCCTGTCTCTCATCACCAACCGCGTGGTGTCAGAGTATGGCAGCCAGGACCGCGCTAACCATGAGGAGGTGCTGGAAATCACCCAGCGACGCACACAGGACCTGCAGAAACTCATCATCAACCTCCTGGCCCGAATATAGATACACACACTATCTGATAGTGATGTTCAATTTCTTTTTGATTTATTTCACCTTTATTTAACCAGGTAGTTCTAATTTACAACTGCAACCTGGCTAAGATAAAGCAAAGCAGTTCGACACATGCAACAACACAGAGTTACACATGGAATAAACAAACATACAGTCAATAATACAGTAGAAAAAGTCTATATACAGTGGTGGCAAATGAGGTAGGATACGGGAGGTAAGGCAATAAATAGGCCATGGTGGCGAAGTAATTACAATATAGCAATTAAACACTGGAATGGTAGATGTGCAGAAGATGAATGTGCAAGTAGAGATACTGGGGTGCAAAGGAGAAAGATAAATAAATACAATATGGGGATGAGGTAGTTGGATGGGCTATTTACAGATGGGCTATGTACAGGTACAGTGATCTGTGAGCTGCTCTTACAGCTGGCGCTTAAAGCTAGTGAGGGAGATATGAGTCTCCAGCTTCAGTGATTTTTGCAGTTTGTTCCAGTCATTGGCAGCAGAGAACTGGAAGGAAAGGCGGATGAAGGAGGAATTGGCTTGGGGGGTGACCAATGAAATATACTTGCTGGAGCGCGTGCTACGGGTGGGTGCTGCTATGGTGACCAGTGAGCTGAGATAAGGTGGGGCATTACCTAGCAAAGACGTATAGATGACCTGGAGCCAGTGGGTTTGGCGACGAATATTAAGCGAGGGCCAGCCAACGAGAGCATACAGGTCGCAGTGGTGGGTAGTATATGGGGCTTTGGTGACAAAACGGATGGCGCTGTGATAGACTGCATCCAATTTGCTGAGTAGAGTGTTGGAGGCTATTTTGTTAATGATATCGCCAAAGTTGAGGATCGGCAGAATGGTCAGTTTTACGAGGGTATGATTGGCAGCATGAATGAAGGATGCTTTGTTGCGAAATAGGAAGCCGATTCTAGATGTAATTTTGGATTGGAGATGCTTAATGTCAGTCTGGAAGGAGAGTTTACAGTCTAACCAGACACCTAGGTATTTGTAGTTGTCCACATATTCTAAGTCAGAACCATCCAATACTGTCAGTATAATAAAAACTAAGGACAGCTTGAATCAGAGAGATACGAGTGTATCTGATTCCACACCCTGTTTTCCAAATCAGTATTTGTGAGTTATTAATATGTGCCTGAGATTGAGAGGACTTGGAACTCAACTCCACCTTATTATTGTCCACAACTGATTATTCTTTCTTAAGTAATATCTTATTTTCTTGAAAAAGCTGACACTGATATTCCATTCAGTCGAAAGTCCTTTTTGTAACTATCTTTCTAAAAATAAATGAATATATTATATTATAGTACTGTTATCTGTTATTGTACTGACAGTATTGACAATTTTAATTGATTCATATAAAAGTTTTTATTCTATGAACATAATGCCTCTTTCTGCTGTTGTTGCCTTGCTTTATAACCCTGCATCTCTTCTGAAACACTCTTGTGAAATAAAAGGCACCATTCCAATCATGTGTGTCTACCTCCATGTTCAACTGCTTTTAAGTTCCTCAATCTATTCATCAAATGGTTTGGTAAGTTAAACCAGTATTGCTTCTCTGATCATGCTACTTCGAAAGAGAGAGAGGAAGAGTGGGAATGGGGAGATGGAAAGATGCTAGAGTAAGTCTCATTGATCCAAGCAGGAGATGTTCTGGTGAAACTACAGAAGACAAGAAAGGTATTGTCATCAATAACATGGATCAATAACCAAATGGAGAGAGGGAGGGAGTTAGAAGGATAGTGAGGAACTAGAGAGAAATGATGAAGGGAGAAAAGGAGAGTATTGCAGTTGCATAGAGGGGATGACGGGCAGGATCTACTGTAAGCAATATGACCTCTTGCTTTAGGATGAACTCCCTGAACACCCACCCTAAACACACACATGCCTAATGGACACACACACATGTCACGCATACTCTCATCCCACGTAGCTCTACCCCAGCTATGGAGTTAAAAAAAATATATATTTCAAAAATGAAATTAAAATGGTCTGAAAAGCCTGTTATACACCTGCCCACCTCCTTTATGCCCCCTCCCCCATGTCCCCTATTGTGTTAAAATATGCACATCATTTTTTATTAATATCTATCACATTCTAGCCATTTCATCCTCACTCTAATTTACATTTAAATGCTAAATATGCAGGTGACATTTTTTTTTAAGGACGTTACCCTGAAAATTTACTTTCAAATGATCCATGGGGGGTGCAGTGAGAGTGGCATGCTAAAATAATACCCTCACCTTATCAGCAGATTAAATGTAATGGCCTTTCTGATGAGCGGATGGTTAAATAAAGGGAGTAGGTCTGAGGATCACTGTACAGTATGTGTGTTAGTGCATGCATACATGCGTGTGTGGGATATTTTTGTGTTCAGGTAAACCTTGCGTGAGGATTTAATGGACATATTCACGTGAGAGCTGATCAGTGGTCCATCTACTCTAACTACTACACCCTACTCTCTCTTCCAATCTCTCTATCGCTCCCTCTCCCCCCTCTATCTCTCCTCTCCCCCCTCTCTCTCTCCTCTCCCCCTCTCTCTCTCCTCTCCCCCTCTCTCTCTCTCCTCTCTCCCCTCTATCTCTCCTCTCCCCCCTCTCTCCTCTCCCCAGAGAGATCAGAGCAGAGGGAAACACTCCTATATACACGGTCTAATTATTATTCATACAGTATAGATTTCACAACAGGGGTCCACACACACACTCTCTCTCTCGCTCTCTCTCTCTCTATCTCTCTTAATTTCACTCTAATCAATACACAACACTGCTATGTGGAGATAAAATGCTTTTCTCTCTCCATTTCCCCCTTGAAATTCCTCTCTCTCTCTCTCTCTCTCTCTCTCTCTCTCTCTCTCTCTCTCTATCTCTCACACGCACCTTCAGGCTTTATCGAAGCTGCTGGAGCCTCAAATAGAAAGAATGGGAGAAGAAAATAGATAAAGGAGGAGTGGGGATATCCCCCATACCAGAGCCTAAAGACGCTTTATTATACTTTAGTGGCAGTACAGTATAGTCGTCCTACTGGGTGATGTGATTTGTGCCAGCTATGAGGTTGAATGGCCAAGGAGTCTGAGGAGAAACTTAAATCGAAACAGACCCGATAGAAGAGCGCAGGAGATGAGGCAGTGAGAGAGGGATGCATTGATGGATGGGGGGATAAAATGGGAGTAAATTAGGAATGGTGAGAGTACAGTCTTTTTTCAAAGTGATACTTGATAAGTACAGTAAGATCAATGGTGAGGAATTTGTTAGAGCAGAGAGATAAATACTCGTTACCAGAGCATGTACACACACACTCACGCACACGCACTCGCACACACGCACACACACACACACACACACACACACACACACACACACACACACACACACACACACACACACACACACACACACTTAGTTGGATTCCTACTGTCTTCCTGAGGTGTTGGCCTGTTTGATGGGACAGACTATGTGATGGAATGCTTTGATGTAATTTTTGGCTCATGAGTGCCAGTATATGGGGCCTTTCTCTGTATGATTATATTTCCATAATTCCAATCAACAGAGAGAACTGCCCGTGTTATTCTGTATGGACAGAGCCTGCATGGACAGTGCCATTGAGTATCTCTCATCCCTCTGGGGGCAGTGACAGATCAGTACAGCTCCTGCAGGCTCTCACACTCCTTGGCTCAGAGTACATGCGGGTTCAGAGCCTCTGCGCCCCCGTTCTGTCAGCGTGAAAAGTGCATGCGCCGCGGGGGGGTTTAAAAGCCCCGGCTGAGTGCGAGCCGCTGACAGTTTGGAGAGGATCTGGATCAGACTGGGAACAAGTTAACTCCGGAAGAAGAAGAAAAAGCAGCAGCGACTGAACGATGGCGAGTCAAGCACAGCAGCCCCCTCATCTCCACCTGGCAGAGCTCACCGCGGCGCAGTTTCTCGACATCTGGAAACATTTCGACGCAGACGGTCAGTACTGCTACGGCCAGGGTTTAAACTTGGGCAGGACTGGACTATGGGCATATCATAGGAGTAGGCTGGTTGTAAATTCAGAATGGTTGGATAGTTAAAAATTTATAGGCTAGTGCTTGGTGGGACAGAGAAAGTGAGCAGATGTGATAGATGAGGGTAGGAAGTCCTGTGTGTTGTACTGCGGGACAGAGGAGCATATGGGTTGTTATTTAAACAGCGTCTTGGGAATCTTGGCTGTGATTGTCAGTCAGAGGTCCCTGTGCCCTGTACCCTGTTCCGTGATCATGCACTAATGGAAAGATTTTTAACTTGACACTCCTTTTTTTAACTTTAATTGCACAATTAGCATATTGAAGTTGTATAAAGGGGCATTTGTGGGGTTTGTAGATATTTGTTGCAGAACTGTCAGGTAAGGAAACATATTTTGAAGTAGCAAAGTAGAAAAGCATTTTCAAATAGTTCAGTTTGTGCATTTTTCCCACACGAGCGTTATATGAGATTTCAGTCGACACGTAGACTACATATAATCCCCTATAACCATATTTGTTATTCATCATTTTATTTTAGTTCCCCAGTTTACGCATCAAACCGCGCCAAGCTGTGGAACAGAAGGGCGCTGCTTTGGACCACATTTGTGGCACTATTTTCTGTGCGTAAAACACGAAAGTCTAATACAGCACTACATTCTTTGAGGGTAAACATGCGTTGTTCTTGCTAGATCATTTATTATATAGAGTGGTGACGTGTGTGCAAAACGGAGTGGATGTTTTTAGCGCTGTTTGATCGCTGTGAATTATATATGTGCCTGGCTTGTAGCGACCCCAACGAGGCAACCGGATCCGCGCGTCTCCTATGAATGAATCTACAGTAGCCTATGTCATCACCGGGGCTTCTGCCAGGCGCGGTGTATTGACAGGCAGCTTTCCGTGTCCGGTCTGGGAATGGGAAGGAGTGGAGCGGGAGAGAGAAGGGGGGTGCACGCACTAGATACTGGGCGGTTATGGGTGTGACTGACTGCAAATCGATGGCCTAGTCGCGGGTATGGTGTGCGTCACTGTGCGCTAGAGCTGGTCTCCGTCACACAGCACTCAAAGGTGATCATGAAAGGTTATAAACAGTGATTATAACAGCAGCTATACGAGTTGCTAAATCACATGACCCTCAGTATCTCTCATTTACGTTTTTGGATTTGAATATATTGCATGGTATAGCACTGCGTTTTCTTTCTTTAATCCATCCATGCATTCATTTCTGCACTGCGCAAAGCATGTTGAATCCTTCTCCCCCATCCCATGGTGGTCCCTTAGGGCCGTTGGAGACGTTCTGCTTGGCAACAAAACGCTGGGCTAGGCCCGTTTAGACTTACTGAGGGCTCTACTAAACAAGCGCCTGTTGAAGTGTGTAAAGATGTGTCAATAAATCTGTGACATTGTGCAGGCTTGACATGTTTCCGCCCCATAGCGCTCACTCTGAGCTCTGCAGCCTCTCACCTAGAGCGTGTAAACAGTCACACCTGAGCAAGCGCATGGATTCTCCGAGCCGCTCGAAAACACTCCACTGCCCCAGCCGAGGGTTAAATCCGCCCACCGGGTCAACTAAGCCATATGCATCCCTGGCGTGCACTGGACCGGAATGGACCTAGAAGTAGTAGAGCCAGGGATGAGGAATGAGTGCAATTACACACACACACACACACACACACACACACACACACACACACACACACACACACACACACACACACACACACACACACACACACACACACACACACACACACATACACTTTAATTCCACAAATTATAGTTTGTGGAATATAAAAATAGGTCTCACTGTTCGCTGTGAATACATGAATGCACCTAAGGCTTTTCAGGGAAGTCGTGCCAGTGATCCATCTGTGGGAGGCAGAGGTGGTTAACAGAAACATATTGTGCCAATCTATGTCCATAGTCTCATACATGATAAAGTGGGACTAGAACTGGGGTAGTGGAGCATGCTTTTCAAGAATCATAGATTTTATTTTTCGGGCACTGTCAATGACGCGTTTCAGATTTAAAACTTCAGATGATTCACTCTTAGGACAGGCCTTGTATGGTGTGTGCGTGTGTGTTATGGTTTGTGCAGAATGTGTCTGTGTGTGGACTAGAGAATAGGCCTATGATATTTGGGAAGCGCATGCATTATTCCACTCTTCACACCAAATATTATTACACGCAAGGAAACAAGACATCTTTGTCTAACATAACTGGAAAATGTATGAACAGGTTCAAGCCTTTTGGGGCCCTATACGAGATTTGGTTGGGGGGCCTACCACCTCGCTGGTCAAATATTTTAGTGGCTCCCCACTTGACCACGGAAATATTTATACATTTTTTAAGTTAATTTCCTGTAATTCCACACATTTTGCCATAAGGCATAGGCATTTTGTCATTTTAAAGCAAGTTTTCTGCAATTGTACACATTTTGCCATAGGACGAAAAATAAACTATAGCAAATGTCTAACTAATTTCATGCAATTTTATTTGTGAGTGAGAGTGGCAAACAAAATCAATGGGGGCCCCCTAAAGGGCAGGGCCCCTATGCACATGCCCTTCGTTCCCGTTCGGTAATTTATTTATTATTACCACAAATTTAGATAGCAGGGTAGACTAATTTACCAATCTAAAAATGCGTAGCTTCTCGGGCTAATTGACCGACTGTCAGTGACTGACATAACAAGAGGAAAACTGCTGATGCACAACCACATTTCGAAATTGCGCTTTGTGTATTCTGCTGTTCAAATTCTCAACAGTAAGAATTAGTTCCTTTTTGGGTCAGGGGCCCCCTACGTCCCGTAGACAAACCGCCTATGCCCAAGTCCGGCCCTGTGTAAAGACATGGGCATAATTCACATTAAATCCTCACATTGGGAAGAGCAATTAGAATTGTTTGTGATGGTCTGCACATATCTAGCATAATATCCACTGGTCTCTGGTGAAACTTCTTTACACAGTTAACCAGCCAACTCATTCACTTCCCTCCCACACAGTACAGGAATATGTTTAGTTGTGCTTCTGTGGAGTGATGACATGTTGATATAGAGAGGAGACAGCCCTCAGTCCCTCCACCTGATGGGCTGATTTATTTACATACACAAAGCTTTGTGTTTCTGCAGTGATTTGCTTACATCTCAAAGACCAGCCGAGCCGATGCACAGATGGTGATTTACCTATCAAATACAAAACACAAAGTTAAAAGTTTTACGTTGAAAGTTTTATTAGTTAGTACGGGATACGTATTGTATACATCGTCCAACGAAATGCTTACTTACAGGTTCCTTTTCTACAATGCAACAACGATAAAAAAACAGTAAAATTAATAAGAATAAAAACAAAAAAGTGAGCCTGTTGATATTAGACCACATGCTTCGAAACAGTCTGCCTGAAGGTAAGGGAGAGAACAGCTCGTGGCTGGGGTGTGTGGGGTCCTTGATGATGCTGAGTGCCTTCCTCAGGCACACTTTCAAGTAGACGTCTTGGATGGGTGGAAGCATGGTCCCAGTGATGCACTCAGCCGTCTTCACTACCTGCTGGAGGGCTTTGCGGTCGTGGACGGAGCAATTCCCATACCAGGCCGTGAATCAACCGCTCAGGACGCTCTTGATGGTTCAGCGGTAGTATTTGGAGCAACATGTCAAATTTCTTCAGCTGCCTTAGGAAGTAGAGGTGCTGTTGCACCATTTTGACAAGAGTGGTAGCGTTGTTGGTCCAAGAAAAGTCCTCTGTGATGTGGATGCTGAGGAACATAAAACTAGTGACTCTCTCTACTGCAGCCCCGTTGATGTGGATCAGGGCATGTTCCCTCCTCTGCTTCCTGAAGTCAACAGTCAACTCCTTTGTTTTGCTGACAGTGAGGGAAAGGTTGTTGTAATGATGTCACCACAATGCCAGTTCACTTATAGCCTCCCTATAGGTGAACTAGTCATTGTTGGTTATCAGGCCTACAACTATCGTGTTGTCAGCAAACTTGCTGTACACCATGCGTAGCCAGTCACATGCCTGTCATGTTTGTGAATGTTGCTACAGAATATCTAGTGCCCCAATAAACATCTACCTGACCCCCCACTGTCAATCCCCCAGGCACAAAGCCATTCCACCGTGAATATGTTTCTAATGCCTTCTGAGCTGCAGGCGATACCTGTTTTTAAATATCATTCTGTGGCAACATTACCAGAGAATATCCACACTTCCCATTCATAAATGCCACCCTGATCTGCCTAAAGTTTCCAGATGCGAGCAGTGCTTTGGTCATGTGACTAATGCAGAACCCCTACCTTCTCCCAACATTGAGCTAACTACAATAATGTAGTTCCCTCTCTTTACTCCCCCTCTCTCTATTGCTGCATCTCCTAGCTATCTCTTCCCATTCTCTCTCTCTGTTTCTCCTTTTCTATCTGCCTGTAGGGTGGTGTGTGATGTGTTTTTCTCCCGTGTGTGTTTGATGGCCTCTGAGTGTTTCTCTCATCTCCCCGATGGGGGAACTCACAGAGCACAGACCTGGGGGAACTCATAGAGCACAGACCTGGGGGAACTCATAGAGCACAGACCTGGGGGAACTCATAGAGTACAGACCTGGGGGAACTCATAGAGCACAGACCTGGGGGAACTCACAGAGCACAGACCTGGGGGAACTCACAGAGCACAGACCTGGGGGAACTCACAGAGCACAGACCTGGGGAAACTCACAGAGCACAAACCTGGGGGAACTCACAGAGCACAGACCTGGGGAAACTCACAGAGAACAAACCTGGGGGAACTCACAGAGCACAGACCTGGGGAAACTCACAGAGCACAAACCTGGGGGAACACACAGAGCACAAACCTGGGGGAACTCACAGAGCACAGACCTGGGGGAACTCACAGAGCACAGACCTGGGGAAACTCACAGAGTACAAACCGTTAGAGATCTGATCGGCCAAGACAATTAGGAGCTTGTTATAATCTCAATCAGCCTTAAGTATCTACAGCATGTGGGTTGCCCCTACAGTGTGCACACACACACACACACACGTACACACACACACACACACGCACTTACGCACGCACGCACGCACGCGCACGCACACACACACACACACACACACACACACACACACACACACACACACACACACACACACACACACACACACACACACACGCACACACACACACACACACACACACACACACACACACTTATCAAGTATCAAATCTCTTTCCCCTCTCCATCATTTTCTTCCCCGTCAATTCCACTATCATTTTATTCCTATGGTGCTATGACACAATAAGTCACATTAAGCCCCTGCCCTTTCAGATCCCTCCCTCCGATCTACCCTCCATTTCTCTCCTCCTCCCTCAATCTCATCCTCCCATCAGATACTGGGCCTGATGGTTTTGCTGGGATATCAGATTAATCCTAGTAAGGACCAGGGAGCTCAGCAGTGTGCGTGTGTTGGATATAAATATGTGACTCAATGTTATGCTACTGTACTCCTGTGGGAGTCGTGTTGGCCAGATGGACAATATCGTGTGACTGTAGCATTAGGCTAGATAATGAGAGTGTTTTTGTCAAAATGTTTCCATATCGTTTAGAGTATGCAAACAGTCATGGTGGTGCTATACAACACTTGAATCTCTGGACTCCTTGTGGACTCGTTGTTCTGGACTTTCATTGAGCTACTTGTTTAGTAAATGGCTTAAAAAATGCCTCCATATTGAACCCTGTTTTTTTTTTACAGTAATGAAACATACTACATACCAGGGTTCTATCTCAATTCACATCAGCTGTATTGGAGAAGAAGGTCCAAGGTCCCTCCCCTTACTTTTTTCTCCAATAGGATTTGCGAAGGAGGTGAGGAGAGAGGAATCAAGAAAGATAAATTGAGAAAGTGCCATGTAACTATTATGTTTTCCACAGGTTCAAAAGTCAATGTAATTCCCATCTCACTGATCCCAGGAATGACCTTTAACCCTTGGGTATGTTCTACAGGAAATGGCTACATCGAGGGAAAGGAGCTGGAGAACTTCTTCCGGCAGCTAGAGACCGCGCGGAGAGGAACAGGCGTGGTGAGTGGGTTTGAATACTTTGAAAATGCATCCTTCCTTCCTGCCTTAAAGTGAGTGACTGACTCCATCCTAGTCGAGGCAACCTTAAACATTGTATTTAAATGAGAAAATGGTCCACTTTACTTGACTGTCATCATCCATGGTATATTCAGGCTTCTAGATAGGCTAATAGACTAGACAATTTGACATAATATGCTATAACAACTCATTATCATAGAGAGTCGTTAGGTAGGAAGTCTCTGTTTTAGTCGTTTTTTATTTATTCTGTGTGTTTGTGTGTGTGTTTGCCTATTCAAGGATCCCACACATGCTGCCTTTAGAGAGAAAATGAAGGAATTCATGATGAAATTTGACAAGAATGCAGACGGAAGAATCGAGATGTCAGAAGTAAGACTCATACTGTACACAAGCACATTCAAACTCCTCTGTTGAAATGTCTGCTTACTTTTTATGTTTACCTCTGATGCTATATCTGCATATATGTTATTTGTTTTGTACACAGTGTTGTTGTTGAAATCCGCTTTAATATTGAGTTGCTAGCCAAGTGTACTAATCCTCTCTCTCTATATTTTCTCTCTCTCTTTTTCTCTAGTTAGCTCAGATTCTGCCCACAGAGGAGAATTTCCTGCTTTGTTTCAGAACATTTGTGGGATCCAGTGCAGAATTCATGGCGGTAAGTTGTGTGTGTGTGTGTGTGTGTGTGTGTGTGTGTGTGTGTGTGTGTGTGTGTGTGTAGGCCCACTGCACTGTACAGTATATCTATCACTAAAGATGACTCCTGCTATCATTGCTCTCCGATACAGATAACTTTTTGGTGTATTGCTAAGTCTGATCACTTCGTCCCATACACAAAAACCAACACACATCCATCCACACACACACAGAATCAATTCCAAGAGAGCTTAGAAATATCAGGGAAACAGGCATCTCCTTGTCTAAAGTGTTTTATATCTAGAAATAACTAGAGAGAGAAAGAGAGAGAGGGAGGGGGGCTCCTTTTAACTGTTCTCTGTTGGTGGAGACACGCAAAGTAAGGAGAAGAGAGGATAGACAGAAGGAAGGGGTTTTGCAGTGGTCCAGTGTGCTGGCTACCCTGTGTTAAAAGTGGAGGGGGGAGGGGAACACAGAAGCTATTCTCAGACTGCCATACATTATGGATTGGTTGCAGGCTTACTGCAGGAGAGTGGGGGGTGGGGGAGGGGTGATGTAGTTTGGGCATCCATCTTTGATAAGGTTTCACTCTAGACACGGGTCAGCTGGTAGATTATAACACAAATTATATACTTTTCTGTCTCACTCTCATCCTCTTCTATCTCCGTCTGCCTACATTCTCTCTACCGATTATAGCATCATGACTTTTCCACTTGTTGTTAAAGTAAAGAGGGTTTTAAGGCTTTAGAGTTCTTAATCTCTGTGTTTAAATGCATGTGTACTGTGTTGTAATGAGATGTTAAAAATGCTCTGTCTACAGGCATGGAGAAGGTATGACACTGATCGCAGTGGATACATCGAAGCCAATGAACTGAAGGTAAACAAATGTGTCAAGCTTTTAAACATTCATAACCTTCATTCGTCAATTTCCAAGGACTTGTGCTTGTTGTCAGAGGATGACCCCTGAGCACTCATCCTTAAACTTTAATGTTGGGTCATTGAGCCAGTTACCAGTGGGGTAACGAGGATCTGTCTTCCTCAGGGTTTCCTGTCAGATCTTCTGAAGAAGGCCAACAGACACTACGATGACAAGAAACTCAACGAGTACACACAGACAATCGTGAGTGTGACACACATACTGTACATGTGTACACAAACACATAGGTTTAACACCGTGTAGTAATGTTACGCCACTCACTGTTGCATTTCACTCTCCAGCTGAAGATGTTTGATCTGAACGGTGATGGGAAACTGGGCCTGTCTGAAATGGCCAGGTGAGTGTATGTGTGTCTTGTTCACTGAGAGACTCTCTGTGTTATACTTAAATCCATTTTGAAGTAAAGAATCTGAATGTGAATGATTTTCTTTTATCTCATTTAAGGCTGCTGCCGGTTCAGGAAAATTTCTTGCTCAAGTTCGAGGTGAGACCACACCCACACACCCCACCCCCACACCCCACACACAAAATCCTTTAGGAATTGGGGCAATGTAGTCATTTGTGAAAGAGTCGGTCACTATGTGAATTAAAGCAGTCTTGACTATAACCCTAAGGTAAAGGTCATACAATATGTATGTAGGCAGATCTATGGTACAATTCAGCTTTACTGCTTTCACTGTACGAGGATTAAACTGTTTATCACACACACACACACACACACACACACACACACACACACACACACACACACACACACACACACACACACACACACACACACACACACACACACACACACACACACACACACACACACACACCTGTCTATCAGTTCTGCAGGCCCGTTAATGAAACCAGTTAGACTCCAGTTTGTGAGGAACAGATGCAGGCATTCCCAGGGTGCTACAACTCAATATTAGGAAGGTGTTCCTAATGTTTGGTGAACTCAGTGAATATATATCATATACAATAGATATTATTTTTTTCCTTTCCTTTCACTGTTTTTTCCGTCTCTCCAGGGATGCAAGCTTTCAGCAGAGCAGTTCAACATAATTTTCACCTTCTATGACAAGGTAAATGAGCACAGTAGACATATTTACAGGGAGGGTGTGTGGGTGGGAGAATGTGTGAGAGAGATTGTTTGTATCCCTGTCACTCAAGCTACAAGCTCCATGCAAATGGTCACTTTCACAGGTAAATACTCCAGACACACCTGCGTCTGTATCATTTATTTTGTTAGTGTTACCTTGGTAACCTTCCCAGTAGCGGTGCATGGGTTAAATGAAGGGGGAAGCCAATCCAGACAAAAAAGCCATATTACAACCTATGTGTTGTGATAACTGCGTTGTTTGCTCTATAACCTGTTAGTTCATATGCCTTGACATCGTGATATATAGGCCTAAATGCCGAGACAATAATAAGACAGTGGCAGAATAAATTCAACCACACATTTGTTTCATTACAAAACCGGAGAGCAACATCTGTCCACAGAACATATTGCATGTAACAGTTACATGACCTACAGCATAGTCAAGCAAGGTACATTTTTGGACTACTAAACAACTATCGATTTAGAACCACAGAGAGTTATTGCAAGATACAAAGAAAACAGGAGCTGCCTGTCAATGTTACTGATTTATGTGTGTGTGTGTGCCTAAACGGTCTATGATTCTGTCATACAGTACACACTTTTAGTTTTTGTTGTCCTAGGCTATCTTGCTAAAATACTTGCTCGCTAGCTTCCTTTCATAGACAACAATACACCAGGCCAGCTAGTTAACATTAGCATACTACACTCTTTGAAAAAAAATATGCTATCTAGAACCTAAAAGGGTTCTTCGGCTATCCCCATAGGAGAACCCTTTGAAGAAACATTTTTGGTTCCAGGTAGAACCTATTTGGTTCCAGGTAGAACCCTTTTGGGTTTCATGTAGAACCCTTTCTAAAGGCCTCTTGTGGGGGCAGCCGAAGAACCCTTCTGGAACCCTTTTTTCTAAGAGTTTACATCTAGCTACATGTTGAACTTCCATCCTCTCAGGTCAGGTGCACAATGTATGAATTTATGGATGGATCAGAATCCCCATTATAATCATTGGCCAGTACAGAGAATTAAGTAAAACCACAAGTCCAAATCCCTAATTTAGGAAAGGGCCGAACACAACGAGATGCAACAATTCAAGTTTTTTTCTGTCATTAATGACATTTGGCTTTGGCTTGTGATGTGATTGGTCTAAAGCCAAATCCAAACTGGCTTCCCTTGACACTTTTTTTAATGGTGAGCTAGCACCATTCACAGCTGAGCTCCCTCAGTTTAGCTTAAAGCTGATTTACAATTATTTAATGTATTTTTTATCAAGGGAGGCCAAATGCTCGCTGGCTTCCCTTGAATTCAATGCTATGGGTGGCAACAATGTCATACTCTTTCTGACCAGAGAGCATCAGATAGATACTCTACACATACTGAGACAGAGGGGAGCTGTTAGGTTTGCTCGGATGCTTTCTCCGGTGAGATATATTCATTTCAGCCTCTTGTGAATTGAAGGAAATTTATGAAACACGGAGCGACGAAATATGTATTTTTTCTTGGTCAACTTTTTGGGGAAGCCTGGCTTCCCTTGGCATCCATGAATACATGCCACTGAACCTTCCACAAAGAAAACAGTACAGTAGGGAAGATGTGTACAGTACAGGAGTCTCATACTAATGCCTTTGTACTGACTGAATTGGCAGTTGGTCTGTGAATGATTGATCTTACCTGTGTATACTCTGAGTGGGAGGATATCTGAGTGTTTGATTGTTCTTTTAATGAGAATATGATACAAGATGCCCAGCCCCTTTCTGTTGTTTCACTGTTTTTCATTGTTTCACTAGGATGGAAACGGTTACATCGATGAGCAGGAGCTGGATGCACTGCTGAAGGACCTACATGACAAGAACAAAATGGTAAAGAACAAGAGACTTCACTTATATACTGACTCATCTTTTGATTAGTTGATTGGTTGATTATGTCATACTGCACCTGGAGTGTTTACAAGATCAGAGGGGGGTAGGAAATGTTTCTTTGCGACCGGGAACTAGGCAAAAGCCTTTAGGGGATCATGACCCAAAATCCCAAGAAAGTTCTAAAAAAAAGTCCTTGGGACGTCCCTGGGACCAATCGGGAACTAGACAAAACCTCCAAGGGACCATAAGACAATGTCCTGACGACTTCAGGCGACCATTTTGTGAAGTCCTGGTGACGTTCTAATGGCTCATTATTGTTTACAGGGTAGACACCATAGTTAATGATATCATTGGTTGAGGCACTAGCACTCACTGTTTCTCTCCCTGTTTCTCTCCCTGTTTGCTGTAGGAGTTGGACTCGACCGGTCTGGTGGGCTATAAGAAGAGCATCATGGCTCTGTCCGATGCGGGGAAACTCTACCGCACCGAGCTGGAGATCGTCCTCTGTCGCGACTCCACACTGTGATCTTTCACCTCTGAACCCTGACAACCCCCCACTGCCCCCATCCTGGCATTACTAGGTGCATGTATGCCCCCTCCTCCACTCCAACATCTGTAGAGTGAAAGTGAATGTCCACTTGAAGGCATAAGCAAGACCCTCAGCCCAACTGCCCCACTCTGTTTAACTACCTGTCCCTTACTATGCCCCACCTCACCTCCCCCTTATCGCAGCGTGGCGCTACCTGATGATGTCATCAGCGTCCGCAGCTTTTTTGTTCTTTTTTTTTACATGCAATTCTATAGTGAGTTAATACATGTGGAAATAATAGAAGGAATATACGATATGACTATTTATTTGAATGCATATACATTTTGCCTGAATGTCCTTTATACTATACTCCCTAAGCCTACTCTTTGTTTTTTTTACAGTTCGCCTGTAAATCTCTCTCTCTCTCTTTTTCTATTTACCTCTAATCTCAATGCCCACTCCCGCACTATTCGTTTCAGTCTGTTGCCTTGTTTTTGAATTGGGTTTAGGCTCGTACTGTTTTAGTGGAGATATTATTGAGAGCATCAATAAATATAGCTGATGATCACTTATGTCTCTGCCTTACTCACAACCACAGGGCCAAACTGTCTCTATCCTAACCATGGGATCTCAGTCTGCTAAACTTCTATATCAGCCTATACATCTCTATAAATGCATAGTTAAATCTGTTTCTATGAAGACTTAATCTTGGCCAGGCAAAGGAGAGCTATTTTTCTTTGCCAGCATAATGTGTTTCCTGTGAAGATAACATTTCCAATACAGATGTTGGGAGCAGGCGCGTTATCTCCCTGAGCACTCCACTCTCGCTGTTCTAATCTCCAGTTGAAAGCCAGCTTGATGAAGGGAGCCTGCACACTCCATTTTTCATAGATGAGAACTTTCAGAGGTGCTTATCTGTCTCTATGGCACACTACGAACACTGAGTGGGTCAAGGCTGGAGGGGAGGGATATGAGTGGAGTTAAACAGCCATTCTCCAACACCTGCTAGTAGACTAGTCCTACCATAACAGCCTAACAAACCTTTGAGATCACAAAGGAATTGAAACTCTCAATAAGTTTGTTTACTTACTGTGTCACTACAAGAAAAACTCCTGATGTTTTTTTGCCTCAGCAGCTCCATCTGAGCCTTTGAGCCTCACTACTTACATGCACATCCCAAATTTGCAGACAGAGCAATTTAGGGCACTCCAGTTGGTGGACACATTTCCCTGTGTAATATACAGTATATACATGGGAATGTCCAGAGTCCTGAAAGAGAATGACAAATATGCACCAGGCTTGTTTTTGGTCTTTAAAGATTTAAAAGAACAACACCACACAACACAGTAATCATTACGTTGTTGCACATTTTTTTTTAATATATATTTTTGTGAGAACCTTCAGTTTCTTGGGTAATACATCTAATTTTATGTACAAGCTTTTGGAGCTGTCCATATTTTTCACTGTATGGAGTGGTCTGGACACCCCTGGTTTAGTACCAAATGGAACAGTCTGACTTCTATCAATTAATCATCCGCACTTTAATCTTTAATTAAACTCGCATTAGTTTTCTTAAAGCACAAAAAAACACCAAACCTCGCACTTACACACGTACACACACACACACTATTTCTCCTGACAACAGTACAGGAGAAATAGAGTCTGCTCTGATTCCCTCCCCCACATTGGTTCCTCACTCAGAAAGAAAAAGGAAGAGAGGGAAGCGAGAGATGGGGGAAAGACAAGTTGCTAAGATTGGGGTCCATATTTAGCTATTCTCCCCTGAGTAGAATTGCTATTGCTTCAAACAAAAGGGATAGGTGCACACGCACGCACACACACACACACACACACACACACACACACACACACACACACACACACACACACACACACACACACACACACACACACACACACACACACACACACACACACACACACACACACACACACACGAGAGGTGCATGTAGCTAGAAACAGTATTAGGCACAAACAAACAGATGTTAATAACAGAAAACGTCAGATGCTCCTCTGTCTCAAACACACCAAAACAGCTTCAGCTGAGTCAGAGGATGAGGCAAGGTTGCAGCCTCGTAGCACAAACATATTTAAAAGAGTTATCGGCACATAAAGTAGAAAAGTTGGGTCTTGTTAGAAATGAGTTTGGGCTTATAAAGTCTGCTGTCTTTTTGGTCCAGTACAGATACAGACACAGCCACGCACGCATGCACACGCACACACACACACACACACACACCACTAAGTGTTGTTGGACAGCTCTGCCATGGCTGGATAAGGCAAACAGTTGTAAAGCTTTTCAGGAATTTTCTCTGTGAGTCATGGACATGGCCGGAGCAGAGAGGGGAACAGATGCTGTCAAATCCCTGATGGGTTTTGGAACACAGGCCTCTCCTGCTCAGCACAGTCCCAATGTGCCACTAATCCCTGATTTCTGAAATGGTGGCAAAAGAAAAAACACTCGTTGGATTTTCCCTCCATTGTTTCTGTCTCTAATCCATTTATTCAGCAGAGAAATTCATCTCCATTTCTGAAAATGAGTGAGGCGAAGAGAGTCAAAGATACTAACACGCACACACACACACACACACACACACACACACACACACACACACACACACACACACACACACACACACACACACACACACACACACACACACACACACACACACACACACACATGGATGCATGATTTTTCACAGCTGTCAGTACCAGTAGTAGTAATATGTTGTCTTCTTTTGTTGCTTTGCTTATCTATTATTCTTTGGAGTCGTAAATGCTTGTTATTGGCTGTGCTTCCTCTGTGAAAATACATGTATTTGTTTAAATACCCCACTAGCAAGGATACACTGAAAGAAATACACCCATACAAATGTATATACTGTAGCCACAGTCTCTCAATCAACTCTCTTTGTCACACACAAGATTTCCTGCAAAAGAGTGTCCCACTCTCCCTGGCCCACTTCTGTGTTTGTGTGCTTACATATGGCTGTCCAATTACAATGCCACAACGTCTTATTTCCGCGGTAACGTATTTCCACAGCAACGCATTACAGTGTAATTAAACTGGCCTGAATATCTCCATGAGAAACACTGCACCTCTGGGTGTGGAGGAACATTGGGGAACTGTTTGTCTGTGTGTGGGTGTGTGTGTGTGTCGGATGGGGGCAAAACATGATCTTTTATCGTTCCCTATAATTACCTTTCCCCTTTTTGACAGCTGCATTCCCTGCAAGCAATTGGCTTTGCACACGTACACACACAAATACTCACGTACACACATACGTACACACGTACACACGTACAAACGTACACACACACATATACACACACACACACACACACACACACACACACACACACACACACACACTGTGGGTTTTATGAAAGCCTGTCTGACATGGTGCTCAAGGAAACCCCTAATCAGGGGAGGCTTTCAAATGTCATTCAGCATTACAGTCAGTAACACTGCTCTCTCATCATTTTCTCCTGCTTCTATCCCCTCTCTCTGTCTCTGTCACTCCTCCTCCATCTCTTCATTTATTGTTTCCTCCTCTCTTCCTCTCATTTCCTCCTTCTCTTTCTCTGTCACTCTGTCCCTCCTTCAATTATTCTTCCTTCTCTCTCTCTCCATCCTGTCATCAGCTTCTCCCCTGACGAACTGCTACAGCAGACCTCCATTCCTGTAACTACTGTGTTCATCCCAGAGCAAATACACACAGCCACAACATACTTCTAAGCAGTGGTGTAAAGTACAAATACTTTAAAGTACTCCTTAAGTCGTTTTTTGGGGGTATCTGTACTTTACTTCACTATTTATATTTTTGACTACTTTTACTTTTACTTCTCTACATTCCTAAAGGAAATAATTTACTTTTTACTCAATACATTTTCCCTGTCACCCAAAAGTACTCTTTACATTTCAAATGCTTAGCAGGACTGGAAAATGGTCAAATTCCCACACTTATCAAAAGAACATCCCTGGTCATTCCTACTGCCTCTGATCTGGTCGGACTCACTAAACACACATGCTTAGTTTGTAAATGATGCATGCCCCTGGCTATCCGTACATTTAAAAAAACACAAGACAATGGTGCCGTCTGGTTTGCTTAATATAAGGAATTTGAAATGATTTATACTTTTACTTTTGATACTTAAGTATATTGTCAACCAAATACTTTTAGACTTTTACTCAAGTAGATTTTTACTGGGTGACTTTAACTTTTACTTGAGTCATTTTCTATTAAGGTATCTTTACATTTACTCAAGTATGACAATTGGGTACTTTTGCACCACTGCTTCTAAGTCTTGGATGTTACATGCATAAAAACAGTATGCAAAATGTTGCTTAAATCAAATCAAATAGTATTGGTTGTGTAAACATATTTAGCAGATGTTATTGGGGGTGTAGCGAAATGCTTATGTTCCTAGCTCCAACAGCACAGTAATACCTAACAATACAAAACAATACACGCAAATCAAAACATTTTAAATGAATTAGAACTTGAACGGGTCACAAGGTGAGACTTTTTAAATGAGAAAGGAGTATCCTGTAGCCAGATAGCATTCGCTATAAATTATCGTTCAGTTTGGTCCCTAAGACGAGGTTCCAATATCGTTCCTGGTACTTCATTGCACAAAAACACCAACTCATCCAATGGCATAAATCAATTATCAACTCCAGATACTCCCATCTCAAGTAAAACCCCTTCTTGACCCCAGTCCTGGACAAGCTCACTGAGGGGAGTGAGCCTCTAGGTCATACACTATTCCAGGTTAAGTGCAACATCAGAGATGACATACACACACATCCCCCAACGTCAAAGGAGGGAGTGACTGGCACACATACATTGTGGAGACAAGTAATTGGTTCCCCATTAATCACACCATCCCTTCACATGGTTTAAGAATAAGTAGACACATTCACATATGAAGACAATGTTCCCTCCTGTCTTCTTCCCTTTCTGATATTCTGCATAGCACCAGGGACATGTGAAAGACAAGCCTGACCTCTCCCCTCTCTGGGCCCCAGATGACTGAGCCCCAGCTAAGGGAAGAAGTGCAACTGCCAACACCAGAGTCCAAAGGGATACATTCTAATAACAAGTACAGTATATCACATAAGCATATTATGCAGACAAGACATCTTAATGATCTATGTTACACAACTAATTCTGATTCTTCCACCACAGTACACAGAAACTTACAGAAGACACACTGAGTAAATAGGCTACAGTCTATCTACTAATATAGCAATGACATCTTAAATACCTCTATGGACCGGAAAGGAAATCACACTACAAACTATCACCCTCAGGCACTTAAGGAAATCATGAATGTCATAGATATATTGGAATTAGTGGATATATGGAGACTTAAATACCCTGACCTAGTGAGATATACATGGCGGAGGCTTAATCAAGCTAGTCGCCTTGACTAGTTTCTTATGCCATTCTCTCTGGCACCAAAAGTTTTAAAAGTGTTGATAGGGGACAGAATGCGGTCGGATCATCACATAATTGGCATATATATTACTCTTACAGAATTTCCATGTGGGCGAGGATATTGGAAATTTAATCAAAGCCTACTAGATGATAAATTGTTTAGAACTAGGACAGAATAATTTATAACTGACTTTTTCAGACATAACATAGGTACAGCAGATCCCTTTACTGTATGGGACACTTTTAAATGTGCCTTTAGAGGCAGTGCAATTCAGTACTCATCTATAAAACAAAAGCAATCTAGATCAAAAGAGTCCATATTAACAAAGGAAATGGAAGGACTAACAGTACAGTTAGAGAGCAATAAAAACGGTACCATAGAGACACAGAATAAGTTAGAGGAAAAACAAAAAGAAATGGAGGAACTTATTCAAGAAAGAGCTAGTGTAATATATTCTAATAATACATCGAACTGGATGGAATATGGGGAAAAATGCACCAAATTCTTTTTTAATCTTCAATATAGAAATGCTACCAAAAAAAATGTATTAAAACTTGTTACAAATGATGGAGTCATGCATGATTCACCAAATGATATTTTGAAAGAGGAAGTAAAGTACTTTAAGAATATGGTTTCATTTCAGGCTCCTCCATCTCCATTAACTGAAACTAATTTTATGGATTTTTTTCCTAATAATAATGTAAAATTAATATCTGTACAGAAAGACTCATGTGAAGGCCAAATTACAGAGGAGGAACTGCTTGAGGCAATTGGGGCCTTTAAGGATGGGAAAACTCCAGGGCTGGATGGCATACCAGTGGAAGTATACAAAACTTTTTGGGGTATACTCAAAGGACCATTATTGGCATGTTTTAACCACTCCTATATAAATGGTAGATTATCAGACACGCAACAAGAAGGTCTGATATCATTATTACTGAAACAGGACCCAAGTGGTATATATAAAGATATACAACTTCAGTGTTGTGATGCAAAAATCCTAGCAAAATGCTTGGCACATAGAATTAAAAAAGTATTGTCAGATATTATTCATCCTAATCAGACAGGTTTTTACATGGACGATACATTGGAGATAATATAAGACAAATACTGGAAACAATAGAACACTATGAAATATCGGGGACACCAGGCCTGGTTTTCATAGCTGATTTTGAAAAGGCTTTTGATAAAGTATGACTGGAGTTTAAATATAAATGAGATTTTGGGGAATCTCTTATAAAATGGGTTAAGAAATGTTTAAAAAAGGTATAATTTTAGTGAATGATATCATAAATAGGACAGGTTGAGTTATGTCACATAGCTAACACAGACATATGGAAATGTCTGCTCTACCCAAAATTACAACCAATTAATTGCAGCATTACCACAAAAATGGAAGAGGCAAGTAAGAAGGGCAAAATAGTAAGGAACTTGTATGTCGGCCCTGCATTTTTTTAAACCTTTATTTAACTAGGCAAATCAGTTAAGAACAAATTCTTATTTTCAATGATGGCCTAGGAACAGTGGGTTTAACTTCCTGTTCAGGGGCAGAACGACAGATTTGTACCTTCTCAGCTCAGGGATTTGAACTTGCAACCTTTCAGTTACTAGTCCAAGGCTCTAACCAATAGGCTACTCTGCCACCCCCATAAATGGTTAAAGAAAAGTGTGATAAATAAAAACATATACCAATTTCATTTAAGGACCAAAAAACTAAATTGCAAAATAGTTGGGAAGAGATTTTCGATGTACCCATTCCATGGCACATGGTTAATGAATTGATACGCAAAACAACGCCGGATTCAAAACTTCAAATTTTTCAATTTAAATTACTACACAAAATTCTTGCAACTAATAGAATGTTATATACTGTATATGGGGGATACAATCTTCCCAGCTCTGCAGATTCTGCTGTGAGGAGGCAGAGCCATTAGGTCATTTATTAGGTCATTTATTTTGGTATTTGGCATCCAATATGATCCATTACTGCCCCAAACTGAACTACAATATAGATACATTACACTTTGTGATACAAAGTGGGAAAGGGGAAGCGGGAGAAAAATCGAAATATGCATATATTTTAATTATCCTACCAACTAACCCTATACCCATTAAAACCCATCACTGTAACGCTCGTCGTTGGAAGGAGTAGACCAAGGTGCAGCGAGGTAGGCGTACATCTTTCTTTTATTGATGACACCGAAAAGAAAAAAAAGAAAAAAATGAAACGCACAGTTCTGTCGGGCTGGAAAGCAACAGTACAAAAACAAGATCCCACAAACTAAGGTGGAAAAAAGGCTGCCTAAGTATGATCCCCAATCAGAGACAACGATAGACAGCTGCCTCTGACTGGGAACCATACCTGGCCAACAAATAAATAGATTGCCCACCCTAGTCACACCCTGACCGAAGCAAATAGAGAATAAAAGTCTCTCTAAGGTCAGGGCATGACAGTACCCCCCCCCCCCCCAAAGGTGCGGAGTCCGTACGCAAAACCTGACTATGGGGGAGGGTCCGGATGGGCATCTAGCCTCGGTGGCGGCTCCGGTTCGTGACGTAGACCCCGCTCGGCTCGCGGATCCCTCCGCTTCCGTGGAACCGGACCGTAGATCGTCGCTGGGGACTCCAGACTGTCGATCGTCGCCGGGGACTCCAGACTGTGGATCGTCGGAGGAGGAACAGGACCGTGGATCGGCGCCGGAGGCTCCGGACCGTGGATCGTCGCGGGAGGCGCCGGACTGGGAACCCCCGCTGGAGGCTCCGGACTGAGAAGCGTCGCTGGAGGCTCCGGACTGGGAACCGTCGCTGGAGGCTCCGGACCTTGGATCATCTCTAGAGGCTCTGGGCCATGGATCATCACTAGAGGCTGCGGGCCATGGATCATCACTGGATGCTCCGGGCCATGGAACATCACTAGAGGCTCCGGGCCATGGATCATCACCGGAGGCTCCGGGCCATGGACCATCACTGGAGGCTCCGGGCCATGGATCATCACTGGAGGCTTCGGGCCATGGATCATCACTGGAGGCCTCGGGCCATGGACGACCATTGGAGGCTCCGGGCTACGGATCATCACTGGAGGCTTCGGGCCATGGATCATCACTGGAGGCCCCGGGTCATGGACGACCACTGGAGGCTCCGGGCTACGGATCATCACTGGAGGCTTCGGGCCATGGATCATCACTGGAGGCTTCGTGTTTTTTCCTCATCAATCTACACACAATGACAATTGAAAACAGGTTTTTAGAAATGTTTTCAAATGTATTACAAATAAAAAAACAGAAAAACCTTATTTACATAAGTATTCCGACCCTTTGCCATGAGACTCAAAATTAAGTTCAAGTGCATCCTTTTTCCATTGATCATCCTTGAGATTGTTCTACAACTTGATTGGAGTCCACCTGTGGTAAATTCAATTGATTGGACATTATTTGGAAAGGCTTCCAACTATCTAAAAAGGTTCCACAGTTCATAGGGCATGTCAGAGCAAAAACCAAGCCATGAGGTTGAAGGAATTGTCCGTAGAGCTCAGAGACAGGACTGTGTTGAGGCACAGATCTGGGGAAGGGTACCAAAAAATGTCTGCAGCATTGAAAGTCCCCAAGAACACAATGTCCTCCATCATTCTTAAATGGAAGAAGTTTGGAACCACCAAGACTCTTCCGCCCAGCCCAACTGAGCAATAGGGGTAGAAGTGCCTTGGTCAGAGAGGTGACCAAGAACTCGATGGTCAGAGCCAGAGCTCCAGAGTTCCTCTGTGAAGATGGGAGAACCTTCCAAAAGGACAACCATCTCTGCAGCAGCCCACCAATTAGGCCTTTATGGTAGAGTGGCCAGATGGAAGCCACTCCTCAGTAAAAGACACATGCTCAGTAAAAGACTCCCTGCTTAGAGTTTGCCAAAAGGCACCTAAAGGACTCTCAGACCATGATAAACAAGATTCTCTGGTCTGATGAAACCAAGATGGAATTCTTTGGCCTGATTGTCAAGTGTCACGTCTGGAGGAAACCTGGCACCATCCCTACAGTGAAGCATGGTGGTGGCAGCATCATGCTGCGGGATGTTTTACAGTGGCAGGGACTGAGAGACTAGTCAGGATAAAGGGAAAGATGAACGAAGCAAAGTACAGAGAGATCCTTGATGAAAACCTATTCTAGAGCGCTCAGGACCTCAGACTGGGGCTAAGGTTCAGCTTCCAACATGACAACGACCCTAAGCACACAGCCAAGAGAACGCAGGAGTGACTTCAGGACAAGTCTCTGAATGTCCTTGAGTGGCCCAGCCAAAGCCCGGACTTGAACCCGATCGAACATCTCTGGAGAGACCTGAATATAGCTGTGCAGCAACGCTCCCCATCCAACCTGACAGAGCTTGAGAGGATCTGCATAGAAGAATGGGGGAAACTCCCCAAATACAGGTGTGCCAAGCTTGTAGTGTCATACCCAAGAATACTTGAGGCTGTAATTGCTGCCAAAGGTGCTTCAACAAGGTTCTGATTAAAGGGTCTGAATAGTTATGTAAATGTGACAAAATTTTACATTTCAACGTGACAAAATATGGAAAAAGTAACGTGACAAAGTGTGGAAAAAAGTAACGTGACAAAATGTGGAAAAAGTCAACAGGTCTGAATACTTTCCAAAGGCACTGTATCGCTCATTGGTCTATTTCTCTGTGCTGTCACAGATCTACAATTCACAGGAATCCTCTCAGAATCCCTGTCTTGACCCATCGTCCTCTACTTTCTTCACTGCCTCAGCATAAGACACCTTCTGCACTACTCTGACTCAAGCCACCTCAACCTGCCACTCTCGAACCGGACACTTCTGATCCCCAGCAACATGTACACCCCTACAGTTGACCTACACAACTTTATCCACTGAAACTACACAATCCTCTTTTCCATGCCCCCCTGCACACTTCTCACATCTTGGTCTCTCCCTTCACACACTACTGTGACATGACCATAAACGGTGCTCCTGAAACAGCGCAGTGGTTTCTGCACAAACGCTCTAACAGGATAACTGATATATCCTAACCTTTTTGCATAAACAACTCAAAAGGTTGATAGTGACTCCTCTATTTCACCACGCTTACCACTGGGTCTGCATCGCACCAAACGGCGGGTGTCACAAACACCAGGAATCTTCAACTTCAATTGCTCCACCTCCACACTTAACGCCACCCCAGAAATCACTCCTTTCAATGATGCCCTGTTCCTAAGAGCAAAGCAAAAAACATATATTTACCCAAGTTGCCTCGCACGGAGCGCTTGTACCCTCTGATGAAACATAAACAAACATTAAAAGTCAACTTTGGGTCACCTTCACCAGCTCAACAGCACCCACCAACTTTTCTACCCAACCTGCAACCACCCATAGATCAGCCAAAAGGCCTGGTTCCGCCCTCTTCAAAAATATCACTCCCACTGGACAAAACGTATCTTTATCATAACCATTAATGTAGGCTCCGAGCCTCTCAGAAGACCTTCTACTCCCTTCATTTCACCTCCAGAGCTCGAAGTGGCGTCCGGCTCACTCTGTTTGAACTTGGCACCAATCTTCATCGACATACCCTCTCCCTTGTTATTGCTAGCTTCAACAGATTCAAGCCCATCCTCTGCGCCACCCTCAGTCTTTTCAACCTCCTCTCTCTTTACCTCCAATCCTCCTCCCTTGACCAATTACCTGACTCCTTCTGAAAATATAAAACTTTTTCAAGCCAGAATCTCTTTTTAGCCTCCTCGAGAGACATGCTAAGCCATGTACTCCCTCCACTTCAAACACACTACTCTTCTACAGTGGCGATTGAATTTATTCACCCCCGTCCATTTGGTGGCGGCATACAACTCTAACATTTGTTGGCGGACCGCTAAAATACCATAGAAGAAGAAGACCTGAGCACTTTCCCCCCTGGCTTTACAAGTGGGATGCACTGTTGAGCTCTACATCCTGAGGAGTTCATGCTGATTGTATGAAGATTGTGACAGCCGGTTAAATGGCGTCACTTGACAAGGCAATAACAAGATGTATGTCAGGAGAAGTGCAGTATTATCATAAGCAGAGTTATACCTGGAATACGGAGGAGGAATGGAGGGGAAAAAAGAGCCAGAGGAGGTCTAAGAGAGAGAGGGAGGAAGAGGGTGAGCTTGAGTCGGTTAAAAATGGAGGAAAAAAGGGAGATGGTTTGTTAAAGAAGAATGGTAGAAAGTGTAAGCAGAGTGAGTTGAAGACAGGAGGAGAAATGGAAGTGAATGAGGGTGAAGTATTGGAGGTGGTAGGTGTGGGGAAGTTCTCGGAGCCTAAGGCTTGCACCGATGGTCAGGATAAAGATGAGTCTGTGACAGTAGGAGTGAAGTTTTTGGAAAAAGTGGGCCCTTGCTTTTTGGCTGATCCATTTGATGTTTCAGGGTAGGTGAAAACAGAGTTGGGTGCTGTGGAATTGGTGAGGGTAACCAGATGTGGTCTTCTGCTGGCCAGAGGGAGCAGGCGCTCCGTGTTAAACGAATGGGGGCAAGAGATGTGAATTGTGAAAAGGGTGCCATTGAAAGTAGTGATTTCTGGGGTAGCAGTAAATGTGAAAGCTGACCAACTGAAGGGGAAGATTCCCGGTGTATGTGATGCTCGTTGTTTGGTGTGTCGCAGACAGCGTGGCGTGAGTGAGTCATTGTCTGTACTTTTGAGTTTTGATGTTGAGTCTTTGCCCGACAAGTGATGTTAGGATATATGAGTTATCCTGTACTAGCTTTTGTGCCGACTACATTACGTTGTTACAGGTGTCAAGCTCATGGGCATGTGGAAGCAGTGTGTAGGAGGGAGGTTCCTAGGTGTGAGAATTGTGGAGAAGGGCATGAGACAAAGGAATGCGTAGCATTGGGGAAAGTAGTGGTATGTGTTAATTGCAGGGGTGCCCATGGGACTGGGGATAAGAATTGTCCAATGGGAGAGAGGCAGGTTGAGGTTTCCAGGTTTAGAGTAGTGCAGAAGTTGTCATATGCTGAGGTAGTGAAGAAAGTAGAGGAAGAGCGGTCAAGGGGGAGGGATCCTGAGAGGAGTGGTGTGAGTAGTAGATGTGTACCAGTATAGAGGGATAAAACAACAAGTGATATATGTTTCAGTAAGATTGGATTTTTGCCCTTTATAGTAATGGTTATCCACTGTACTGCAGGGATAGAACGTAATTTGCACAAAATAGAGATTGTGGTAGCAGCTGTAGAGAGGTATTTGGGTGTGCGAGTTATGACATCAGAAGAATTACATGGTGTGTTAAGTGCTGGTGTCCCATCCTTTCAGGCTGTTGGCCTGAAGTCGCACTAAATATATTTAAATAGTGGACTATTGTATTTATTAATACTTTTTGTGAGTGTAGTGTTAGATGGTAAGGTATTTGTTGAATAATTTTGAATATACACTGCTCTGCACTGCACTGCAAAAAAATAAAGGGAACACTTAAACAACACAATGTAACTCCAAGTCAATCACACTTCTGTGAAATCAAACTGTCCATTTAGGAAGCAACACTGATTGACAATACATTTCACATGCTGTTGTGCAAATGGAATAGACAACAGGTGGAAATTATAGGCAATTAGCAAGACACCCCCAATAAAGGAGTGGTTCTGCAGGTGGTGACCACAGACCACTTCTCAGTTCCTATGCTTCCTGGCTGATGATTTGGTCACTTTTGAATGCTGGCGGTGCTTTCACTCTAGTGGTAGCATGAGACGGAGTCTACAACCCACACAAGTGGCTCAGGTAGTGCAGCTCATCCAGGATGGCACATCAATGCGAGCTGTGGCAAGAAGGTTTGCTGTGTCTGTCAGCGTAGTGTCCAGAGCATGGAGGCGCTACCAGGAGACAGGCTAGTACATCAGGAGACGTGGAGGAGGCCGTAGGAGGGCAACAACCCAGCAGCAGGACCGCTACCTCCGCCTTTGTGCAAGGAGGAGCAGGAGGAGCACTGCCAGAGCCCTGCAAAATGACCTCCAGCAGGCCACAAATGTGCATGTGTCTGCTCAAACGGTCAGAAACAGTCCACCAAGATTGGCAAATTCGCCACTGTCGCCCTGTGCTCTTCACAGATGAAAGCAGGTTCACACTGAGCACATGTGACAGACATGACAGAGTCTGGAGATGCTGTGGAGAACGTTCTGCTGCCTGCAACATCCTCCAGCATGACTGGTTTGGCGGTGGGTCAGTCATGGTGTGGGGTGGCATTTCTTTGGGGGGCCGCACAGCCCTCCATGTGCTCGCCAGAGGTAGCCTGACTGCCATTAGGTAGCGAGATGAGATCCTCAGACCCCTTGTGAGACCATATGCTGGTGCAGTTGGCCCTGGGTTCCTCCTAATGCAAGACAATGCTAAACCTCATGTGGCTGGAGTGTGTCAGCAGTTCCTGCAAGAGGAATTCATTGATGCTATGGACTGGCCCGCCCGTTCGCCAGACCTGAATCCAATTGAGCACATCTGGGACATCATGTCTCGCTCCATCCACCAATGCCACGTTGCACCACAGACTGTCCAAGAGTTGGTGGATGCTTTAGTCCAGGTCTGGGAGGAGATCCCTCAGGAGACCATCCTCCACCTCATCAGGAGCATGCCCAGGCGTTGTAGGGAGGTCATACAGGCACGTGGAGGCCACGCACACTACTGAGCCTCATTTTGACTTGTTTTAAGGACATGACATCAAAGTTGGATCAGCCTGTAGTGTGGTTTTCCACTTTAATTTTGAGTGTGACTCCAAATCCAGACCTCCATGGGTTGATAAATTTGATTTCCATTGATCATTTTTGTGTGATTTTGTTGTCAGCACATTCAACTATGTAAAGAAAAAAGTATTTAATAAGAATATTTCATTCATTCAGATCTAGGATGTGTTATTTTAGTGTTCCCTTTATTTGTTGGAGCAGTGTATATACAGTGCCTTGCGAAAGTATTCGGCCCCCTTGAACTTTGCGACCTTTTGCCACATTTCAGGCTTCAAACATAAAGATATAAAACTGTATTTTTTGTGTGAAGAATCAACAACAAGTGGGACACAATTATGAAGTGGAACGACATTTATTGGATATTTCAAACTTTTTTAACAAATAAAAAACTGAAAAATTGGGCGTGCAAAATTATTCAGCCCCCTTAAGTTAATACTTTGTAGCGCCACCTTTTGCTGCGATTACAGCTGTAAGTCGCTTGGGGTATGTTTCTATCAGTTTTGCACATCGAGAGACTGACATTTTTTCCCATTCCTCCTTGCAAAACAGCTCGAGCTCAGTGAGGTTGGATGGAGAGCATTTGTGAACAGCAGTTTTCAGTTCTTTCCACAGATTCTCGATTGGATTCAGGTCTGGACTTTGACTTGGCCATTCTAACACCTGGATATGTTTATTTTTGAACCATTCCATTGTAGATTTTGCTTTATGTTTTGGATCATTGTCTTGTTGGAAGACAAATCTCCGTCCCAGTCTCAGAGGTCTTTTGCAGACTCCATCAGGTTTTCTTCCAGAATGGTCCTGTATTTGGCTCCATCCATCTTCCCATCAATTTTAACCATCTTCCCTGTCCCTGCTGAAGAAAAGCAGGCCCAAACCATGATGCTGCCACCACCATGTTTGACAGTGGGGATGGTGTGGTCAGGGTGATGAGCTGTGTTGCTTTTACGCCAAACATAATGTTTTGCATTGTTGCCAAAAAGTTCAATTTTGGTTTCATCTGACCAGAGCACCTTCTTCCACATGTTTGGTGTGTCTCCCAGGTGGCTTGTGGCAAACTTTAAACAACACTTTTTATGGATATCTTTAAGAAATGGCTTTCTTCTTGCCACTCTTCCATAAAGGCCAGATTTGTGCAATATACGACTGATTGTTGTCCTATGGGTAGAGTCTCCCACCTCAGCTGTAGATCTCTGCAGTTCATCCAGATTGATCATGGGCCTCTTGTCTGCATCTCTGATCAGTCTTCTTCTTGTATGAGCTGAAAGTTTAGAGGGACGGCCAGGTCTTGGTAGATTTGCAGTGGTCTGATACTCCTTCCATTTGAATATTATCGCTTGCACAGTGCTCCTTGGGATGTTTAAAGCTTGGGAAATCTTTTTGTATCCAAATCCGGCTTTAAACTTCTTCACAACAGTATCTCGGACCTGCCTGGTGTGTTCCTTGTTCTTCATGATGCTCTCTGCGCTTTTTACGGACCTCTGAGACTATCACAGTGCAGGTGCATTTATACGGAGACTTGATTACACACAGGTGGATTGTATTTATCATCATTAGTCATTTAGGTCAACATTGGATCATTCAGAGATCCTCACTGAACTTCTGGAGAGAGTTTGCGGCACTGAAAGTAAAGGGGCTGAATAATTTTGCACGCCCAATTTTTCAGTTTTTGATTTGTTAAAAAAGTTTGAAATATCCAATAAATGTTGTTCCACTTCATGATTGTGTCCCACTTGTTGTTGATTCTTCACAAAAAAATACAGTTTTATATCTTTATGTTTGAAGCCTGAAATGTGGCAAAAAGTCGCAAAGTTCAAGGGGGCCGAATACTTTCGCAAGGCACTGTATATATTTTTGAAGGATAAAGGAGTTATACTCCAGTCTAGTAGGTGGCGGTAATGCAACATTTATCCGACGCCAACCGCAGTTAAACCTCATCGAAGAAGAAAGAAGCTTGCGTGCCTGATCCCTCGGATTCATATGCTCACTCTTTGCTTTTTCTGCCATTCTGCGCCTCGACTCAACCATGTCTCTGTTGAAGTCTGGCAAGGTGATCTCCAGTATTGGGACTTTCTCCCCGTCCCTGGGAGTTTTGTCTACACGTAACAGGTAATACCAGACATGCAATATCTGCACTGTCATTACTGACACGTAGCTACTTTGGTAGTTTTCCATTGAATGAATAGCTAGCATCACTTAGTTAGCTAGCTAGCCATGCCACAATGACTCAAGTGGCCTAACTTCAAGTTTACTGAATGGGGTCCGAAGCGGTCATACACTTACGTCTCTCACCGTAGTTTAGCTATCTACCTAATATTTAAATTACATTTGCTAACTGACTGAAACTCGCATTCATCCATCCGCCGCCTGTCGTGACTGAAATTTCCCGTTCATATATTTGGGTTTAGTCAAGTCATACTTTGTAGACTTCAAGGCTCAACCAGTTCACTGACAGTCGAACTTAGCAAGGTTACTTTCCAACTATGGATACTGATACTGTTATTTGGTGGCTCTGTAAAAATATTATTCAGATTTCAGTGGCAGACAATCTGTATGTTGTCAACATATCATAGTGATCATTCCCGTGAAAGGAAAATTATTATTAAATTATTTTTTATATTTTAGGGTCGCAGTGCGGCCCCCCTTTTGAGATTCGACATTTTCTCGGTTTGATCTCCCTCGCATACCGTAACTCCCTAATTCTAGCGTGATCATTGGTTATCGTGTGCAAGCCCCTGGTCGTTGATTGGCCACGGGATGTCCCGGTTTCTACTGAGATGTGACGACAGTAACCGGTGTCCTTTCTCTCTCCTTTTGGAGGGCAAACTCTGTTTCTCACTTATAAGATACCGCTTCACATATCTGGAAAACAGGCTGTGTTCGAAAAGCATCACCAAATACACTCTGCATCACTGTCGGGTTTTGTTAGAGGACCGTGCGCCGAGTTACATTATTCTCATTCAAATTATATCGTTCTGTATTCAAGTGCATTTTAGTCCATTAGCAGGCTAAATTCAAGTCTGTGACTCAACATTGGATGGCCCCTCATTGGTGCTGTCATAGTGGCATAAATATGACTCAGTCACTGTACTCCCTGGCCTATGAAGTGTTTACCAAGCATATTTATGTTTGCACGACATCTCACATGTTAAAATGTACTGGTTCTGTTTGTATGTAGTTTGCACATACGGCTGATAATAGTATCCCTATGCACCAGTGGGTAGGCTGATAATATGCCCAGGTTTTTCTCACTCTGATAACAGATTTGTCAGAATCTGATAACAAGTATTCATATTTGTTATCAGTTTTACTGATTGAGGATCTGATTTTAATGTGCAGTCCCAATGTTTCTGACCAGCTGAGTGTTAAATTTTAGTCACCTGGAATCTTTCTGATTTTGGACAATGGGGCGTTCTATAAGGATGTTCTATAATGCTATGTAAACAGGCTCTATGACAGGTGACTGTTCAGTGTGTTCCCTAAAACTCGATGTGGGTGTCATGTCATCATTCTTGTCTATATTCTCATGTTGCGGTCTTGGCGTTGCTGCCCTTTGCGACGCATTCGGCTCTAGGTATTGCTGTGATTTCCAGGGTGTTTGAACACAACCGTTGAACCTGAATTTCAGTGAGCTGCAGAGTGTCACTGCTCACGTCATAGTGGCTCACCACTACATTGACATATCAAAACATACTACTGTACCAGTGCGCACTGGTGAGTAGCATCAGACACAACACGGTTTTAGTGAGTTCATTCTTACAGAAGGCTCCAATAGAAATGTAGGCTGTCTAAAACACATGTGATTCTCTGTTGGGAGTCTTGCTGTGAACTTACATTTTTTCCATGCAATGTTCTAAATGGATCTCTAGTTCAGCCCCAGCAGGCCTATAGCCTCCAGTACAGCAGTGAGAGGAATGTGTAAGATTAGAGGCCCTGCTTGCCCCTCTTTCAGAGGTCATGTGGAAGAGGTCAGGTGCAAGGTCGTGTGTGTGTGTGTGTGTGTAATTATATTAGTTCCTGAACTGGGCCCCTGCTAATTTTCTGTTCTTTCCTCCTCATAAGACACATTCCATACAAGGGGAGAGAATCGTTTTGTGTGTGAGAGCATATGTTTGCAGTGCCTGACCTTCGTGTGTGTGGCTGTGGAAAGGGAAGTGTAAAGTATTGGATGGATAATCAGCTTGGTGGGGTCAGTGTGAAAGGAAGACCAGGCTGTAATGACCGGATCCAAAGATATGATGAATGAATGTGTTCTGAATTTCAAAGAACCAATCGTTGCCTTTGTTTCAACCACCCTCCCCCTGCCCTTTAGAGCTGTTATTCTGGTAGTGTAGTGGCGATGGAGAGAGATGTTCATGTATTTAGTGCAGTAAATCTCCTCCCTTTTATTGACTCCCCCTAAGCCATCCAACCCGGGCCCTTCACCTCGACAGACTTCAGCTGTGTGTAGTGGTGATTTTGTAGTGTGTGTGGCTTTTCGCTGTGCAGGGACTGTGGGATGACCAGGCATTCACCAGGTCATAGTCCAGAGTGTTGGTCTACTGTGGGTGGTTGGTGCTACTCTCCTCTGGTTGGATGAGAGCAACTGTTTCTTGAGCAGAGTATAGAACTGTTTACCGTTGTGTTTTAGTCTTTTATTTTAAGTCTAGTTTCTTGGAGAAATATAAGCCTACACTGAGTGATTAGAAAAATAAACTTGTCCACTATGAAACAAATAAGAACACAAGTCTGCAAAATGATAAATTAAGCTGCTTCTGTTTGTTTCTCCCCCTCCCATCTGTTGCAGCTCATGGTGGGGTGGAGTGCAGATGGGTCCCCCTGACCCCATCCTGGGGGTGTCGGAGGCCTTCAAGAGGGACACCAGTCCGAAGAAGATGAACCTGGGGGTGGGAGCCTACAGGGACGACCACGGCAAACCCTTTGTGCTCGATTGTGTCCGCAAGGTAGGAATACCATGACAACCAGTGTAACTACCCAAGCTTTCACACACACAGGGACAAGATAACTATCCCCAGTATCACCCAGCCATTCATATTGAGGCTCACTCCTCAGAGGAAAGGTGAGTAGCTACGCCGGCTCTTATTGTTTTGTAATCCCGGGCTCAGCATTGGGGAAAGGCTAATCCAGTCACACGGCTACTAGCCCTTTTATATAAGAACCGGATCAGTTAACAAACACGTAGAAGCATGAAGAAGGTGGTTTCATGTTTTTGAGCTGATTCTCACTATACAAGCTTTTGTGGAGTTGCAGGCCTGTGTGTTTCTGATGCTTGAAGCATTGCGAAGAGCTGCTGGCAAAACGCACTAAAGTGCTGTTTGAATGAATGCTTACGAGTCTGCTGCTGCCATCGCTCAGTCAGACTGCTCTATCAAATATCAAATCATAGACTTAATTATAACATAATAACACACAGAAATACAAGCCTTTGGTCATTAATATGGTCGAATCCGGAAACTATCATTTCGAAAACAAAACGTTTATTCTTTCAGTGAAATGCGTAACCGTTCCTTATCTAACGGGTGGCATCCATAAGTCTAAATATTGCTGTTACATTGCACAACCTTCAATGTTGTCATAGTTACGTAAAATTCTGGCAAATTATTTCGCAACGAGCCATGTGGCCCAAACTGCTGCATATACCCTGACTCTGTTGCAAGAGAAGTGACACAATTTCCCTAGTTAAAAGAAATTCAAGTTAGCAGGCAATATTAACTAAATATGCATGTTTAAAAAGATATACTTGTGTATTGATTTTAAGAAAGGCATTGATGTTTATGGTTAGGTACACGTTGGAGCAATGACAGTCCTTTTTTGCGAATGCGCACTGCATCGATTATATGCAACGCAGGACACGCTAGATAACTACACATGGTTGATGATATTACTAGTTTAACTGGTGATTTATGATTGATTGATTTTGTTTTTTACAAGATAAGTTTAATGCTAGCTAGCAACTTACCTTGGCTTCTTACTGCATTCGCATAACAGGCAGGCTCCTCGTGGAGTGCAATGTAAAGGCAGGTGGTTAGAGCGTTAGACTAGTTAACTGTAGGGTTGCAAGATTGAATCCCCGAGCTGACAAGGTAAAAATCTGTCATTCTGCCCCTGAACAAGGCAGTTAACTCAACGTTCCTAGGCAATCATTGAAAATAAGAATGTGTTCTTAACCGACTTGCCTAGTTAAATAAAGGTGTAAAAAAAAAAAAAAGATTTCCGATTGTTATGAAAACTTGAAATCGGCCCTAATTAATCGGCCATTCCGATTAATCGGTCGACCTCTAATTTCTGCACGATCATCCTGAGCTTAACTCGTATAATGTATACCTATATTGAATCTCTATTACTGTGTGGATGTGTTTGCGCATACTTTTTGTATGTAAGTTTGAGGTGCAGGCTCCAGCAGACCCATGTGTTAGACATCAACATTATTTCTGCATAGTCGTTCTGAGCTCCGCTCATACAGCCCTGCTAAACCCCAGCTGTGTGTGTTACGCTATTAGTTCTGATTTGGCAGGGCTTTGGATTAGTCATGAAGTGGATGCTGAGAAAATGTCATCATTTAAAAACCTTTCTACTTCCCCTCCCACTCACTATTTCTCTACCATCATCCCCGACCCTCTCCAGGCAGAGGCTCTGATTTCTTCCAAGCAGTTGGATAAGGAGTATCTGGCCATCGGTGGTCTGGGGGACTTCACCAAGTCCTGCGCTCTGCTAGCCCTGGGGGCTGACAGCGAGGTCCTCAAGAGTGGCAGGGTGAGTGGATGTGTGGGTGGTAGCTTGGAAGCACATTTGCTGTCGGTGTGTTCAGTGAACGATAGGAATGCTATTAACATCTCTCTCCTCTCTTCAGAACATCACTGTCCAGACCATCTCAGGAACCGGCTCACTGTGCATCGGAGCCAACTTCCTGGTAAAGACCCACCTCTTTTAGCAGCTAAACAGGAAGAGAATGAATGCACCTACACTGCCAAGGTTGCATTTGGGCCCTTAGCCCCCTAGAACAGTGCACCAGCCTATACATGCCTGAAACGAGTGCCTTCTCTATAATATATATGCATTACAAATGATTGTTCTATGAAACAATCATTTCTTCATACCGGTAGTACTGCGGAGTGTGTATGGTGTCAGTCAGTTAATTCCTTATATTTTTCTCTAGTCTCGTTTCCACAGTGCGTCCCGTGACGTGTACCTGCCCAAGCCCTCCTGGGGTAACCACACACCCATCTTCAGAGATGCTGGCATGCAGCTGAAAGCCTACCGCTACTACGACCCCTCTACCTGCGGCTTCGACTTCAACGGGGCGCTCGACGACATCTCTGTGAGAGAGGGATGGGAAAGGGGGGGTTGTATGATTCCACACTGACATGGAGGACCATTACCACGTCTTGTGATCTGTTTTTATATTGTTATGTTGACTTTATAAGGTTATGGTGTGGGGGTCTATTTCCGTCATGACTCTGATTTGAATGTTAGTGTAACACTATTTTCCCTCTGATACAGAAAATGCCAGAGAAGAGTGTGATCATGCTGCATGCCTGTGCCCATAACCCCACCGGTGTGGACCCCAAGCCTGAGCAGTGGAAAGAGATCGCTGACCTGGTGAAGGTGAGTGTGCTTACCATAGATATGAAATACCTCAATGGTGATTTCTCTGTAAATGCCCTAACTAGCTAAAGTCTCTGTCACTATTGGGACTCCACTGCTGAAGAGCTTTACTGCCCAGTGCCTACAGGTGTTTTGTGTGAAGTCTGGCACAGTAAAGATGTCAGTCAACTATTTACACACACGGTCCTAATAATAACTCCTCCCCTGTTCTGCTGTTCCTTCAGAAAAGGGACCTGTTGGTGTTCTTTGACATGGCCTACCAGGGCTTTGCCAGTGGAGATATTGATCGTGATGCCTGGGCTGTTCGTCACTTCATCGAGCAGGGCCACAACATTGTCCTGTCGCAGTCGTTCGCTAAGAACATGGGCCTCTACGGTCGGTCTCATTTTATATATATACATACACACACACACACACACAAAATCTCACTCACAGACTATGGTATTGACATAGTAGAAGGGTAAAAAAAAAAACTCCCACCGGTATGGTATCTTACCCATGTGTTTTGACAGGTGAGCGAGTGGGAGGGTTCACTGTGGTGTGTAACGATGCCGAGGAAGTTAAGAGGGTGGAGTCTCAGCTGAAGATTCTGATCCGGCCAATCTACTCCAACCCTCCAATGAATGGAGCCAGAATCGCTGCCACTATTCTCAACACACCAGACCTTTATAAAATATGGTAAGTGTATATATTATATATACACACACACAAATGTTTGCCCATTTCACTGATGCTGTGATTTTATAATCTAGCTGACTGCCTAGGAAGGTATCGGAGTTCTCTTTGGAGTGGTCTCCTGTCTCTACACACAACTTCCATTCTTTTTTCTCATCAACCCCCCCCTGATTAACCTCTCTCTACACAGGTTGGGGGAGGTCCACGGCATGGCCAACCGCATCATCAAGATGAGGGAGCAGCTGGCGGCCAACCTGAAGAGTGAGGGCTCCACTCACAACTGGCAGCATGTCATCGACCAAATAGGCATGTTCTGCTTCACAGGCCTCAAGCCTGAACAGGTACACACAAATGACCACACCCACTCTTTATATCCACACCTGTACCTTATAACCTTATGACATTTATTCTATTCATGTTGGTCATATTCATCAATTGGAATTAAGTTCTAGTATAATGATAAATTGCGTTGACTCCAGGTGTTTGTGTGTGTGTCTACCCCAGGTTGAGCGTCTGACTAAGGAGTTTTCAGTATACATGACCAAAGATGGTAGAATCTCCATGGCAGGTGTCACCTCCGGTAACGTGGGATACCTAGCACATGGAATCCACGCTGTCACTAAGTAAAAAGGAGAATGCTGGGAGAAACAGTGGGGCACGGTGGCGCTGGACACAATCCTTAACAAAATAATAATGCCCACTCCACCCACCACTTACAGAGGAGCTGGACATTCTTTAAGACTGTAAATTGTTCAACTTTGACCTCAACAACGAGGCCACCATGTCAAAGGTTTAGTGATGGTCCAATGATCTACCCTACATTTGACAAAAGGTCTGATGTCTGTCTTCTACGCTTATTTATTATATGTCAAAGTTTAATATGAAATAACTTAATAAATGGCTTAATAATGACAGGTTAATATTCTCTTTTAAACCTGCTCTGCCTGCTGTGGTCCAAATTGCTGTCAGGCTACAGATGAGTTTACCAACACTTAGGTTCTGTTGTGTGTATGAACTGTGAACTCTTGTGTCATTGCATATTTTATGTAGGATGTGAAAGTTAAACTTTTCCTCAACACCAGTATTGTAGCAGAAAACTCAGCATTTCCAGATAACAATTAGTTAAAAGATTGTCTGGCACTACTTTTAGATGAGATACGGTAATTGATGTTTTAATATGCTTTAGAAATGGACAATATATGATCATTCTGTCCTTTCACTCAGCCTCTCTCTTGCATTATCTTGTCTTCCCATATTCAATATAAATAATTATATTGCTGTACAAGTTTTGTGCTTTTTGCACGAAGAGCAGGGTCTATTGCGTTTTTGCTAAGTGTTGATGAGTGAGCAGTCAGCCAGCCAGTCTTAAATGCCCACTGATTGTCCCTCTAACCTCCCCCCCCCAAGCACTTGGTTTATGAGGTTTTAAAGGTGCATTATACAGAAATCGCTCTGCCATTTCCTGGTTGCTAAAATTCTAATAGTTAACCTAATTTAAGTTTGACAAAACAAGTAATGTGTAGAGAATCATTGTACCATCTAAACCGCTGTGAAATATATCTTAAATAACCAAAAGTGTTGTAATTTCAGCTGGTGTACCAAACAAAGTAAGATGCAAAAATGAAACTTTGGTAAGCAGAACACAGAACAGATCTACTGTTTCTTAGACTTGTTTTCAATGACTGCTCTATAACTAAACATTTCTATGTGAATTTGGTCCAAAAAGTTACAAATTGCAGCTTTGAAAGGATAGACTGTCTTATGATGGTGCTCTTGTATTTCCACAAGAAAAGGCATAATGATCAGCCTTCAAACATTTTCTCTGTGTGTGTCTTTCTGATTGTAGCAAGACAGATTGTGCAGGTAAAATCACCTTTCTGCTGTCTACTCATGAAGATGAATCTGCTCTGACACCATGTTCGGGTTAGAGCAAAATAATAATTATGTCTCTCTGAACAATTCATAAATATCTATAATTGAAACTGGGCTTATTTTGTAGTTCTTTCTAAAAAATAATATTGTAATAATATTGTCAAACTAAATGTAAGAAACTGAACTGATACCGTTGGACTACGACAGTGATTCCCAACCTTAAGTTACTGTACCACCAACTAAATTTTGCTCTGGCCGGAGTACCCCTGAAGTACCCCTGGTTGGGAACCACTGGACTAGTGTAGGACATGATTTAATGATGTAAATCATTGGTTTTATTAGACACAATAAATCAAATTTTATTTGTCACATACACATGGTTAGCAGATGTTAATGCGCGTGTAGCGAAATGCTTGTGCTTCTAGTTCCGACAATGCAGTAATAACCAACAAATAATCTAACCTAACAATTCCACAACAACTACCTTATACACACAAGTGTAAAGGGATAAAGAATATGTACATAAAGATATATGAATGAGTGACGGTACAGAACGGCGTAGGCAAGATGCAGTAGATGGCATCGAGTACAGTATATACATATGAGATGAGTAATGTAGGGTAAGTAAACATATTAAGTGGCATTGTTTAAAGTGGCTAGTGATACATTTTTTACATCAATTTCCATTATTAAAGTGGCTGGAGTTGAGTCAGTATGTTGGCAGCAGCCACTCAATGTTAGTGATGGCTGTTCAACAGTCTGATGGCCTTGAGATAGAAGCTGCTTTTCAGTCTCTGGGTCCCTGCTTTGATGCACCTGTACTGACCTCGCCTTCTGGATGATAGCGGGGTGAACAGGCAGTGGCTCGGGTGGTTGTTGTCCTTGATGATCTTCATGGCCTTCCTGTGACATCGGGTGGTGTAAGTGTCCTGGAGGGCAGGTAGTTTGCCCCCAGTGATGCGTTGTGCAGACCTCACTTCCAACTGGAGAGCCTTACGGTTGTGGGTGGAGAGGGCTCCTCCCTGTAGGCTGTCTCGTCATTGTTGGTAATCAAGCCTACCACTGTAGTGTCGTCCGCAAACTTGATGATTGAGTTGGAGGCTTGCATGGCCACGCAGTCGTGGGTGAACGGAGTACAGGAGAGGGCTCAGAACGCACCCTTGTGGGGCCCCAGTGTTGAGGATCAGCCAGGAGATGTTACCTACCCTCACCACCTGGGGGCAGCCCGTCAGGAAGTCCAGTATCCAGTTGCACAGGGTGGGGTTGAGACCCAGGGTCTGGAGCTTGATGACGAGTTTGGAGGGTACTATGGTGTTAAATGCTGAGCTGTAGTCGACGAACAGCATTCTCACATAGGCATTCCTCTTGTTCAGATGGGTTAGGGCAGTGTGGTTGCGATTGTGTCGTCTGTGGACCTATTGGGGCGGTAAGCAAATTGGAGTGGGTCTAGCGTGTCAGGTAGGGTGGAGGTGATATGGTCCTTGACTAGTCTCTCAAAGCACTTCATGATGACGGAAGTGAGTGTTACGGGGCGGTAGTCGTTTAGCTCAGTTACCTTCGCTTTCTTGGGAACAGGAACAATGGTGGCCCTCTTGAAGCATGTGGGAACAGCAGACTGGGATAAGGATTGATTGAATAGGTCCGTAAACACACCAGCCAGCTGGTCTGTGCATGCTCTGAGGACGCGGCTGGGGATGCCGTCTGGGCCTGCAGCCTTGCGAGGGTTAACACGTTTAAATGTTTTACTCACGTTGGCTCCGATATACTCTCTTTTATAAAGATGTATCTGCAGTACACAGGAGGTTGGTGGCAAATTAATTGGGGAGGATGGGCTCGTGATAATGGCTGGAAAGGAATAGGTGGAATGGTATCAAAAACATGGTTTCCATATGTTTGTTGCCATTCTATTCGCTCTATTCCGGACATTATTATGAGCCGTTCTCCCCTTAGCAGCCTCCTCTGCTGCAGTATCTACCCTGCTTAAAACCCTCTCTGGAATGATTTGTGTTGTTCTCGTGGCAGTAAACTACAATTCCCACCACGCACTTCGTTTTAAAGACGTAATTTTACATCGTCACATGATCACATCCCAATCAAGTCACATGCCATCGTTGCTTGTTCAGCAGGAATTTCACAGCGCTTGCGGTTGTTGGAGAAAAACAAGCATCGGCGATGTAATAGAGAGGTATTTATCGAATATTTGAGTATATTATATGCATTTTCATATTTTCAACTGAATAGGTTAAAGAATATGAAGATGGGGAGGTCGGTAGCAGCTTTCGGAAACTATCAGCCAGCTAGCAACAACTGACGATGATGCGGTGTCCAGTTTGCTATAATAACATCACCAATCAGGTTCATTGTTGTGATTTTCTAGGCCTGTTGCTAGATCTGAATCTAAGATTCAGCTGCTTTATATGCAAAGTTGACTATTAGTAAAACTACCAAATTTCTGTATTTTATTAATGTTTCTAGTCATTGTTTAGGTAGCTCCAGTGGCGTTTCTATGATTTGATTACACAAGGGGAACGAACACTAGTAGGGGGGTCCGTGGGCATCCTCTCTGGAAGAAAACATTTTAGTTTCAATAGCTAAATGCATCAATCTGGTTAATTTTGAGATTAACATTGAGAGATTATAATTATTAAAGCTGCAACATGTAACTTTTTGGGTGGCTGTCCAAATTCACATAGAAATGTGAATCATAGATCGGTCATTCTCATTGAAAGGACGTCTAAGAATGGGATATGTTCTATGTGCGCTATTTCTATGCTTAAGTATAGTTTTTTTTCTTTAGCTTTCAGTTTTGTACAGAAGCTTCCAAGAACTTAAATATATACCCTACCGGTCAAAAGTTTTAGAACACCTACTCATTCAGAGGGTTTTTACATTATTATTTTAAAAAAATATATTTTCTACATTGTAGAGTAATACTGAAGACAGAATCATTTAGTAACAAAAAAAAGTGTTAAACAAATCAAAATATATTTTAGATGAGAGTTTTTTTCAAATAGCCACCCTTTGCCTTGATGACAGCTTTGCAAGCTCTTGGCATTCTCTCAACCGCTTCATGGGGTAGTCACTTGGAATGTATTTCAATTAACAGGTGTGCCTTTTTAAGTTAATTTGTGGAATTTCTTTCCTTAATGTGTTTGAGCCAATCAGTTGTGTTGTGACAAGGTAGGAAAATAGGGCTACCAAATAGGGCTATTTTCCCTATACAAACAGCACAAATAAGCAAAGAGAAACGAGAGTACATCATTACTTTAAGACATGAAGGTCAGTCAATACGGAAAATTTAAAGAACTTTGAACGTTTCTTCAAGTGCAGTCGCAAAAACCTTCAAGCTCTATGATGAAACTGGCTCTCATGAGGACCACCACAGGAATGGAAGACCTAGAGTTACCTCTGCTGCAGAGGATAAGTTCATTACAGTTACCAGCCTTAGAAATTGCAGCCCAAATAAATGCTTCACAGAGTTCAAGTAACAGACACATCTCAACATCAATTGTTCAGAGAAGACTGTGTGAATCAGGCTTTCATGGTCGAATTGCTGCAAAGAAACCACTACTAAAGGACACCAATACAAAGAAGAGACTTGTTTGGGCCAAGAAACACGAGCAATGGACATTAGATCGGTGGAAATTTGTCCTTTGGTCAGGAGACCAAATTGGAGACGTTTGGTTCCAACCGCTGTTTCTTTATGAGACGCAGTGTGGGTGAACGGATGATCTCTGCATGTGTATTTCAACAGGACAAAGACCCCAACACACCTCCAGGCTGTGTAAGGGCTATTTTACCAAGAAGGAGAGTGATGGAGTGCTGCATCAGATGACCTGGTCTCCACAATCCCCCGGCCTCAACCCAATTGAGATGGTTTTGGATGAGTTGGACTGCAGAGTGAAGGAAGAGCAGCCAGCAAGTGCTCAGCATATGAGGGAACTCCTTCAAGACTGTTAGAAAAGCATTCTAGGTGAAGCTGCTTGTAAGAATGCCAAGAGTGTGCAAAGCTGTCAAGGCAAAGGTTGGCTATTTGAAGAATCTCAAATATAAAATATATTTAGTTTTTTTTTTTGTTACTACATGATTCCATGTGTGTTATTTCATAGTTTTTACATCTTCAGTATTATTCTACAATGTAGAAAATAGTAAAATAAAGAGAACCCTTGAATGAGTAGGTGTTTAGATTGTAGTGATTCTCTACACTGAGGGCTTGTTTTGTCACATAAACTGAAGTTAGGCAAATTATTTAGAATTTTTGCAACCAGGAAATGGTGGAGCGATTTCTGCATATTGCACCTTTTTAAAGAATTTGGTAAAAAATTATAATAAATGTAGGTAAACTATCACTTTTTAAAATAGGTCTTGAAGAAAGTCCTGCAGGGGATATATTTCCCCTTCAGAGGTTTGAAAATATTCATTATAATTAATTACTCCCAAGTCACCTCAACTTCAAGAAAAATCTAAAGGTGGTTGAGGATGACTAGTTGCAGACACTTGTCATCTTTTAGTATGTAGACAAGATATTTTGTGAACACAAACAAAATGACAAAATAATTGAGGTAAGATATGTAGTCTATTTCCCTTTGACTAAATGAAGTGAGATGAAGTTGTTATCCACCTTGTATTTCAATATAACCTATTCTTATTTATGACTTACAGTCAACATGTCCATGACATAGCTTACCTACATGAATGCCTACAAAATGCATAGCCTCTGACAAGCACTAATAATGAGCCTTTTTAGTGTGCAGGTCACACGCCTGACAGAGTGAGGTTTACAACAGTTATCTACTGTGACACACTGTGTCATCATGAGAACAGTGACCCTGATCACTGAAGTCTACTTTACTCTGATCCTTCTCAGGGATATGAAGTGAAAAGGTCTGATCCCAAGAGATATCTAAAACTAATGATTCCATGTCTCTTTGGAATGTGTTTCCGAGGGATGCAGTAAAGCAGGTAGGCAACTAGATTCAGCCTAGGAGCTTTTTTTGTTTTTGTCCGAGCGATTGGTCGGGAAAGTTGACCACAACTAGGCCCAAAAAGAGACTGTATTTGAAAATAACAATTTCATACCTTGATTACATTGAGACACGATCATGTCTCTTTTTTAAATTTTTATTTGTGGGAATACTTGGGAACAGATTTATTAAATTATACTCATTTTTAGACGAATTCCTGGTGATTAGTCATTTTTTGACCAGTCTTTTTATTTGTTATTTTTGGTCACATTCTGGTGTTGGTGCGTAAAGCAAGGTCAGCCGACAGCACAAGGCAGGGGACTGGGGGGAGAACGCACTGACAAGAACGTGTAGGCTACTGGGAAAGCAGGTTGTAGTAAGCACTTGGAGAGAGCTGAGAAGGCCAAAGCTGTAATGTGTGTTTGTCTTGTTGCAGATTGAACTAAGGGTTCACTGCTGGGTGACAATACATCCACTTTGAGGATAAACTGACAAGCAGTCATCTGTGTCCTGAATGTCACAAGAGCCACCACAAACTTTCAGACTGACCCCTCAACCCAAACTCTGAATACCCTCAACTCAGCTCTTTAGTGTTGAAGTCTGTGTTGAACAGAGTAGAGTGAATTTGGGGGTGTTTTAGGTAGTGTTTTTGGGGCTGTGCCAGCTGGGTGGTGTCCCATGGCGATTAACAGTGAGGCGAGGGACTGGGCCGAGGCTGGGAGTGAAGATGCTGGTGAGAGGGCGTGGCTACTGCAGAGCCCCAGTGTGGAGTCCGTTCGCCCCCCTTTGTCAGACAGGGAGAGGAGTGGAGGGGTGTCTGCCACAGCCGCTGTCTTCATTGTGGTGAACGCTGCGCTGGGGGCAGGACTACTCAACTTCCCTGCCGCCTTCAACATGGCCGGAGGCGTGATTGCAGGGGTGGTGCTACAGATGGTGAGCGCTACATACACACTTTTGAGACCGAAGCCTGCACACTCTGGCACTCCAGGAGCAGAAGTGAGAAATACTGCATATATATACAGGGATGTATTCGGTAACACTTCCTTTTTTTGCGTGTTGTAGTCCATGCTGATTTTCATCATCAGCGGTCTGGTGATCCTGGCATACTGCTCCCAGGTTAGTAAGTTAATACCCCCCTTATAAACACACAATATACAATTTAAGACTGTCTTTTCCAGCAGTACTCATCCTCGTGACCCTGTGCTGTTTGTCTAGGTCAGTAATGAGAGCACCTACCAGGAGGTGGTGCGGGCCTCGTGTGGGAAGGTCACTGGGGTAATCTGTGAGGTGGCCATCGCCGTCTACACCTTTGGCACCTGCATCGCCTTCTTTATCGTCATTGGAGACCAGCTGGACCGCTGTGAGTGTGTCTCACACATAGATAATGAACATGTGTACACACACATTTTTAAGTACTTTATTTGAATCCACAAATCACATTACAGTCGAAGAATTCAAAAAGACACGGATATCTGGACGCTTATGGATGCATTTACTTGAAAAGCAGTGCAGATGCAAAGTTTGGTAACAGAATGACGGCACGCGGGTTACTAAACTTTGCATCTGCACAGTTCTTCAGATAAATGTGTTTTTGGAAATTGTTAAAAGTAGGCCTTGTGCGTAGAGTTTTCTGGGTTGTTTAACTTTGCAATCATTGTTTTTTGTTTGACATTTGAAAGAGAAGACTTAGATTTTTCACATCACTCTGTTACCGTAGAATTGCCCACCAACTTCTCCAAACCGCTAAGCTGCCTATGACAGCTGACACACAAGGGGCTGGTATTTCAGCAACTTGTCAGCAAAGGTCTGCTCTATGTAGGAGTCAAAAGAGTAACCCACTTCCAGAATGAGCTCCTTCCCCACAACAACAATATCTGGCATATTCCGTATACAAGAAAACACATCAACATCAAACCAGCCTCCTCTGATGGGAATATTTGTGAATAAGCACTGATGGTGGTACTGTCTGTCTCACCTCACTAGCTATCAGGTTAATGAGGCGGTCACGTATAAGTCCTTGAATGAACGGCAACCATTAACAACATGCCATAGACTCCATTACGTTTGACTTGTGTAAAATACAATACAGATCATGGTTTGCAGGGTACCGGAGTATCACTCAAAGTTGCAGATTGTAGCATTGGCCTTTTTCACCAGGTTTCCGTTTCCTTTATATCTTCAAAGAAAGGTTGGAAAGCCACCGTAGGTTAGTCTCAGATGGACGATGACCCTGCTATCAGATAGCCAGCACTAAAACAATTCCACTGTAAATAAGACTGTAGTCAATGGAATGTTTTGTTTGCTCTGCTGCCTTTCCTCTATTTCTCTCACTTCCTCTACTCACTATCTCTGTCTTTCTGTAGTGATAGCTTAGCATCTCTGTCTTTCTGTAGTGATAGCTTACCATCTCTGTCTTTCTGTAGTGATAGCTTACCATCTCTGTCTTTCTGTAGTGATAGCTTACCATCTCTGTCTTTCTGTAGTGATAGCTTACCATCTCTGTCTTTCTGTAGTGATAGCTTACCATCTCTGTCTTTCTGTAGTGATAGCTTACTATCTCTGTCTTTCTGTAGTGATAGCTTACTATCTCTGTCTTTCTGTAGTGATAGCTGCAATAGCTCATTTGCCAGACGGTGTGGTCGGTGGTCACTGGTACATTGACCGTAAGTTCACCATTTGTGTGACTGCTGTCCTGGTCATTCTGCCTCTTTCCATCCCCAAAGAGATTGGCTTCCAGAAATACGCCAGGTATGCCTTCCCACACCACCCTTTAGTCTACAACTGATGATTGAATTAGAATTTGAAGCCTGCTTTGTATCAGTAGTCTACATGAACACAGGTCAGTCTGATAGTGCTGTTCTCCTGTTTGTAGTGCGCTGAGTGTTGTTGGCACCTGGTATGTCACCATTGTGGTTATACTGAAATACATCTGGCCTGATAAAGAGATGACCCCCGGCTACATTGCAACCAGGTACGCTAACTGAACTACAGTACCAATCAAAAGTTTGGACACCTACTCATTCCAGGGTTTTTCTTTATTTGAACTATTTTCTACATTGTAGAATAATAGTGAAGACATCAAAACTATGAAATAACACATATGGAATCATGTAGTAACAAAAAAGTGTTACTAATCAAAATATGTTTCTTCTTCAAAGTAGCCCTTTGCCTTGATGACAGCTTTGTACACTCTTGGCATTCTCTCAACCAGCTTAATGAGGTAGTCACCTGGAATGCATTTCAATTAACAGGTGTGCCTTCTTAAAAGTTCATTTGTGGAATTTATTTCCTTCTTAATGCGTTTGAGCCAATCAGTTGTGATGTGACAAGGTAGGGTTGGTATACAGAAGATAGCCCTATTTGGTAAAAGACCAAGTCCATATTATGGCAAGAACAGATCAAATAAGCAAAGAGAAACGACGGTCCATCATTACTTTAAGGCGTGAAGGTCAGTCAAACTGGAAGATTTCAAGAACTTTTTTCAAGAAGTGCAGTCGCAAAAACCAAGCGCTATGATGAAACTGAGTCTTATGAGGACCGCCACAGGAAAGGAAGACCCAACTCTGCTGCAGAGGATAAGTTCATTAGTTAACTGCACCTCATATTGCAGCCCAAATAAATGCTTCACAGAATTCAAGTAACCGACACCTCTCAACATCAACTGTTTAGAGGAGACTGCGTGAATCGGGCCTTCATGATCAAATTGCTGCAAAGAAACCACTACTAAAGGACATCAATAAGAAGAAGAGCCTTGCTTGGGCCAAGAAACATGAACAATGGACATTAGACATCTGGTCTGATGAGCCCAAATTTGAGATTTTTGGTTCCAACCGGCGTGTCTTTGTGAGACGCGAGTAGGTGAACAGATTATATCCACATGTGTGGTTCCCGAAGTGTGGAGGAGGTGTGATGGTGTGGGGGTGCCTTTCTGCTGACACTGTCTGTGATTTATTTACAATTCAAGGCACACTTAACCAGCATGGCTACCACAGTATTCTGCAGCGATACACCATCCCATCTGCTTTGCGCTTAGTGGGACTATCATTTGTATTTCAACAGGACAGTGATCCAAAATATACCTCCAGGCTGTGTAATTGTTATTTGACCAATTAGTGATGGAGTGCTGCATCAGATGCCCTGGCCTCCACAATCACCCGACCTCAACCCAATTGAGATGGTTTTGGATGAGTTGAACCGCAGAGTGAAGGAAAAGCAGCCAACAAGTACTCAGCATATTTTGGAACTCCTTCAAGACATGTTGAAAAAGCATTCCAGGTGTAGCTGGTTGAGAGAATGCCAAGAGTGTGCAAAGCTGTCATCAAGGCAAAGGATGGTTATTTGAAGAATCTCAAATATAAAATATATTTAGATTTGTTTAACAATTTTTTTGGGGTTATTTCATGGTGTTGATGTCTTCACTATTATTCTACAATGTAGAAAATTGTAAAAAAAAATAAAGAATAACCCTTTAATGAGTAGGTGTGTCCAAACTTTTGACTGGTACTGTACATATACAATTCTCACTCATTCAGACCCGTTTCCTACACCCATGGTGCCAGACAGGACATAGAGTCCAGAAATGGCATTTCAGCCCACTGACTTTCATTAAAGCTCAGTCTACATCAAACTACTGTTCCCATCATGCTTTGTTTGTGTTAATCAGCCAGTGTGTCTGTTACAGCCCGTCCTCCTGGAGTGCAGTATTGAACGCCATGCCCACCATATGCTTTGGCTTCCAGGTATCTGTCTGTGTTTGTGAGTGTGTGTGTATGAATGTGCAGGGGTGTGCATATGGCTATTTCTATTACTTGATTGAAAATGCTTGAAGTTACTTCCTCTCACAATCTCTCTCACCTTCTCGAAAGTGTCATGTGAGCAGTGTGCCAGTGTTTAACAGCATGAGAAGGAGTGAACTCAAGCCCTGGGGAGGTGTGGTCACCGTCGGCATGATCATCTGCCTCTTTGTCTACACTGGCACAGGTATGTGTTTGTTTGTACATTGTGTGGCTCTATAGTCAGTTTAGAAGCATCAGGGTTTTTTTTAATGACATTTCCCATTTCTTGTGTGATTCTTTGATGTGTTAATAGTGCATACTCCTTGTGTCAGGTGTCTGTGGCTTTCTGTCGTTTGGGTCTAACGTCAGTCAGGATGTACTGATGTCATATCCTCCTAATGACATCGCCGTGGCGATCGCAAGGGCCTTCATCGTCATCTGTGTTATCACCTCCTATCCCATTTTACACTTCTGTGGCCGGTGAGACACTAACCTTACACTACAAAGCACTGTGTGCCAACCATGTCATTTCAGTACTACATTGTTGTGTAACTTGTTTCTTCAGGGCGGTGCTGGAGGGGCTATGGCTCCGTTTCCGTGGCGAGCAGGTGGAATTGTGTGTGAGGCGTGAGCGGAGACGCAGGGTGTTGCAGACGCTTGTGTGGTTCACAATCACACTCGTCCTCGCACTCTTCATCCCCGACATTGGCCGAGTCATCTCCCTCATTGGAGGCCTGGCAGCCTGCTTCATATTTGTCTTCCCAGGTATGACCAGTTTGTCCTGATTCTGTGTGTGTTTATAACAGCAATAAGCATAATGCCTGTATATAATGTCTGCTCTTCCCTGCAGGTCTGTGTCTGATTCAGGCAAAGCTCTCAGAAACAGAGGTCCGATCTGCTAGGTAAGACTCACTACCTGTACGTAATCTCCTCTTGCAACTGTTACTAAACACTGATCTTCTCTCTCCATAGCTGGCATGGGATGGTGGTCTACGGTGTCATCATGGTAACCATCGGCACTTTCGTCTTTGGCCAGACCACCGTCAATGCAATCTATCAAGACTTCATCCACTATCCGGACAGCCAATAGAATTCTGACCAGGAAGACTCTTTGTTGGAGGAGGAGGATGTAGGTCTATGCTGCTATTCTGAACTTTATTGACTTATATCAGGATGTGGAGGATCCAACACACACATGCAAACACACTCCCTCCTGTGACATCTCCTGCATGCCGCACGTCTCGTTGTCTCCCTGACGATGAAACCGCTCCATAGCAAGCACTCGTGTCACACATGAAGCGATGCTCTAGGATTGGACGAGAGTCCCGAGCGCAACCACTGACAATGACCTAACTTTTTTTTTTTAAGATTATGCAAATGTTATGTTGTTTTTATTACATTTTATTGTGGGAACAGTCCTCAGTGTTTTCACCCCGTTGTGGGCTGCAGTACTAAATCCAGCATACACCAACCACTGCACTACAGGTGGCATCCCATCCCTCAAGAAACTGGGCAGTGAGAGAGGGTACCTCACTCTGATGGGTGTTGTTACTGATGAGTAATGAACATACTGTTTTAAGAATGTGGCCAAACATTTCCATCCATTTTTATAGTAATTTTACAATTCCAATGTTTAAGTGGTTTAAAGACGTATCCTTCAACTGTAGTTCTGAAACCTGTGTAATGTGGCAAGTGTATTATAATTTTAATCGATTTTGAATGCCTTTGAGATTTCAGAAGTCTGGGGTCTCAGGCTGATTCCTGTGGTTAAAAGATTGTATTGGGCCTAGCTTTAAACAGACAGATATTTTAAATGTGCTTTACCAACAGAGAGAGATTAGCTCTAGGCTACAGAAAGAGGTAAAGAACAAAAATCTATCATGTTCGAAGGGATTGTTCCTCAGGGCAGCAATTACTATTTTACAATGACTTGAATGAGATTGGAAATGCTTGAAATTCAATTACTTTTTGTTTTTATTTGTATTCTATAATTGGAGCCAAGGGAAATCGTTTTTTTCTGAACTGAACCAATTTAGTAATCTGGTTGAACAATAAGCAGTCTTATAGTATCATGAATTCTCCTGTTATCAATCTACATTTTAATAAACATGATGGTTTTGTCATTGAATTCAGATTGTCATAGTTTTGTCCTAAACCCTCATGTTAGTAAAAACATCTTGTCTTATCAGGTGAATAGCTACAGTATACATATCTCCCTGGCATATTACATCATTTATGCTGCAGCATACAATACATGGACTCACCTTGTGCTGTGCTCACTTGAACAGGAAGGTGGCGTGGCGGTCCTTCGTGGGCAAATTTTGTCATCCAAGTCTGCCATTTTCTGAATTTATGGTTTCAAAACAACTGGGAACTCTGGGGAAAAAAACAATGTCAAATCATAATGACGTCATTGATCTTCAGGTTGTAGCTCTAGAAAGAGGATGGATTTACAATTCCGAGTTGGATGACAATTCAAAACATACTTACCCAGTCGGAGCTAATTTATTCCGGACTTCCCAGTTGTCTTGAACTCATGGAAGTCAAGTTTTCGCTGTTCCGAGTTGTTTTGAGCGTGGAATAAATCATGTGTCATTGACAGCATGGCCAATGTTGAATGTTTATAATTTTAAACTTGGAAAAGAGCCCCTTAATCCCAGAAGTGGAACCACACTGTCACTGATTCCATACCAACACACTCATTGTTGAATATGCGATTTACAACTTGTGAAATGTCCAGTGGCCGATGAGCACCGATACGTTTTATCTATTTCTCTTTATATGACAAGGATTAGCCAGTAGATTGTCGACTTGATTCATGACTAAGATTTACTCTAAACATGTGATTTGACTTCATTTTATCTGTGACCAATGACCTTGAGCCTTCTTGGATGGGCACTTGTGTAATTATGGCGGGGCCAGAATTTGAGGTCTACCCTTAGACTTGGCGGTGATGTAGTAGCCAATCACAGCGCAAAGCTCCATGTTTTCTGCTGGTTTACCCCGCCACCACAGGAAGCACTGAGCTAGGCTGAAACACCTGCATTTTGGTGCTGCCTTCAAGAAAACAAAGAGACCATGTTTGTATGTGGCTTTATTAACTCTATACATTTTATTGCAAAATGTGGGGCTTAAATGACAGGTCGCCACTGGTGGTGTAGAGAAAATGTAAAAGAATTCTGTAATTCTATACATTTTTCCATTGAGCTGGAAGAAAATGTAGCAGTTTTGAAGCTAATTTCCAGCAATTCTAGTGAGATAATTTTGCCATGACTGATACTTTGCGCCTCTGCTCAAAAAAAAAAATCTGAGTATGTTCCAAATACCTGTTTTTATTTTCTGTCTGGCTTTTAATTGTTAGTTCTCAAACATGGCATTGTGTTTAATACCAATATTTTTCCTCCAAACAATTGCAGACCCCTGCAGTAAGTACCACATTTGGAAAACACATGGACTAGTCAAATTTATTTATAAAAACCTTATCAGCAGATGTCAAAGTGCTATACAGAAACCCAGCTTAAAACACCAAACAAGCAATGCAGATGTAGGAAGCACTAGAGACATTGATGTATCCTGACTTCTGCAAGAAGGCCTACCTGTAAATCTTGAAGCAACTACAAATATATATAGCTTAATTTCAGTTAACACAGGAATCACTAGTCATTTCCAGTTAATCTCTGCTACACCGATTGGCCTGTTGTGTACTGAATCTTTAGTATAATGGCTGAGGAGATTTGTTGCTCAATCACCATCCCTGGAATTCACCACCATTATCTTCAAGTGTCTGGAAGTCACTTATGATTACGTGGATGTTTTTACACATTCTGTAATCATGTTCAGCAAAAAAGCTCTTAAAATGATAAATTAATAAGATAAATGGTTTCATAAAAAGCATTTATTAGAAAGACAAAGAATGTTGGATTCTTTAAAAGTGCTGATTGGCCTTTTGGCAATTTGAGTTCCATGGCATTTCAGCTCCCCCAAGTGGTGACAATTGAAAACCCAGATACAGAAACTGCATCGGGAAACTCAAAAGACAAATGATAGCTCTGATGTGATTAATAAGCTGCTAATCAGTTAGAAAGCCAACCAGAGTGATTGCACAGCATCACCAAAGGAAGATTTGACATGTGATGCACCTAAACATTTCTGTAAGGCAATTACTATGCAGTTTGCGTCAACTAAAATTAGACATTTACTGAAATTAAGAAATGGCTTAGTCCGATTACACTCCTGTCACCCAAACTCCAGAGTTGCGCTTTGATCTAATGAACTTAGAGTGCAACAGAAACATTTCATTTGATCACAAAAACAAAACATTTGTTTCCCCCTTTCCATCCAACACACACTGAGAAAAATGGGCCATCATCCTGACCCACTAACAAGTTCCATTACAGACACTGGAGGCAGCCCCAGGAGCATGCTCAGTAGGGTTTGTTTGACAGGAAGGACTGGAACATGTCTAAGGCGGGGCCTGGAGCCCACTGCGGCACCATGTGACCAGCGCCCTGAAACAGAAGATGGGATTAGAACGCAGCAGCCTCACCCCTGTTGCATCCACTAATCTCTAAATATTGGTATGTCTGTGGTGTGTTAATGAGTCTGAAGACAGTGAATCAATGCTAATGTGCTATCTAAGTAAGTAGTGCTTACCTTCACAGTCAGGAGGGTGAGGTTTCCATACTGCTCGTAGAAGCCAGCAATCTGGTCATCAGATATCCAGCTCTGGTACTTGGTGGTTGTCTGGAAATTAAAGAAAACAGTGAGTTACAAACATGCCAAATACCCAGCATCCAAATACCCAGCATCGAAATCTCTATGCCACAAATACCAGTCTTCAAGAGCTTTACCTTCTGGTTGAGCTGCTCCACAAACCACTTGTCTCCCAGGAAGTTGCAGGCCATGTCAGTGTCTCCGTTATAGACCAGCGCCCGGATACCCAGAGACAGCAGCTTCAGATACACATCCTTCACTGTCGGGTAGATGTTGGTGTACTGTCCTCCCACCACGTCACTACAGAGTTATGGTAAAGATGTCCTTTTTTTGGTTGAATTGTACCCCCTTTTCATGGTATCCAATTGTTAGTAGTTACTATCTTGTATCATCGCTACAACTCCCGTACGGGCTCGGGAGAGACGAAGGTCGAAAGCCATGCGTCCTCCGAAACACAACCCCGCACTGCTTCTTAACAGCGCGCATCCAACCCGGAAGCCAGCCGCACCAATGTCGGAGGAAACACCGGGCACCTGGCGACCTTGGCATGCACTGCGCCCGGCCCGCCACAGGAGTCGCTAGTGCGCGATGAGACAAGGATATCCCTACCGGCCAAACCCTCCCTAACAACGCTCGGCCAATTGTGTGTCACCCCATTGACCTTCCGGTCGCGGCCGGCTGTGACAGAGCCTGCCCTAGACCACTGCGCCACCCGGGAGGCCCTGTAAAGAGGTCCTTTAGGTAGTTTACTGTTGTCAAGTTTTAGATGTCCTGTCGCTGCATTTAGACTTCACGAGTGTAATACCTGCAGATGTCCCAGGGTGGAAGTGTATCAGGGATGTGTAGGGCTTTCCTCACATCAGCCTGGTTGAGCCAGTTCATCTGCGCTGTGCTGTTAATGCAGGGAGGGACCTCACCCACAGAAGGAGTTTGGCCAGTGACGGACGGCACCTTCAGCAGCTACAGCGAGACACATTACTTACATATCACACCAATATCTTCCATCATAACCACTTCAAACAATTTGAGAATAACCAGAACAACCCTTCGGAAAACAAGACTAACAAAATCTAATGCCAGAATGAACTTGAACACTGTATTCCTCCATAGGGGGGGCACTTACCTGGAAGGTGTCCCAGTGCTTCCTGTAGTTCCTGAAGAGGTGGCTCATGCTCCTCTTATAGGCTCTGGCCCCAACGCCACCCTCACAGTCCATGTAAAGTGCATACTCATTCAGCCCAGAATCATACACAATACTAAAGGCCTGGCTCAACTGAGAGGGCAAGAATGAATGAGAGGGAGAAGCAAAGGTACAATTATCCATTTCTATGTTAAACCTGTGCATGTAATAGCGCAATTTTTGTATTTGATATATAATACTTCTTATCCGATTGTAAAAGTGCTTAAACGTGTACCAGTGTCTTGCAGGCCTCCTTGCTGTTGTTGAAGAAGTTACATGTTCCCTTATCACAGCAGTTTGTGTTCAGATCTGTCCACAGTCTGCAAGAAGATAGTTTACTTAAACACAATGTCTTGTAACAGAAGAATCAGACAAGCTTGGATTCATATTGTCGGTTTTTCAAAAGGAATTATCCCTAGTCATGTAAACATAACTAAACAGACAGAGCCCACATGAGTGAATGTGTTGTGAGTTCTTACTGTTCTCCGAAGAGGCCGTGGTAGTAACCAAAGTAGATCAGAGACTGGTCATTCAGGGCATAGCTACTGAGGCCATTACCCACTGCAAAGCCCTGAAAAACACATTAAAGGAGTTATTTTATAACTGTCATACATATTCGAGTCATACCATCCTCTCCTACATAATCATTGACAGGTGGTTGAATAGGATTGAATTCCATTGCATTGCTTTGAACTTATGCTCAGTCTTTAGATTTTCAGAGAGCATAAGAGTGTAATCCACTCAAAACAATTAAGTCGGTGTGTGAATCAACTCACCTTGAAGTTAATCTTTGCGGTCCCTGTGGCCACACGCTGGCTGAGTGTCGGGGCATATATCCCACCATAACTCTCACCGATGATGAAGAACTCATTCTGTGTGAAGTTTGGAAACTTGGCAAAGAAACTCTGCAGAGCTAGGTAGTTGTCATCAGCCACCTAATAGTAAGGGGGATAAATGAGTTACTATTACTTTAGTATTCAGTAAGGAAGAGTGAACTGCATGATTTCTGAGCCACTGTCAGTGGAGCACAACACTGGAATGTTCAGATATAAATACAGTGTGTATAACAGACATGCCTATGACAAAGAGGTAAATAATTGTGTTAAATGCGTTCCACTCTCCAGAATGAGACCCTGATCTCACCTGGTCGTCGTCAGTTTTGTACTTCTGGTCATCAGAGTAGGAGTATCCCACACCTGCAGGGGACTCTAGGTACAGAACGTTGGCGATCCTGTTCCAGCTGAAATTATTCTCATACAGAGTGGCCCCATCATCATTCACCTGAGGGAGACAAAATTATGTTGTTATTCTGTGGGACTCAGAATCACTGCATACAATAAGGTTACGCTGGGAGACAAACTGAAATCACAGGTCCTGCTAAGCTCATGCTGAAAAGGTAACGTGTGGGAGAACTAACATGGAAGGGACCGTTCTCTGACAGAAAGCCATCCAGCGAGCTGCAGCCAGGCCCTCCATTCAGCCACAGCACAACAGGGTCCTTCAGTGGGTCCCTCTGTGAGGTCACAAACCTAGGGAAGCAGAGGGCCAGGTTAACAGGAGATAGAGAGTACCCAAAGACACACTTGGTGCACTCCGCACTTAGTTCTAGACCCCAGGTACAACGGTGTCTGTGGATTATGTTTATGTCCGCGTACCTGTGTGTGTGTGTGTGTGTGTGTGTGTACAGTATGTGTGTGGTCTATAGAACACTAGAATAAAAGTGTCATGTGTTATTTTGTCAATCATTAACTTCTCATAGCATATGGCAAAGGATGTTCTAGCTCTTAAACGTCTCAATGAAAGGAACAAGCTACAACACAATGCATGACCAATGCTGGAGGAAGTAGCAAAAGAGGAAGTACAAATCATTATCTAGTCCAGCTTCAGAAGCGTTCTCTTCTGCCTTTGTGACATTATATTTGAAGAGTTGTTAAACAAGCTTCAGTGGTCTCTGTACTAACTTCTGTATTAATTTACTATTGAGTAAGTCAATCTTGTAAGTTTATTTGATGACTTAAAAAGATGATACGGTTATTTATGCCATTCATTTATTATTTGACCCATTTGGAATAAACCGATATATAGATATTGTACATTAGTAAACTAATGTTGTGCACGAGCTGGAGTTTCTGAAAAGATCCCCAACCAAAACAAACACGAAGTTGTTAGTTAGTCAAGGTAGCGACATATGGCATTACTGATACTCACCAGTAATGGAGAAACTTTCCAGGGCTGGCTTTCAAATAGCCCGACCACTGCCGGTAGTTTGGTTTAAACGACATTCCCGGTAGTTCGGTTACCTCGTCGGGGGCGTAGTTAGCCCATGTAAGACACGAACCAGTAAGGAAACACACCACCAAACTAACAAAATACATACTGGTCATGTCGAGGACGAAACTAGCCTAATGCGCCAACAATGTTGACCTCAAATGCTGAACTCGAAGTCCTGTGTGCGGAACAATTGCCGTGTCTATGCCCTGTATATAGAAGCACTACAGGTCATATGACTACTAACTGAGCTCTCTAGTCACGTGGTTGATCTTTTGTTTTGACGTTCATCACCGGATTGCGTTTCATTTGATAGGCTACATTTTTTTCCATTAATAATTACTGCCTGCGTCTCGGTTATATCAAGGACGGACAATTCGATGTATTAGTTACTCAATATGTTAATCAGTCGAAATGCCAGCAGGTAGCAGAACAACTATGGCGAGCTCTGAATCATCGAGAAAAGTATAAAGCTGAAAATATGACAACTAGGCCTACCAAGAATTGGCTACAATTGCCAACATTGTTCCATCATGGCGTAACATTTAACATATCAACGTTTGATATAACATGACAGTGAAGAATGTGAGGGTGGTATAATTAGGTGGCAATGTGTATTAGTTGGGTGAGTGTCAGAGAAAATGGTAGCTTATTAGTCGACCTGAGTTTTCAAAAGGCCAGTAAAAAGAGTAAAAACAAAAGACAAGTGAGTATCAGTCATGCGTTTTTATAAGGGTCTCTGGCAAAAGATCCCTGAAAATGCATGTTTAAGGTGACGCTATGCATGTACATTATGCCTATGTATGCATGTTAGGCAATCAAGAGTTAGACAATACATAGCCTAGGCCCAAGGCCTACATTTAAGTTGAAATATGATCCATTGACTATTGCATGTTATACATTGACTATTATACATTTTACATCAACAGTTAGACAATACATAGTTGTCTATGCATAGTCACTTTAATAACTCTACCTACATGTACACATTACCTCGACACCTGTGCCCTCACACATTGACTCTGTATCAGTACTCCCTGTATATAGCCCTGCTATTGTTATTTACTCCTGTTCTTTAATCATTTGTTATTCTTATCTCTTACATTTTGGGGGGGTATTCTCTTAAAACTACATGGTTGGTTAAGGGCTTGTAAGTAAACATTTCACCTGTTGTATTCTGTGCATGTGACACATAAAATGTGATATGATTTGAATACACAGTGCTTGACTTGGGCAGGAGCTGGAGCTGAGTACTTGCACCTCAATGTTGCTACTGCTTGAGCTCCTGCACCTCTTATTTTATTTAACCTAGTCAGTTAAGAACAAATTCTGATTTACAATGACGGCTTACCGGGGAACAATGGGTTAACTGACTTGTTCAGGGGCAGAATTACAGATTTTTACCTTGTCAGCTCAGAGATTCAATCCAGCAACCTTTCGGTTACTGGCCCAATGCTCTAACCACTTGGCTACCTGCCGCCCCAAAATAGAATATTTTAGAATATCTTATAGAATATTTCCTCAAAAGTATTGTGGAGCTCTTGCACCTAAATATAAAAGTACTGGCACCCAAAGTGATTACCAGCACCTATTTCAGGACAAGTCAAGCACTAACAATACATAGCCTAAGCCCTAGCCTAAATGGGAAAAGTTTCAATATGGTCCATTGACTATTGAATGTTATACCTCAGTGTGTGTTTAATGGTCTTATTAAAGTGGGCGTGTGCACTATTATTAAGCCCCTGGGTCTGTGTGTGACCTCTGGGGTTACGCTGTAGTGCTACAGAATTTCTCTCTCTCTCCTTGGCTGTGCTTGTTCTGTAGCCTGCGGAGAACTGAGACACAGTGAACCTTACTAACCCCCATCCCACTATCTTCCCTCTGTGTGTTACTGTGTCCATGTTTGAGTATGTGTGTATGTATCAGTATCTGACAGAACAGTAACACAGATCATGTACATATGTGATTGAATAGTGCCCTGCATCTCTCTCTTTTCCCTCAGGTGACTTCGATCAGTGTCTCATTGATGCAAATGTGTAAAGGGGTGTGTCTTTGCCACTAGGATTTCACAGTCCTTTTCTACACACCCTTCAATAATAGTACAATCATCACAGTCAGAAGAGGACAAGCCATCTGAGGCCTCCTAGCCAGCTGCTTAGACAGGGCATCCTCCAGCTTTCATTACCCCATGTGCTTAGCCTTTCTTGCTGGCTGGGACTGAAATCCAGAAAAGATCCAGACATGATTACTGCTGCTTATGTCAGAGGACAAGTCACTCTTCTCTGATAAGGACACATATAAAGTTTTATGAGTGGAGATGTTTATGAGTTTCTTGTTAAATTGTCTTTCAACCCATTCTCTTAAATGTTTAAATTCCACCTGTGTCTGCATCTAATGTTTCTCTACTTGTTAAACAGAGGCCAGAAATATATCGAATGTAATAAATGTAGATACTAAGTAAGAACAAACTTGGATTTTTTGCGTGTGCAGCCTATCTCTACGCTGAATGTCAGTCTGCAAGACTTTTGAGTAAGCTGATATTGAGCTTTATATATATGTTTTGTTGGGTGTGGGGACTCCTGTCCTCAAGCAAGAGTTATGGATGCAAAGGGATCTGAGGAACATTTAAAAAAAATCGAAGTCAAGTTTTTAACCATTGTTATTTTCTTTACAAACGCTTTGAAATAATATAGTATGATTTATCTGTGATAGAAACACCAATCGAAGGATTTTAAAAATGGAATTACAAAGCATCAACAATAGATCTGACCCGCGACAAATTCTTCACCTGGAAGGCCCAAGACTGTCCCCTGAAATCAATGTTGGAGATCATTCTAAGACATCACATTGAAGGACATAAAGACATAATACATGGTAAAGCATACTGAATCATCTACTTCTTGAATGATCATTCCCATATCTGCTCTTTACAGAAGGTAATACAGATGATAAGGAATTAAATTGTGGGTAAAGCATTGTTAAACTACTGCTGTAGTTTTATTTTTCATGACCTAGTAACTGCTGAAGGTGAATGAATTACAGAATAAGATCTCCCTAGCTCTGGCAGAACTAGTGCGCCCTTGTGGAGACTATGGGTAGCTCACCCTCACTCGCTGTTCCTAGTGCGAAATGCTTTTGAGACTTTCCTGCCAAAGAAGAGGCTGAAATCTGGGACAACTCCATCCTCATGCCAGCCTTATTACATCAACAGTTGTCACAAACTTCTTTACAGAAATCCAGCCTAAAAACCCCACAGAGCAAGCAATCCAGGTGCAGAAAAACAGTGGCCTGGAAAGGCCAAATCAAATCAAAGTTTATAGGTCATGTACATATATTTGCAGATGTTATAGCAGGTGCAGCGAAATACTTATGTTTCTAGCTCCAACGGTGCAGTAACATCTAGAAACAATACAGTAACCCCAAAAAGTAGAATGCTTGTTTTGGAACATTTGTATTCTTTAATTTATGTTAGTATTGTGGAGTAACTACAATGTTGTTGATCCATCCACATTTTTCTCCTATCACAGCCATTAAACTCTGTAACTGTTTTAAAATCCCCATTGGCCTCTTGGTGAAATCCCTGAGCAGTTTCCTTCCCCTCCAGCAACTGAGTTAGGAACATTTGTAGTGACTGGGTGTATTGATACACCATCCAAAGTGTCATTAATAACTACACCATGCTCAAAGGGATATTCAATGTTTGCTGTATTTGTTACTCATCTACCAACACTTCATTGACCCCCTCCAGTTTGCATACTGGTCGGAGAGAGGAAAAGATGGACATGCATTTGAAGGGCAGCAAAAATGTGCATATAATTTTTGAAGATTTCTCCTTTGCATTTAACACAATCAATACTTTTATCCTCAAGGACAGACTTAGAGGAGACTTCGGACATGATTCTATGCTTATCAAATGGATCACCAACTTCCTCACTGATAGGTCTCAGCAGGTATGAGTTGGCAACACACTCTCTGAGAAGTGCACTTCTTCAGTTGGAACCCCACAGGCCAGCGTTCTTTCACCAGTTACATACATATTGTATACAGACAGCTGCTGGAGCCAGTTTCCAGGGTGCCACCTGATCAAATATGCTGACGACACTGTTTTGGTCAGTCTCCTCGAAGGGGATGAGACCGAACACGGACCAGCTCTGAATGATTTTACTGGCTGGTGTGAGTCATCCCATCTAAAAAAAACATACAAAACAAAGGATATGGTGATTGACTTTCGAAGGAACACTACCATGCACACACAATCACTGATAAAAGGTGAGCCCATTGAAATAGTGGAGTACAAATATCTTGGGCTAGTCATTGACAACAAGCTGTCCTGGGATCAGTGTACTGACACTATTTTAAAGAAAGGCCAACAGGGACTGTATTTCCTACGGAAATTGCACTTTTGTAATGTTGACCTAACCATTGTGGTTCTCTTTTACAAATCATTATTTGAGAGCATTTTGTCCTACTGCTTGAACTGCTGGTTTGGGAATATCAAGGTTGCACCAAAAAATAGTTTGGGTAAGATAGTCAGGACTTGCGGAAAAAGCAAGGCGCAGCAACAGTAAGAACTGTCATCTTTCTACCTGGGCAGAGCTCTCCAGACTGCGAATGATATAGAGGTTGACTCTTCTCATCTACTCCACCCCGAATTCCAGCTCCTTCCCTCTGGCCGCAAGTACAGACTACCTAAGGTATAAAAAAAAATAGACAGGGCCAAGTACTCTTTTATTCCGAATGCAATTCTGTAATTTAACAAAATGTTGAACTAATTGCACTTTAGCACTTGCACTTTAACATGTAGCCCATTTTTACATTTTATTATGAAAATCCACTTACCCAGCCCAGTTGCTTGTAAACATCCTTTGCTATTTTTTTATATAAATTAGTTTTGTTATGCTGCAAAATGAATTGCCTCTCTGAGGACATTAACATTTTCTGAACCTGAATAGTAATAACACTTCTTTGCAAATAATTGGAAAACCTCCCTGGTCTTTGTGGTTAAATTAGTAACACTTAATTTCACAGGGTCCTTATTACAGTGTAATTACATGTGTAATTACACTGTAAAAACCAATAGTGTAATAACAACATGTAACTGGTAGTAATTGCGGTCTGTAATTACAAAGGTGTAACAATGAATGCTTGTTACCATGCTTGTTGCAAATGGGCAGGTTTCAACTAAATTGACAAACTTAATGTTTTGATCCTTCTCAGCGTCATCTGCTTCAGCAACAACTGTCACAAAGGTTGTGACCCCTTGGGGATGCGCTGTATGTCTGAGAGATTATGCTTAATAGGCTCTAATTACACTAAACAAAAATATAAACACCACCTGTAAAGTGCTGGTCCCATGTTTCATGAGCTGAAATAAAAAGGTCCCTGAAATGTTCCATATGCACACAAAAAAAGCTTATTTCTCTCAAATGTTGTTTACATCCCTGTTGGTGAGAATTTCTCCTTAGCCAAGATAATTAATCTACCTGACAGGTGTGGCATATCAAGAAGCTGATTAAACAGCATGATAATTACACTGGTGCACCTTGTGCTGGGGACAATAAAAGGCTGCTTTAAAATGTGCAGCTTTGTCACACAACACAATACCACAGATGTCTCAAGTTTTGAGGGAGCGTGCAATTGGCTGTTGTCAGAGAATTTCATGTTAATTTCTCTACCAAAAGTTTCCTCCAATGTCGTTTTGGAGAATTTGGTAGTATGTTCAACCGGTCTCACAACCATAGACCACGTGTAACCACACCAGCCCAGGACCTCCACATCCGGCTTACCACTGTAGTGTTGTCAGCAAACTTGATGATTGAGTTGGAGACACGCAGACATGGGGAACAGGGAGTATAGGAGAGGTCTAAGCACGCACCTCTGTGGGGCCCCCGTGTTGAATATCAGCATGGCGGGGGTGTTGTTGCCTACCTTCACTACCTGGGGTCGACCCGTCAGCAAGTCTAGAACCAAGTTGAAAGTGTTCAGACCCAGGGCCGTGAGCTTAGTGATGAGCTTGGAGGGCCCTATGGTGTTGAAGGCTAAGCTATAGTCAATGAACAGAATTCTCACATAGATATTACTCTTGTCCGGGTGGGATAGGGCAGTGTGCAGTGCAATGGTGAATGCGTCGGATCTGTTGGGGCGGTATGCAAATTGTAGTGGGCCTAGGGTGTCGGGTAAGGCGGAGGTGATATGATCTAACCCCTCAAAGCATTTCATGATGACAGAAGTAATTTAGTTAGAATACCTATGCTTTTTGGGGTACAGGAACAATGGTGGATATCTTGAAGCAAGTGGGGACAACAGACTGGGATAGGGAGAGATTGCATATGTCCGTAAACACCCCAGCCAGCTGGTCTTACACATGCTCTGAGGACGCGGCTTGGGATGCCGCACGGCTGTGGCACCCTGTTGCTGGCTTGAATCTGCAGAACATTGTCTCAGGTCTGCCTTTGTGGAGTAGCAACTCATTAACCCCAATGCTCCTCAGATGTGAGGGACGTGGCTCTGGTCCCCAAATCTGTGTTCATAACCAAGTGGTAAGGTGCTAATTACTAGTTGTGAAGTTGTGAATACCGGTTGGATGCATTCACGTGCTTTGAACTCGTTGAGAAACGGCGATTGGTTAATGGCCAAAAAGCTGCATCAACCATAAACTAAAAATACAGCTATCATGCTTGTAAACAATTATAGTGTTCAAATAACATATTGATAGATTGCCTCTTGTGGTGAATACCACCTTCCCACTTGGTTATGAACGCAGTCAGCTGCAGGATTCAGATACCCTTATCATGAAAAAGATGGACTTTTGGGCATTTATTGTTACGGTGATAAACTGCACTTCAGGAGTGGTAAAGAACTCGTAAGGTTTGCTATTATCGTAGCGGAAGCTGAAAGAATCTTGGAGTGAGGGATGTAAAGGGTGAAGGGCTGCATGAAGTACTGGCAGGAGCATGGCATCCTCTCAGGTCCCCGGATCTGTGTAGGGAACTGAGTATTTTTTGTTTTGTTTTGTATGCTGTTTTCGGATGTTAGAGGGCATTAAAAGTTTTGTTTTCCCATTTCCGTTTTGGATTTGTTTTCTGAGTAAGCTTGACCCTAATCCAATACAACTTTTCAGGATGTAGTCCCCCTTAAAACTCCACCAAAGAAGAAGGTTGTGAATGCAGCATTTTTAAAGGTAGACTCAGGGATGTGACATAGATGCAGAAAGTAAACAGCTTAGTGGATCAATTTCAGCAACAACTAAGATGCAGCTCGTGGCAACATCATTTGGCTGAGTCTATCCTGAAGAAGGCATGGTGATGCTGAAGCATTGGTAGTTTACCCAATAAACTACTTGGAGCTTGTATGTAGAGCGTGCTACTCTCTTTATTTATTTTTATAGTTGAATCTACCTTTAACACTAATTTCCTCACTCACGCAAAGAGACAAACACTCAAAAGGGGTTTAACCAATTCAAATTAAAAGGAGTCACTCAAATAAGTAAATAAGGTGTAAACCTAAATATAGCAGACATTAGGAGTAAATCAATATTTAAAGCACTTCTAAGTAAATAAATTCAAAATAAAGCACACATGAGGGAATAAAGAAAATGACTAAATTAGAGTCATAGGCACACATGACAGTTAGGGGAGACCAGGTTTGGCTGTCTCGGGGGTTGGTTGTCACAGTGCTTATACTCCCAATCTAGAGGTTGCTTTGTATGAATTCTTTAAAATAATTAATCCACCTGCTCGTCAATTCATGTCAGCGTGACAAAACATTGAGGTGAGGGAAATCTATGTGTTTTTCATCGGTGAAAATGTTATTATGGCCGTATCCATGAACAATTATGTTTGTTGAAAAGAGCAAGAGGATAACTATATTTCAAACCTATTTCTGAGTTGCTAGGTCAAGCCATGTGGTAACTAGCAACATAGTTAGCATTTTTGCTCAGTTAAGGATGGTTGTCACATTGAATTTGGCGTTCAATGTCACTATCAACTCCATTATAACTATTTGGAGGGTTGGTTGTCACAATCTAACCCATTATAACAACATTATTAGTGGACATTGCCAGTATATAATAAATCCTGAGCTCCATTTTGGACTTGTGCTTTAAAGAGCTCCCTCAGTTGCCTCTCTCTCACACACATATTTTTTCTGTCACACACCTACACACGCAAACATGCATGTGCAAACACACATTCACACACAAATTTACTCAAAATGTAATATGCTGTTCTCAATTAATAAAATGCTGAATTTTGTTAGGAATATTTTTCGATCAAAGAAAGGCTATTTATAAGACTGTATGGTATAGGCTATTGCTTAAAACCTCTTAAGGATCGGACCCTTTTTTTCTTCAATTTTATCCTAAAATGACATACGCAAATCTAACTGCCTGTAGCTCAGGACCTGAAGCAAGGATATGTACTAACCCCGTAGAGGTTAATTTCTTGTTACAAAAGGAATACGTTACCAGCAACATTGTGACAACCAACCACATTCTGTGTGACATCCAACCCTGCTAATAACTCCGTTTGAATAAGGAGGATAAAAATGGTCCCCATTTCAACCCAAGAACTTGGTATTTCTATTGATGTTGAAAAGATTATTGTAAGGGATGCCTGACAATACACACAAGAGTAAAAAGTGTGACAACTTCAACCCCGGTCCCGGTCTCCCCTACAGCCTTGATAGTCTGTACTGACTTGTGTTTGAACAAAACTTTTTGATTGTAATAGTTTTCCAAACAACAAATTGTGATAACTGTGCAAGGGGGTGAATCAGGGTGGCACTTTACCAGACTATCAAGTAGGTCACGACATTAATACGGAATTCAACCATGTTCAAAATGTGTTGAATTTCGAAGATTCATTAAATGTATTGAACTTATTAGAAAATCTATTGACCTACACAAGTTTCTCACAATATGAGAAAATAATATGAAAATAATGCATCAGTGATTGGTATTTCTAGTAACTTTTTGAAGAAGCAACAGCATGGGAATGCCTGTCTGTGTGGTGCTTGCTTGTCCATCACTTTGTGTAGCCAGTTAGCCAGTTCGCTCGACCTAATTCATGGCTTCCTCGTGCATAAAGGTGGTCAAGGTCAGAATATGGCTTATCTGTAGACACACCGGTCTGCCACACCTTAATTTATTAGATCTCCACCTTGAAAGAAAAGCGGGGGTGAACAGCATGCTATTTTCATGTTTAAGTTCAAGGTCAGAATATGCATATGGAGAAAAGTGCATAAAAATAAATAACATTCAATTTATGGCTTAACTCAAGCCGGAATCAGGCCTTAGGTGCGCAATTAAAGGAATCTACACAAAAAAAATCTACATTTTTAATTGTTATTTATTTTCCTTTTGATTTGATTGATGCATTGACATGGACTCAGAACATCCAATGTTGATGTTTCTCTATAAATAATTGGAATTTTGAGAGTAAATAACTGAATCTGAAACTAGAAAAAAATAAAACAGAGAAACTAAATTTGGGAAAAATCTAAACGGAATTAGGGAGAGGGTATGACATATTTAGTGTGACAATTGGTGTGTTGTGTTCTTCAGTCTTGGAATATTAGTCACTCATCATCAGCTCCTACAAGATCATAGAAATCATATTCAGTCCTTTAACCCCCTCCCTCATACTCACACTCAAAATGTTCTCCTTCTTTATATACTGGCTCATTCTTATTTTATTATGAGGAAGAGGCCCTCTCATTGTGTTGTTGTCTCTTTTGGATGGGGATGTGAGGTGGGAAATTCTAGTTTTGGTTTTGGAAGGAGAAGGGGGGCATCTGATTGGGTGTACTCTCCAGATACTCTTGTTCCCCCTTAGTCTCTCATCCTCTGTCCCATAGGGGCCAAATGCTCTGTGGGTTGTCCTGGGCACCGTTAGCCTTTTGTCTGTCAAACAATGCCCCCCCCCCAACAGTGCAGGGACAGCACAGCGGCCTGGGCTTTCATGTTGTTCATTGTGCATTCATAGCATACGGCTGTCCCTGACCCCCAATGCACCCATTTCCACACAACTGATGCATCAGGGGTTGTCTCTCCAATGTGACCGTCAGACCAGGGTTTAAATCATTTCGACCTTGGCTTGATCCAATACTCTGACCGTAACTGGTCCATGTTTTGTGAAAAACGTGGGTTCAATTCCTGCGAAGATCACATAAATAAATAAATAAAAAATTAGGCACACTGTCATGCATGTCGCTCTGGATAAAAATAATCTGTTAAGTGGCGTGTAGTAAACTGAACTAAATAGTACCATAGTATTTTATTGTGCTGCCCCTGCATCTTGAAGCATTGCTACATTTTGGCCTCCATGCTGAATTGGGGTGAAAGGGATGCTGCCCCAATTGACTGTCCTACTCCAGTCTTCTCTGTCTGGGCTGGGCCGCCTGGGAAGGCTTCTTTGTGGGTTTATAACCACTGTAGACAGAAATAGGTCAGGCTGTAATTTTGGAAGGGAGATGCCCCTTTTGGCCCCTCCCCACATTGTGCCCCTTTGTGTTTAACCATCACACCTTTAGCCTCTGATCCAGTGGTAGGATGCAGAAGTAAAGCACACACATGCACACGCACACTTACACACACAAAAACACACACATTTTAAATACTTTATTTGAATCCACAAAATACATTACAATCCAAAGGCCACACTGTCAGTTAAAGTACAAGACCAAGACTGTTACACACACACACACACGCACGCACGCACGCACGCACACACGCACACACACACACACACACACACACACACAAAATTCTAATCCTAAAGCTAACCCCTATGCCTAAAATAGTATTTTTCCTCATAGGGACCTGGGAAATATCCGTACGAGGGAGAATTTTCCTTGTTTTACTGTCCTTGTGGGGACTTTTGGAGATTTCTGGTATCCATGATTTCTGGTAATTTCAATCTTACACTTGGGTACTTTCTAAAAACACTGCACTTCAGTACAAGTGACTTTTTTAGAATGTATGGAGAACATTTTTCCTGACGTTAACCTAATTCTCCTAAACTTCTACATTAATTCTCCTAACCTGTTACGGAAAAGTCGTAGTTGTATCGAAATGGCATGTTTTTAGGGAATCTACTTACACATGAGTGACTCATAGAGGGTAGGGGCTTTGCAGAGTAGTGGAAAAGAGTCCTTGACTTGTCGAAATGATTTCTGCTAATAAACTTTTTTGTGGGTGTATGGTTTATTGTTCATTCTCTATATTGTTCCAAAAATGTGAATGTCATCTTGACATTGTTCTGAAAGACATTCTAATATCGTGTTTTATTCAAGACACTGGGTCAATATACACTGAGTGTACAAAACTCCCCCCCATCGGGACATGGACTCCACCAGGTATCGAATGTTGACTCCAATGCTTCCAACAGTTGTGTCAAGTTGGCTGCATGTGTTTTGGGTGGTGGACAATTCTTGATACACACAGGAAATTGTTGAGCGTGAAAAACCCAGCAGGGTTGCAGTTCTTGACACAAACCGGTGTGCCTGGCACCTACTACCATAACCTGTTCAAAGGCACTTAAATATTTTGTCCTGCCCATTCACCCTCTGAATGGCACACATACACAATCCATGTCTCAATTGTCTCAGGGCTTAAAAAAAACTTACTTAACCGTCATCTACACTGATTGAAGTGAATTTAACAAGTGACATCAATAAGAGATCATAGCGTTCATCTGGATTCACCTGGTCAGTCTATGTCATGGAAAGAGTAGGTGTCCTGCATGTTTTGTACACTCAGTGTATATTACAATATCGTTTCATTTTGCGCTGTATCGTGATACTCTTCTATATGTGACGCTCCCTAGCGCTAACGTGATTTCATTGGCTATCTCCTGCGTCGCTCCATGCCCTGTTCGCTGTCAAGTTCGCTGTAAGCGAGATATTCGTGAACAGGAAGAAAAATGCATTGGTTCTGTTGGATGAAAGATGCAGTAGGAGGGAGTTTTTAAACTGCCTTTCGAATATTAGTTAAGTAAATGCCCTGAGTGATTGCTTGCTTACAATATATCGATGAAACAAACTCAATTTGAATAGTATTCCAACGCTGCTTTGAGGACAACTCATTGGTAAGTACATACGACCATTCATCAGGACACTCGTGACAGGAGATAGCTAGGTACTGTACTGTAGCTAGCTAACGTTATCTAGTCTATTGCTAATCGGGTGAGTTAGTTATCTTGCCACCTAAGTGAACGTTTAGTTAACGAGAGCCAGTTAGCCACCGTTGTTTTAGTTATAGTTATATGCATGTACCTATTGTACACTACCTTGCTAGCTACCTTGTTGTGCTAACTACTGTAGTTAGCTAACGTAACTATGGGTGGTTGGCCAAAGTTGCCAAGCCAATCCAGTGGCGGAGGTCTAATCGAAACCGGCATTTACTGCTAACTTGTTATTTTGCACTCATACACAATCTGATCAAATCAAATTGGAGTAGGGACTCTAAAATATATAACTAGTTACTCCACTGTAGCTTCGTCTCCGTATGCAATGCATACAGCAGGTTATGGTACAGTGAGTAGTTGTGTGTTTTTCGTTTAACTTTACCGTGGTGTCCTCACTTTGCAGACGCTCCCTACGCTTGAAACCATCCCAGCTTTCAGCCCGCCTCCAACGGCTCGAGCACAGGGCCTCATTGCTGGGTGGCTGCTTACTGTGTTTTGGCTCACGGGGAGACGAACTGGACCGACCACTGACCCGGTGTCCGCACAGCCTTTCTAGGGTTGCAACTATCCCTACGGTTGCACTGGACTAGGACGGTCGAGGGCATAGGCCCAGTGCTTTACAGCATTTAGGGAAACCTCCCATTCACATAATCATCCAACCGATTCAGACTTGTTATGGAGCTGGAGGTGAGCCGAACCGAGCTGGAAGGTTCCGACGCTCCCCAGTCTCAGAGACACGAGAGGAGCCTCGGACTTCTCACCACGAAGTTCGTTACTTTGCTGCAGGAAGCGGAGGACGGGGTGCTCGATCTTAAAGTAGTGAGTGATGGGCTGCATCTCTTTTGACTGTCTGACTGTGTAAGAATTGTTAGCTATGGTTTGTTTATGTTTTAGTATAATCGCAGTCTCCAATTGTATAACCTATATAAGTGTAAGCACTGCCATGTTTGATTGATATCGATTGCTACATTGTGTTGTAACAGATGTGCAACATACTCCGAGGAGATGCATGTGGAATATGACATGCACTCAGACACCCACACCAGGGTTTCCATTAGAAAAATGTGTCCGGGAAGATCTTAATTACAATCTAGTAGGTGTTGACTAGCACTGTCATGCTTAAAGGGATACTTCGGGATTTTGACAATGAGGCCCTTTATCTACTTCCCCGAGTCAGATGAACTCGTGGATAACATTTGTATGTCACTGTGTCCAGTATGAAGGAAGTTGGATGTAGTTTTGCGAGCCAATGTTAACTAGTGTTAGCGCAATGACTGGAAGTCTATGGTATCTGTTATCAACTTCCTTAACTGCAAGCAGAGACATTAAAATGGTATCCACGGGTTCAACTGACTCTGGGGAAGTAGATAAAGGACCTCATTGCCAAAATCCAGAAGTATCTCAATAAATGGCAAATGCAAGGCATGCTTCAATTATCAGTTGAGAAATAAAGCAATAGTAGCTATTTTTAATCATGACCATCAAAACCTTTTTTTAACATGGGATTGCATTTGTAATTGTTGCGCAATGACACTCCAGAAGCAACGAGCTGTGGCTCTGCAGCAGCAGGTCTAGCGCTGTCTGACAAGTAATATTCTGTTAAAAAATTGGCTCTGTATGCTGTGCATGTGTAATAAATAAAATGCATGTCAACTAACGAAAATACACACGCCCCAATTTTAATTACACAACATTTTGTAAATTGAAGCTGCATTATGCAGAAATCAATCCCCCCTTTCCTGGTTGCATAAACTGAAATTAGGCAAACAATTAGAATTTATGTGACAAAACAAGCAAGTACCGTGGGGGGATTCATTCTGCCATCTAAACAGCTATGATATATATTTTGAAAAATATTGTATTTTCAGCTGTTTGAAGCTGGTGTACAAAACTGAAAGTAAATATGCAAAAACGAAACTTAAGAACAATACGCATAGAAATAGCTCACATAGAACAGATCTACCGCAATGACTGATCTGTAACTCACATTTCTATGTGGATTTGGTCGTGTTGCCCCAAAGTTACATATTGCAGCTTTAGCCTATAGACCGATAAGCATGACAGTCAAATGTATTTCCATCAACTGATATTTCCATCAACGAATAAAAATTATTATTTGTAATGGGATTGTTTTTTTTTCTCACGGTCAAATTGACCAGCAACATTTTTTTATTGGCCAAAAGCCAGCAATTACACATGCCCTGTGATGTGATGATTTATACTCTCAAATAAAATAGAAGCTTAAACTCTAATATAAAACTAAGTGTAAAACTGTTATATTATCTAGGTTACTGTCAGTAAGGAGTTCAAGGAATAAAAGAGGGTAAAAGACAGAAAGAGTGTGTGTGTGTAAAAGAGACAATCCGTGTCTCATCGCTCAGTGGGTGGCTGTGTCACGGTCATTATTGTCCCCATTGTTTAGTCCCCCCTCTGATAGGCTCATAGGGTTGTGACCTCTCCTATTATTGGCTACCAGGGCTATGACCCATCCAGTGATTGGTTGACAGGCCCCTGTCTCACAGGCTCTGACCTTTGTGATTTGTTATTTAACCCCACACTGGATATGCATTTCCCTCTAAGGAAAATAGCCTTGGTAGGGACATTTGAGTGCTTGCATTTTAAAATCATTCATTAAGTTATTTTGCTTCTGATGAAAGAGGGTGTACTTTGACAGTTGTGTTGTGAGTAATGTTGTTTCATCTGCTCTTGTAGGCAGCAGACACCCTGGCCGTCAGACAGAAGAGGCGCATCTATGACATCACCAATGTACTGGAGGGCATCGGCCTGATCGAGAAGAAATCCAAGAATAGTATTCAGTGGAAGTGAGTGTGCGTTCGCGCGCTTGTATGTGTATAGGTATGCACACAGTATGTGCTTACATTTCTGTACACTATCTGTCTAAGGGGAGTTGGGCCAGGCTGTAACTCAAGGGAGATTGGTGACAGGCTGATTGACCTGAAGTCGGAGCTTGAAGATCTGGATATGAGGGAAAGTGAGCTGGACCAGCAGAGGGTGTGGGTCCAACAAAGCATCAAGAACGTGACCGAGGACACACACAATAGTCCATATCCTTACTGTGTACCCACATACTCATACCTACACCAACATCTAAATTGTTACCCCCAACCTAACCTTAGATAGGTGTCCATGACAGTCCACACCAGTAGAAAAGTATAGAAAAGGAGCTGCAGCTCTGTCTTGTCTGTACAATAGCAGAGGATACACTTGCCAGCATTAACACTGTTATAATACTCTGTTAAGGTGTGTGTCTGACCTTAACTCTGACCAACTCTGGCCTATGTTAATCATGAGGACATCTGCAACTGCTTCAAAGGTGATACCCTCTTGGCGGTGCGTGCTCCCTCTGGTACGCAGCTGGAGGTGCCCATACCTGAAGCTGTAAGTTCGATTTGTTTCTGCCCCCCCCTAGTCAGTCCGTCAGTCTTCTCAGGGTGAAAAGTAAGTGTGTGTGTTTGTCTCCACTTTTAGGTTCAAAATGGTCAGAGGACGTATCAGATCCATCTGAAGAGCGCTGCTGGGCCCATTGATGTTCTGCTCATCAACAAGGACCCAGTTAACTCAACCCCCGTGGTGCTGCCAGTCCCGCCCCCTGAGGAAATGCTGCAGAACACCAAGTCTGCTGCAGCCTCTGCAGACACAACCATTAACACACCCACTCACACATTTGTCAAGACCACCCAGAGTCTGGCCACCGGCAAGCCTAAAGCACATACAGCAGCTAAGCCATCAGGTGACCTCACTGTTATATCTCTCATGGTCTATGAAAGTGTTTTGTCTGCTAAACTCTCAATACATTATCATTGAATTGCCCCATGTTTACATCTGTATTCATATCTATTTCTCTATCCCTACCTACCAGACACCTCCAGCACTGAAAAACCTGCTCAGCAACCACCATCATTGGACACTCGATCCCTCCAGTCTTCTGCTTCATTGGACAACAACTTGACTGTCTTTGAACCAATCAAATCCGATTCATCTGACTGTGAGTTAGAATTCAATTTGATATGCATATGACTTAAGTTTTTATGCATGCTGGCTTTCCCCTGCACCTCCCTCTGTGCTACTTCATGATCAAACAATTAGCTTAGAATGCCGTTAGATAATTTATCTCTAAGTTTTAGGTTGTTTTTGAATAACCTTAAAACATGATAGGCCTAAGGTAATAATGAGAGGTAGAACAAACAATAACAAGATAGAACAATCTAATGAGTAGTTTGAACAAACATTACAGTTGAACAAAGCTTAGTCTATTATAAAATAATGCATGCAACCCTCCCTATTTCTGTTGTGAACTAAATGGCTAAAAGCCAAATCCCACTAATTAAAATAGCCTATCAAAAGCATGAAGTTAAAATTATGAATACAATTAACCAAATAGGCTATTCTAATGAAGTGTTTAAAGTCCTAAAGTTGCAGCTTTCAAATGCGAACATCTGTGAAAGGCAGTCTATAGGCGAGTCTCTATCACAGCTTTATTTTAAATAACAAATGTTACAGGCAACAAGAAGTCAAATTTAGGAAACAATATCAAGATGGAAAAATGTAATGAAGTCAAAAGAACTTACAGCCTATCAAAGCTTATGAAATAAATTATGTGTAGAGTAGGTCAATTTCCATAGCCTATAATTAGCAATGTAGTCTACAACCTACCTATACAACATATAGAAAGAAACCTAGGCCTAATAAGGGAGGAAGATTAGGCAAAAAAATGTGACTCATTTAATAATTATCCAGTTATGGGGACAGCGGAGTTGCATGCTCTGCAGCTGAGCCGTTGATCATTTACAACCCATCACATGACACACAGCCAGTGAGGATCCTTGACTGTCACTTGCACTTTGGCACACAGACTAAGGCTGAGCGATATCAAATTAAATTTTGCACGATATTTAAAATGCCTGTATCGCAGAATATTTTTTGGGAGTGTGTATGTTCGCTTGTTCTCATGTCTTTTTGGACCCGTCTCCTTCACTCCTTCTGTCCTGTGTGCACCTTCCCATTTACACCAGAGATCTATATATAATGACAAGATTCTCATGTCTCTGCCCTAACAATGGGAGGCGTTGTCCCAAAGGTGGGAAGGCATGTGACAAGCTTACGTCCAAAATAAGCCCATAGAAACGCATTGGGCTTATTTTGGACAGATTTTTGCAGGAGAAACATTTGTCAAACCTCTCACTTTGCCTCTTCCTCTCTATTTACACACACACACCAAGCCCCTCCCCCTGCCACTCAGAACATCAAAGATGAGAGATCACTTCTTCCTCTCTGACAAACAGGTTTCAACTCGTTATTTGAATTTTGATCCAACAGAATGGGTCATATGGAGACTGAAACACATTGAGACATTATTTTACTGTAATAGAGGAAGTTAACCTTTCTAAATGATACCTTTTTATCTCTCTACTCCTCAGTGATTATTGCAAAAAAACAGGTTAAATTATTTAGATTAAGTTAATATTGGGTTTTATGGTTGTGGAAGGTGTATTTTTAGACTAGGTATAATTTCACAAGCCCTGAATCCATTTGGATTATTACTGAGTTGTTGAAATGCAGTGTATTTGCCCTTTAATTGTACAACAAAGCTTATTTCGTGAAAACATCAACAACAAAAAATCAAGAAATATATATTGTGAATCGCCCATAGGTTTGAAAGAATCGGGAGATGATTTTTAGGCCATGTCGCCCTGACCTAAACACACGTCTTTCGTGCCAAAGCTCCAACCTAGAGGAATACACTACTAAAATAGATTTGGCTCCAATGTATATTTTATCATGATTCCTCTCGCTAGTGGTCCTTTTTAGCAGTTTTTTTTTGTGTGTGTGATTTAATTATTTATTTAGTTTACCCTTTTTTAAATAATAATAATGCTAATAAATCAAATCAATTGTGGGGTTGGCCATTAGGGGGCTTACATTACACTGTTTTATGGGTACTTAATCACGAAAGGACAAAGGTTGACCGCCCAACCATAAGCAGGAATGTGATGGAGGGAGATAAACCTTGGCACTGGGCTAGTATTCCAACGGTCTCTCTCACACGTACAAGTACCAGTCAAGTTTGGACACACCTCTTCATTCAAGGGTTTTTCTTTATTTTAACTATTTTATACGTTGTAGAATAATACTGAAGACATCAAAACTATGAAATAACACATATGGAATCATGTTATATCCCAAAAAACTGTTAAACTAATCAAAATATATTTGAGATTTGAGATTTTTCAAAGAAGCCACACTTTGCCTTGACAGCTTTGCACACCCTTGGTATTATCTCAACCAGCTTCATTAGGCAGTCATCTGGAATGCATTTCAATTAACAGGTCTGCCTTCTTAACTGAATTTGTGGAATTTCATTCATTCCTTCCTAATGCTTTTGATCCAGAGTGAAGGAAAAGCAGCCAACAAGTGCTCAGCAAATGTGAGAACTACTTCAAGACTGTTAGAAAAGAGAGAATGCTAAGAGTGTGCAAAGCTGTCATCAAAGCGAAGGGTGGCTACTTTGAAGAATCTAAAATATATTTTGATTTGTTTAACACTTTTTTGGGTTACTACATGATTCCATATGTGTCATTTCATAGTTTGTCTTCACTTTTATTCTACAATGTAGAAAATAGTAAAAAAAAAAAAACATTTAAAATATGAAATGCAACTTGAATGAGTAGGTGTCTCCAAACTTTGGACTGGTACTCTGCGTACATTGTTTATCTGTTTCGTAAGCACACACTTCCGACCACAGTGTTTTTTTTACATTAAAACCCTGGCTATCCCCAATGCACTGTAACAGGAAGCATCTGTGTGGCAACAAATGATGTACAATGCCTGCCTGCTATAGAAATGTGTGTGTGTGTGCGTTCAAGCTGTATTATTTTTGGTTGTTTAATAAATGTACACAGGAAAACGGTGTGTAACTTGGCTCTACTTTATAAAAAACACCTCTAATGTACTTGTATGGTGTCTATTGTGCCTTGTGTTTTTCAGTGCTGGATTTCCCCAAATACTTTTCTGACATGTTTGACCCCGCTAAAGGTACTGTGTTTGACCCCGTGTGCATATGTATCATGTCTTAAACTTTATTTAAATGTATCCGAACAGACCCTTGAACTTAATTTCCTGAAATAAAACGCATCATAAACTGTGACTTTGTGTACAGCAAACACTCTCTCACCTCTCTGTGTGTGTGTGTGTGTGTGTAGAGATGGTGAGTGCAGATCTACTAGAGGAACTTATGGCTTCAGAAGGTAAGAGTCTAAAATGGATTATGTTATAAACACCTTTTACTTTGACTAGATGATTCCAGTTATTCATGTTTATATCCCACTTTCTCTCTCTCTACCAGTGTTCTCTCCACTCCTCCGCCTTTCTCCTCCCCCGGGTGACCATGACTACTTCTATAACCTGGATGAGAGCGAGGGCCTCTGTGACCTCTTCGATGTCTCCATCCTCAACCTTTGACCTATGAACCCTGCCACAAGGCTCACATGAAGAGACCCTTTTTTAAAGAAAGCCAAGAACACTTTTTTAAACACTTGTTTGATTACTAACAAACAGGTCTATTTTTGGAGTCTTGTAATATAAGCTGAATTGATGAACAAACCGTTTTTGATACTTTTCATACTCATACCTTCATACTTTATTTTTGTCGCGTCCCCTTTGTTGATGTTTGAACAGGGAGATGATGCAATTTACCCTGGAGAGCAGCCCTCCCCTACAGGAATTATAAGCTTTAATGATGTCATGGAATATATTTTTTGATCTGTGCTACTGGAGTAACAGTGGATGTGTTTTTAAAAGTTGAGTTGTGCTCCATATGGATTGAGTAAATATGGATTGGGTTGAGGTAAAGATAGCAACCCATTCATTTCCTCAAGGCAAAATCAACCACTACACCTAGGTACTTATGTACATCTGAAACGGTTGGATAGTAAGCAATATAGTGAAAATTCCATCTAGTCTTTTAGAGGTCTAGGTAGAGCTATTACCATATTGCAGACATATTTGATCCTTTCAGATCTACATGGTGACTAAGGGTAGGAAGGGATAGGTGCTGTGAGGAGCTGCATTGTTTGTATTCTACTGTCAATGAGCAGTGAGGAGTGCAGCTACTCCATTGCCCACATAGTGGTGCTAGAGTCACAGCAGGAAGAGAAAATCAGCTCCCTCACCTGCTGCAACCTAGTCTCCTATGAGTCAGGCACACAAGACTAGCCACAACACTGACAACATGTAAATCCATTCAAAACCTTTACCAGTCCTAAAATTTTGACACTATTGATGAGGCTTACAGTTCTGTTCAGTTGCTGGTGCATTTTATATCTTGTCTGTTTCTCCCTCAGTGTGTGCTTGTGGAGCACATTTTTTGGGGTGTAATTTTCAAAATTCTCAACTCTGAATTCTATTGTAAAATGCTCTTTATTTTGGTGTATTTTTCTAGTGAACTGACACTGTCAAGGACAGTACATACATATTTTATCTGTCTCTTTTTTTAACATCCAGATCCAGATTCAACTATGATGATATGTGTTCGTTGAGCAGTAAATATTTTTCAAATTTAGTGTCAAATCTGCTGTTTCATTTGTGTTGTTTGGTTTTATTGCATATTTATGTTTGTAACCTGCTCATGTTCTGACGAGTTAAGTTCACATCGTGGCAAACGGGAACCAGAAATGAGCATGGGAATTTTTGTCACCCCGGCCTATCAGTTCGGGACCGTATATTTTAGGTCAGTGACTGTGAAATGGGACGGCAGCAAATAAGCATCATTATTGTGGGAGATAAATAGAGAGGCTGAACTATTCTGCAGGTGATATATTGGTTGTATACATAAATGTGTTTTAACTTTTTTATATTATCAGGCATATGCTAATTGTAATCCCCCTATCTCTACAATGTATAAGTTGCAGATTGACACTCACACACCCATCTTTGTTATCATATGTGCAAACAACCTCAGCGTGTAGCCACACATCCACTGAGTAAACCTGCCTATGTTTTTATAGGCTAAGTGAGGCTCAGAGGATATTTGTTTTAAAAATGGGAAGTCACTCCTGATTACCTGTATGAATGAAAAATAATATATGAAAACTTTTTTGAATTTTGTATTTTTTTTGCATCACACAACACACACTTTTGTCTACTTAGTTGACACCATGAGGGCATATTATTATGCTATGTTGCTGGCAAGTGGTCAGTAGCTTCCAAACAGGCAGAGGCAATTTAGATTGAGTCAAGGATACAACCTTGGAGTTAAGTGGTATAACATTGATTTAAAGTATAATTTAAGTTGTTTTTTTGACAACTTTTACTTCACTACATTCCTAAAGAAAATAATGTACTTTTGGTCCATGCATTTTCCCTGACACCCAAAAGTACTCATTACATTGTGAATGCTTAGCAGGACAGAAAAATTGTCAAATTCACTCACTTATCAAGAGAACATCCTGGTCATCCCTACTTCCTCTGATCTGGCGGACTCACTAAACTTAAATGCCTTGTTTGTAAATGATGTCTGTGTTAGAGTGTGCCGCTGGCAATTTGTACATTTTTTAAAACAAGAAAATTGTGCCTTCTGGTTTCCTTAATATAAGCAATTTGAAATGATTTATAATTTTACTTTTGATACTTAAAGTATATTTTAGCAATTACATTTACTTTTGATACTTAAGTATATTTAAAACTAAATACTTTCAGACCTTTACTCAAGTAGTATTTTACTGGATCATTCACTTTTACTTGAGTCATTTTCTTTTAAGGTATCTTTACGTTTACTCAAGAATGACAATAGGGTACTTTTTCTACCACTGTTGGAGTTCAATCTTTCAATTAATTCATGACCCGCTCAATTCTCCGAGTTGTAAGTGACTGCTTGCTAAATTCTTTAGGGCTATCTGCCTGAAGGTGACAGACTGGCATTTGAGCTTGGCTGAAGCAGTGTAACTAAAGTAGCGGAGCTGTTTCACAATTGAAGAAATTAAACAAGTGTTTTTGGCCGCCTGCCAATCATGACGTAGTGGTAGTGGTGGTACAGAGAGTAGTGTATATGGCCCAGTACATCACTGGGGCCGAGCTCCCTGCCAGGCCCTAAAAATGGTCAAAGACTCCAGCCACCCAAGTCACAGATTGTTATCTCTGCTACCACATGGCAAGCAGTACCGGATCACAAAGTCTGAGACCAAAAGGCTCCTGAAAAGCTTCTACCCCCAAGCCATGAGACTGCTGAACAGTTAATCAAATGGCTACCCGGACTATTTACATTCACCCCCTGATTTTTACACTGACTATCTTTCACTGACTCTATCCACACTCCTACTCTACTCACACACTCTCACATACTACACTTACATTCCAACACACACACATGTATATTGACTCCACACACATGCTCACACAGACAAACTGTCACACTCTTTCACATACCCTGTTGCTACTCTGTTTATTAATCTGTCCTGATTGCCTAGTCACTTTAAACCCAACCCACATGTACATAATACATAAATGACCTCAACTACCTCGTACCCCTGCACATTGAATCGGTACCGGTACTCCTTGCACAGTATTTAGCCTTGTTATTGTTATTTTATTGCGTTACTATTAACTTTTTTTAATTTGCTAATTTTTCTTCCTTTGTAATTAAGAGTTTCACGGTAAAGTCTACACCTGTTGTATTCGGCGCATGTGACAAATAACGTTTCATTTGATTTGTATGAAAGATAAGAGTCACTCTGCACACTGTTCAGTCCGCTCTACAAGTAGGTTGAGCTGGAGAAATGGTTAAACTCAAACGTAACTCAACTTTCTATGATCGGAACCCCTTTCTACTTGTTTGTGGTTCTTTTTTATTTTAAATTCTTAGAGTTGTGACTGCTTGTCAAATTCTTTAGGGCTATCTGACTGAAGGTGATAGAACCACATTGGAGCTTTGTTGAAGCAGTGTAACTGAAGCAGCTGAGGAGTTTCACAATTGAAGAAATGAAACCAGTGTTTTTGGCCCCCTGTCAAACACGATGTAGCGGTGGTATGAAAGATAAGAGTCACCCTGCACACTACTCAGTTGGCTCCACAAATAGGTTGAGCTGGAGAAATGGTTACACTCAAACTCAACTCTCCCTGATCGGATCTCCTCTCTACTTGTTTGTGGTTCTTTTTTATTTTATTTTAATACCAACTGCTGTCTCAACAGCTGTATCCTACAGGCTATTGTTCATAAGTGTCCATATATTTAATAAAAATGCTACATATCGCCTAGCCTTTATGAAGTCAATATGAACTACTTACTAGAACTTAAACGTTTACGTTAGTCATTTCTGTCTCTTAGATCGCAAATGTCACAGTCACGTACTTTATGTTGACTGATAGTATTTTTTGTGACAATTTAAAAACCTATTAGCCCATATCAAATGTTTTTAACCGTTTTAAAGCATAGCTTAATCTTTTTTTTTTTTTTTTTACTTGCCTGAACTCATATCTAATGGTATGACTGATGCAGAAATTAGTTTATTGAAGTAGCTGACATATATTTATGTTTTTAGTTTTTAAATGTTATCATTTGAAATGAGCTGTTCTGAGTGCTGGCTGATGACTTCAAATGGGTGCTGGCCAGTCAAGTAATGGCGTAGACTGCTGTCCTATCTGTGTTACTGCATGTTATAGATTCCTCCCTTTAGTGAGTTGAACAGTAGGAGTCAGGTTTGGGCGCCCACGGCCTTCCATTGCTTCCCTACAAAATAAAAATCCAGCTATAACTTTGTTTAAAGTGCTGTGGTTTATGACCTGACCTAGGTCATATAATAATACATATTAAAATTGAAATATTATGAGAATATTAGACAAATTATAATACATAATAAAATGGAAAGGCAGCATAAACAGACAATGTGTGTAGGTGGCTTCTCTTTAAATCGTGAACAACTCTAATCAAAAAGTTGAATGAACTCCATTTGAGTGCAATTATTAGTGGTGAACACTGTGTTCAACCACAGGTTCATAATCCCTTAATAGGCTAAATTGGCTAAATAGGCTGTAAACTCAGAGTAAGCAAATATCCCTCCTCATGAACATTGTCTGACCTGCTAGATTTCAAAGCAGTCCAATGGGTGGTGTCTAAAAGTCAGAAAATATCCCTGGGTGGTGTGGTTGGTATCTTTAAATGGTGAAGAACACAGTCACCATGATAGGCTCGGTGATGTTGTTGCTATTTTTCCTCCTGTTCTTCTTGATCAGGGTCCGCCGACCTAAAAACCTCCCCCCAGAACCCCGTCCCCTGCTCATCCTAGGCAATCTGCTACAACTGGACCCTGTCAACCCCCTCAAAGACCTGGAAAGGGTAAGAGAACTTTACAAAAAATCCACAAACCTGGGAAAGTTTGGTTTACCCTGGGTTTATTTTTGTGTCATACACTGTATGTTGTCAGTGATTGAATAGTTACCAGTAATTTGGTTTTGTTTGAAGTTGCCCAAACTGTGTGCAGGAAGATATGGTTTTGTAGCTTCCTTACAGACCTTTAAGCTTGAACAAACAACTATGTTTTTAGAAGACTAAAGCATTTTAGATACTAACTTAAAATGCCATTGTGATTCATGTCAGAACAGCAACAGCCACTAAACTGTGTTTGATCCAAAATAGGTCAGGTTCCAAAAGGTTTTATCAGGCCTAAATCAACATGCACTGTCTCCGCTTTTGAAACAACCCTCAAAAAGGTTCTTGATGGGGATTTGTTATGTTACAGACGTTTGTTCATCCATATTAATTTAACCCAGATAGTGAGGAGTGTCAATGATACAATACAATAACTTTTCACAGGAGGTTGGTGGCACCTTACTTGGGGAGGACAGGCTCGTGGTAAATGGCTGGAGCGGAATAGGTGGTATGGTATCAAATACATCATTCCATTCGCTCTGTTCCAGCCATTATTATGTGCTGTCCTCCTCTGGAACTGTCAGTAGTTGCTTGCTATGGTTTAGTTTCATCTTCAGATGTGTCTGACTTGTCACACAACTTACTGTTCAGCTTGGGAACTCTCTCTCCCTCTCTCTACCTCTGTGTTTCAGCTGAAGAGGTGCTATGGTAACGTGTTCTGTCTGTACATCGGATCACGACCTGTCGTGGTTCTGAATGGCCTTGAGGCGGTTTGTGAGGCACTAGTGACATGCACAGCTGAATTTTCAGGACGACCAAACCATCTCATGATCAGCGACATCACAGAATGCACAGGTACTGTGTTTTTAACCCCTAGTGTCCCCTAGGCTGGTCCTGGGTCAGCTTTATAATTTGTGATATAATTGTATTGGTGTAGGTAGAAGTAGAGGTGACCTTAAATCAGTTTATATAATGCAGAGCACAAACACACACCGCCTTGTCGGTACTGTGTGAACTGCATATGTATCAGTGGAGGCTGCTGAGGGGAGCATGGCTAATAGTAATGGCTGGAATGGAGTCAATGGAATAGTATCAACCACATGGTAACCACATCTTTGATACCATTCCATTGACTCTATTCAAGCAATTATTATGAGCCGTCCTCCCCTCAGCAGCCTCCACTGGTATGTATGTACTGTATGTCTGTGTGTGTGTATATGTGTGTGTGTCTAACAGATAGGGATCATACTTCTTTTGTGTTCTTAAAGAAATTCCCAGCCAGCGGTCCCAGTTGATTAGTGTTTACTCGCTTGCATACATACTGTATATCAGACAGGGCATTTTGTTTTCAAACATCATAACAATGACAAAAATAGCACAAAATACAATAAATGTAAGTACCTGATGATAGAAAAAAGGAAGCACATTAGATGTGCTGGACAACAGTTTGTTGACGACTGTAGATTTGTGAGATTCGTCTGTTAGCATGGAAATAACTGTGAATTAGCAGGGAGTTAATGTGACCATTACATTTAGGGCATGCTAGCTAACTCACGTATAGAGCAATCATGCATACAAAACCACATCACAGGAAGCCCCCCAATATCTAATATATATATATATATATATATTTATATATATATATATATACTATCGTTCAAAGGTTTGGGGTCACTTAGAAATGTCCTTGTTTTTAAAGAAAAGCATATTTTTTGTCCATTAAAATAACATAAAATGTATCAGAAATACAGTGTAGACATTGTTAATGTTGTAAATGACTATTGTAGCTGTAAATGGCTGATTTTTAATGGAATGTCTACATAGGCGTACAGAGGCCCATTATCAGCAACCATCACTTCTGTGTTCCAATGGCACGTTGCGTTAGCTAATCCAAGTTTATCAATTTAAAGGGCTAATTGATCATTGGAAAACCCTTTTGCAATTATGTTAGCACAGCTGAAAACGGTTGTTCTGATTAAAGAGGCAATCAAACTGGCCTTCATTAAACTTGTTGAGTATCTGGAGCGTCAGCATTTGTGGGTTATTTCTAAGTGACCCCAAACTTTTGAACAGTAGTGTATATACATATATATCAAGTACATTTAGACGTTAGGAAATATACATAGTGAACTCTTACACATTGTAATAGAATACAGTATTTCAGAACGGGACCTGCTGCTTGCATGTCAATATCAGACTGGGAAGAATTGATGTTTGCAATCTTCCCCTATCAGCAAGCATAGCCAATGACAAAAACCTTATTGGCATCTGACTTGAACCAACCAATAGAAATACATAAACATTGAATACATATTTCTGCAGTAGCAAGTGGAATCATAACCAACACTGTTACATGTGTTCATCAGGGATCATCAACAAAGATTTTGTCTCCAGCTGGAGGGACCACAGATGCTTTGCTCTGACCACGCTGAGAAACTTTGGTCTGGGCAAACGCCCCACGGAAGAGCGCATCCTTGAGGAGGTCTCCCACACCTGCTCTGTGCTGGAGTGCAATGCTGGTACAGCCACACACACACACACACACACAACGTACCACATAGTCATCACCATTCCTATTCATGTCATTATCACCACATACTCAGTATCCAGACTAAAGTTACCCAATATCAACCAATTAGCGTTACAATATGTACAATATTGTATTAACATTGGGTATAAAGAATGTGGTCATTTTTACCATATCTATCCTATCATTGTGTTCAATTTCGGAAGCTCTGTGATCGGTGCTCTTATCTTGTCTGTGTGTATTGCCTGGTGCGGTGATCGTTGCTGTGTCCTGGCAGGCAGTTCGATGGACCCTCAGCACCTGTTCCATTAAGCAGCGTCTAACATCATCTGCTCACTGATTTACGGGGAAAGGTTTGGATACGACAACCCAGTCTTCCTCACCCTCATCAGTAGGATACAAGGATTTAACCAAAATTGCTATCGGACCTTGGGCCATGGTACATAACACTATTATCACTACGACTGCTGCTACTCCACTACCTTTAATTAAAATAATAATAATATATATCCTAATGGAAAAAAATCATAATGGAAAACCAGGGTCGTTCCACCAATAGAGTGCATTTTATGTCCCCCAGACATTATGTGTGTATGTTTTTATGAAACACTCAATTTAACAGTTCGATCACATACATCTATGCTCTAACTTAACTAATCAATGTAAAAACAATACAATAGCAGTGTTTTCATTAAAATAAGTTATTTGTTTTCTCTGGAAATGCCCATTTTGGCATGTCATGTTTTTCCAAGTTCTAGGGAAGCCCAAAATGTTTCACGTTTTCACCATAGTCAAATCAAATAACATTTTATTGGTTGTGTACACATATTTGCAGTTGTTATCGCAGGTGCAGCGAAATGCTTGTGTTTCTTTTTTTTCATTTCACATTTATTTAACCAGGTAGGCTAGTTGAGAACAAGTTCTCATTTACAACTGCGACCTGGCCAAGATAAAGCAAAGCAGTGCGACAAAAACAACAACACAGAGTTACACATAAACAAACGTAGTCAATAACACAAAAGAAACATTGAAAAATCTATGTACAGTGTGTGCAAATGTAGAAGAGAAGGGAGGTAGGCAATAAATAGGCCCTAGAGGTGAAAATAATTCAAATGTATTATTAATACTGGAATGATAGATGCTCAGATGATGATGTGCAAGTAGAGATACTGGGGTGCAAAAGAGCAAGAGGGTAAGTAATAATATGGGGATGAGGTAGTGTGCTATTTACAGATTGGCTGTTTACAGGTACAGTGATCGGTAAACTGCTGATGCTTAAAATTAGAGGGAGATATAAGACTCCAGCTTCAGATATTTTTTTTCTAGCTTCAACAGTGCAGTAATACCTAGCAATACAAAACAATACACAGAAGAAATACAGAAATATCTCATTTACATAAGTATTCACACCCCTGAGTCAGTACTTTGTAGAGGCACATTTGGCAGCAATTACAACTGAGTCTTTCTGGGTAAGTCTTTGAGAGCTTTCCACACCTGGATTGTGCAACATTTGCCCATTATTCATTTCAAAATTCTTCAAGCTCTGTCAAATTGGTTGTTTATCATTGCTAGACAACCATTTTCAGGTCTTGCCATAGATTTTCAAGTCGATTTAAGTCAAAACTATAATTCAGGAACATTCACTGTTTTCTTGGTAAGCAACTCCAGTGTAGATTAGGCCTTGTGTTTTGTCTTATTATCCTGCTGAAAGGTGAAATCATCTCCCAGTTTCTGGTGGAAAGAAGACTGAAAGTTTCCCCAGTCCTTAACTGTTTACAGGAATACCCATAACATGATACAGACACCACTTTGCTTGAAAATATTGGAGTGGTACTCAGTAAGGTGTTATATTGGATTAGCCCCAAACATAACACTTTGTATTCAGGACAAAAAGTAACATTTTTATTTAACACCACAAACTGATGCAGGCACTAAGACCGCACTCAACGAGCTGTATAATGCAGGAGAACTTCATTCCGTTTTACCTCATTTCTACCAGCATGTCACATGTGCAACCAGAGGAAACCAAACTCAAGACCACCTTTACTCCAAACACAGAGATGTGTACAAGCTATCCCTTGCCCTCCATTTGGCAAATCTGACCTGATTCCTGCTTACAAGCAAAAACTCAAGCAGGAAGTACCAGTGACCCGCTCAATACATAAGTGGTCTGATGACATGGAAGCTAAGCTACAGGACTGTTTTGCTAGCACAGACGGGAATATGTTTCGCGATTCATCTGATGGCATTGAGGAATATACCACATCAGTCACCGGCTTCATCAATAAGTGTATTGACGATGGTTTCCCCACAGTGACTATACGTACATATCCCAACCAGAAGCCATGGATTAAAGGCAACATCCACACTGAGTTAAAGGCTAGACCTTCACCCCCATTCTGAGGTCCTGAGTGCTCTGGAGCAGGTTTTCATCAAGGATCGCTCTGTACTTTGCTCTTTTCCTCGATCCTGACTAGTCAAAAACGACTGGGAAAAAATGATGCTGCCACCACAATGCTTCTCCGTAGGGATGGTGCTAGGATTTCTCCAGATGTGATGCTTGGCATTCAAGCCAAAGAGTTCAATATTGGTTTCATCAGACCAGAGACTCTTATTTCTCATGGTCTGAGAGTCTTTAGATGCCTTTTGGAAAACTCCAAGCGGGCTGTCATGTGCCTTTTACTGAGGAGTAGCTTCTGTTGGGCCACTCTACCATAAAAGACTGGTGGAGTGCTGCAGAGATGGTTGTCCTTATGGAAGTTTCTCCCATCTCCCATCTCCACAGAGGAACTCTAGAGCTCTGTCAGAGTGACCATCGGCTTCTTGGCCACCTCCCTGACCAACGTCCTTCGCCGATTGCTCAGTTTGGCCTGGCGGCCAGCTCTGGGAAGAGTCTTGGTGATTCCAAACATCTTCCATTTAAGAATGATGGAGGCCACTGTATTATTGGTGACTTTCAATGCTGCAGAAATGTTTTGGTGCCCTTCCCCAGATCTGTTCCACAACACAATCCTGTCTCGGAGCTCTACGGATGTCACGTTCGTCATAGTGAGGAGACCAAGGCGCAGCGCAATTTAAATATATTCTTCTTTATTTAAACGAAGAACACTAAACAAACGAAGAACACTAAACAAACTTTTAAAAAATAACAAAACGAACGTGACGCTATAAACACGCGTGCTGACATGCACCTACACATAGACAATAACCCACAAAACCAAAATGGAAAATGGCAATCTAAATAGGATCCCCAATCAGAGACAACGATAAACAGCTGCCTCTGATTGGGATCCAATTCAGGCCACCATAGACCTACATTTACCTAGACAAACCAAAACTCCATAGATATACAAAAAACCCTAGACAAGACAAAAACACACATACCACCCTCGTCACACCCTGACCTAACCAAAACAATAAAGAAAACAAAGATAACTCAGGTCAGGGCGTGACAACGGACAATTCCTTCGACCTCATGGATTGTTTTTTTTTCTCTGACCAGCACTTTCAACTGTGGGACGTTATATAGACAGGTGTTTGCCTTTTCCAAATCATGTCCAATCAATTGAATTTACCACAGGTGGACTCAAATCAAGCTGTAGAAACATCTCAAGGATGATCAATGGAAACAGGATGCACCTGAGCTCAATTTCGAGTCTCATAGCAAAGGGTCTGAATACTTATGTAAATAAGGTATTTCTGTTTCTTATGTTTATTAGATTAGCAAACATTTCGAAAAGCCTGTTTTCGCTTTGTCACTCTGGGCTATTGTGTATAGATTGCTGAGAATGTTTTTTTTTAGAATAAGGCTGTGACGTAACAAAATGTGGGAAAAGTCAAGGGGCCTGAATACTTTCCGAAGGTACTGTACATGTAGAAACGGCTTGTCCACCATGTTTACTACAGCATGTGTATGGATGTGTCGTCAACATAAATAACTGTGTTTGTGTTCCACAGGCTCTCGTGTATGCCTGGGAGAAGGGTTAGCGCGCACGGAGCTCCTTCTGATAATGGTAACCTTGCTTCGACATGTCCAATTTGTCTCGCCTGAACAAGAAGGTGCGCCTGACTTCCGCCAGATTTTTGGCATTGCACAGGCGCAAAAACCCTACCGCCTGGGAGTGCGCCTGAGAAGCAGCCAGTGATGGTGAACTACCGACAGTTTTCACTGAGCGGCAATATCACTGAAGCAGCACATTAAACAATGCTATACCCTCCATTGAGTGCCTTATAATTTTTGATAACACATTTAGTTATTTGTGATGGATAGTCGAAATCAAATGACCTCTTTTCATGCTAAATAAATGAACCTCCTCAACAGGTAAACATCACATAACATGTAAAATTATGTCATATTCTGCAGTCAGTCCAGAAATAAATTGGATAGTGATTTTTGTGTTTCCTCTTCTCCCACCCATGACTCTTCAAACCACATTCCAAACTGACACAGTAAACAGACCCAGACACGATACAAACATTTCGCATGAAACTAGAGAATATAATTAAATGTAAAAATCCTAAAAACAACAGTGAAACAAAAGAACCATTGAAGTATTTTTATTTCTTTATTTTATTCATTTGAAAAGAAAATGCTAATAGCCCTCTGAACATACAGAATATTAGCTGACTGTAGAAACAGTAAATACAACGGTGTGTAAAAGTAATTTTTAAGGGCTTGATCAAACTATATGAATAAATGTTCGTTTTTTCAAAGCACAAGTACAGTAGCTATTCACGTTTTATTTTTGATATTAAGCTTTATTTAACCGGAGTCACATTGAGATAAAACTCTTCTACAAATCAAATGGTATTAGTCACATGCGCCGAATACAACAGGTGTAGTAGACCTTTCAGTGAAATGCTTACTTACGAGCCCCTAACCAACAATGCAGTTTTAAAAATACGGATGAGAATAAGAAATAAAAGTAACACATAATTAAAGAGCAGCAGCAAAATAACAATAGGCAGTAGGGGGTACGGCCGGGTACAGAGTCAGTGTGCGAGGGCACGGGTTATTTGAGCTAATATGTACAAGAGAGCTTTGCATAAATTTACAAATAAAACCCAATAAATGTTTTATTTATTTATTTTACCTTTATTTAACTAGGCAAGTCAGTTAAGAACAAATTCTTATTTTCAATGACGGCCTAGGAACAGTGGGTTAACTGCCTGTACAGGGACAGAACAGCACTACAAAACCCACTATAATTAAATGCATAATACACAACATTAAATATATAAGAAAAGCAATCGATTTCTGTAACATAAAAGTCTCCAATCAATAATTTAAAATTCCTGAAAGGCACCAGAACATCTAATTGCAAGGCATTTTGTGTATTGGTCCACACATAAGTGCAAAAAAACTAAAAGCATATTTTCCCAATTCTGTGGAGACCAACGGGATCTCCAGAGTTAACCATCCCTGAGAACGGGTTTGGTCATTTGTACGTCTAAAATGAATCAATGATGTAATGTACAGAGAACGTTTCTGCAAGACTAAATAAATCAAATAAGAGTGCAGTTTTCTTCTTACAGACCGAGGTCCATCCCACATGTTTGTACAGAATATAATAATGAGTTCTAAAACCATCCCCAGTGATAAAACGGATTGCTGAATGGAATGGAATACTGACTCCAGTTGTTTCAAAACAGAGGCCGCCGCTTGCATATACATAATGTCACCATAGTCTATTACAGGGAAAAGCGTTGTTTGAACATTCTTCCTTCTATTTTCAAAACTGAGGCAGGATTTGTTTCTATATAAAAACAATCGTAATTCTCAGCTTCTTTGTCAAGTTTTCAATGTGTTTCAAAAGACAACTTGGCATCAAGCCAAATACCCAAATACTTACAGTGAGAAACTTTCTCATTTTGGGCTCCATTTGGAGTGAAAATACGAAAGTCCTCAGGGTCAACATTATGGGCTGGCTGTGAAATACATTATGTACATGTATGCGCGAATTGAATGTGAGATTGGGCTGCGTTTAGAGAAGTGCTTCCATAAACCAATTATTGTATTAGTTCTACCGTCAACTTGAATCACTTTATCCCAGTGTTAACCAGCCCACACATACTAGAGACAACAACCCTGTTGACAATACCTAATCCATCCATTTGCCGGTGTGTATCGGAACAATAATCATCCTTTACATTTTTATATTGAGATTCATTTTTTTAATGTAAAAGGGTAATACCAATTATGTTATGATCGTATATGCCTATTCCAATAGAGAACCTAGGCCGGTTTTTAATTATATAATCCTTTATCCTAGCCCTATAATACATATTCATATTTATTAGGTTATATCTTAAAAGCTAATCATTCCGATTCACATCGGCGAACAAGGGCCGCACTATATAACGGCTTTTTAAGTCATAATATACCCGACCTTTACAATTAGGACATATCATATTAAACAAAAAAAACGACCTTGGTTTTTCTAATGTACAATAAATAATAAATACATTTAAGAAATCATACAGTAGCCTCTCTGTAGTGCCTTTTAGGGAGTCCACTGTAGTTTTCAATATCTTATTTTCCGCTCGTATTTTTTCCATCCTTTTTACTGTAATCCAGTCCTGTTTTTAAGGCCTCAACCTCCCCCAGTAGCCCAGGCAATAGATCACGTTTTTTTAACTGCTCGTTCATGCTTGTAAGCAATGCTCTATCTTCTGGAGACATAATGATAAAAACGTCCCCCTCCAATGTTTACGTTTGGAATTTTAGACGGCGGCTTTCCTCCGGTTTCACTCGCAGAACTCAAGGAAAGGTCTTGTCTGGTTCGCTTCGATGTATCCGTTTCTTTCTCGAGCATTTCAAAACAATGATCAATACATCGTTCCAGATTCTCTATATTATCCAGAATGTTTGTATCGTAGTTATCAGCTAATTCTCATTTTTTGTGATTAATTCATGGGACAAGCCTTGCCATTACCACGTTGTCACGTCATCACCTCTACTAGTCCATTTTTGGCAAAAGGCTGCGAACGTTTAGGTGCATGAATTTCTAACCTTTTTAGGGGTTTGAAATCACCTGGGGTGTCAATAAAAGCCGTATCATTACCTGCCAATATATTATTCATAACCAAAGGCTGCATAGCAATGGGAATTACATTGTCAAAATTGACCCCAATCGGACCTACATATTGTTTATCTATCACTGTTTGCTGGGGGCGTTGAGACGTAATGGTGATTACCTGTGACATCAGCGGCTTCACGTTACAATACACCTTTGTAAAAGTGTCCATTTCTTAGAGCTGCCTTGTAGTGATTAGATAGTGTCCACGCGCCAAGGTGATTTCGGTGACTTTTTGTTGCCAAAAGGTATCAAAATTCTCCATAAAAGTAATTCCTGCAGATCTACGGTAGACTTTCAGACATTCATGGAGTGCTAGCAGTCTGTTGAATCTGCCACTTCTATGACCCAGTGGAGGAAGGCAAGAGATGAACGGACACTCAGTCTTTCAGCTTGGTCTATAAAGGTCTATAAAATATTTTTTTATGATGCTCTGATCTGGCCAACTAAATGTAATTTGATCTTAACATACATAAGGTAGGCCGTCATTGTAAATAAAAACGTGTTCTTAACTGACTTGCCTAGTTAAAAAAAGGTTAAATAAAAAAATATATACAAAACATAAGACAATACTTGTGCATAAGTGAGAGTACTTTTACATGATTTATCCAATCGTTTTACACTACCAAGTTATCAAGAAACATACAATGTTACAAGTCATCCTCAATGTTTTACAAAATAAAAATGCATTATTATTCCCATATAATTATTACAGAGAATCAGACAAATTATGCTACCCTCTGCATATTAGCTATATTTGGAAATGTACACATTTTTTGCTGTTGTAGGAAGCAATCACTCCCCTATTGCTGACTACAAATTATCTATAACTGGGCTTACAACTCACTAACTAGCAAAGGATATGAGCAAAATGTGCACACTTGGCTACATATAGCTCTCGCTTTGATCTCAAAACAAGTGCATCTACTCACGACCGCTCATGCTGTAAACACAGTCCAGCTCAAAGTAAATGGCACAGATCCATATATTGCACTGCTCTATTTGCAAAATAGGTCTACTGCAGGTCTGATTGGTTATGCCGCACCGGTCTGTGTAGAGAATGGGTTGAGTCCTGCTTGTCAATGCAATGGAATCCTACTCCGATGCGTTCTGCCTACAACAAAATCAGGTGCATAGTTAGTTTTGCATACTAAGTCTTGCATTGTTCGTTTTGTTTCTGTATGTTGCATTGAAAGTGGCTAATATTGTGTTGATTCAATCACAATTGCCACAGTAAAGGGAAACATTGATAGTGTTAACTAACAAGGAAAACTCTAGAAAGTTCAGTGAAGTTCAATCCTGTGCCTCTCTCCATGGGCTGATATTTCTTCTGTGTGGCAGTCCTGAGGGATCTGCGTGGCAGTCTCGGGGCTATTGCGCACCCACGTGCAGCTTAGCGGGAACATTGGTCATCATGATAAACAATAGGAGGCCTAGAAGGCTCAGTCTTTTCTTCTTTCTTCGTGGAGCAGATGAAGTTCAACCTGTCCTCACAGTCCCAGGTTCCCCAGTGCTCTCCCATCTTGGCCATAGTCCCACAGCGGATGTGTTGGGCGGGGCAGTGGGGCAGCTTCCCCCAGTACATGCCTGGTACTCCAGGGGGTTCCCGCTCACCCACAGCTACTCGCCAGCCAGGAAGAGCAGACCCATCCACACGTGGTCTGTCTGGGCTTCTGAGATCTGCTGTTGGGTTTGGAGTACCTCTGTCTTAGAGAGCAGGCTGGAGAGGTTACTATGGTGCTGCCTGCAGTACCCAAATCAAATCAAAGTTTATTTGTCTCATGCGCCGAATACAACAGGTGTAGGTAGACCTTACAGTGAAATGCTTACTTACAGGCTCTAACCAATAGTGCAAAAAATGTATTAGGTGAACAATAGGTAGGTAAAGAAATAAAACAACAGTAAAAAGACAGGCTACATACAGTAGCGAGGCTACATACAGACACCGGTTAGTGAGGCTGATTGAGGTAGTATGTACATGTAGATATGGTTAAAGTGACAATGCATATATGATGAACAGAGAGTAGCAGTAGCGTAAAAGAGGGGTTGGCGGGTGGTGGGACACAATGCAGATAGCCCGGTTAGCCAATGTGCGGGAGCACTGGTTGGTCGGCCCAATTGTGGTAGTATGTACATGAATGTATAGTTAAAGTGAATATGCATATTTGATAAACAGAGAGTAGCAGTAGCGTAAAAAGAGGGGTTGGGGGAGGTACACAATGCAAATAGTCCGGGTAGCAATTTGAGGACCTGTTCAGGAGTCTTATGGCTTGGTGGTAAAAACTGTTGAGAATCCTTTTTGTCCTAGACTTGGCACTCCGGTACCGCTTGCCATGCGGTAGTAGAGAGAACAGTCTATGACTGGGGTGGCTGGGGTCTTTGACAATTTTTAGGGCCGTCCTCTGACACCGCCTGGTGTAGAGGTCCTGGATGGCAGGCAGCTTAGCCCCAGTGATGTACTGGGCCGGACACACTACCCTCTGTAGTGTCTTGCGGTCAGAGGCCGAGCAATTGCCGCACCAGGCAGTGATGCAACCAGTCAGAATGCTCTCGATGTTGCAGCTGTAGATCCTTTTGAGGATCTCAGGACCCATGCCAAATCTTTTTAGAGCCTTCTTCTCCTTTACCAGGACCAGATCACTGTCACGCTTCTCCTTATATCAGAAGAAAGGGTGTACTTCAGCATAGTTCTCACATAACCGTGCAAATTTTGCATTACAACACAGTTATTTTTGCCCCCATCTGGTTGCTGAGGAGCCTACATTTTAAAGAGTAAACTTTCCCCTCCAGACAACTTCCACTCTGTAGTCAAGTCATCTCTGTATATGCCAATCCAGGTATAGGTGCCATATTTGCCCCCTACGGATTCGAGCTCATCATCATACAGCTTCTTGAAGGAGGCCAGGTCAGTGTAGTGCTCTTTGCAGTACTTCTAAGCCTGCTGCCAGGTCATTTCTTGTTTCACATAGATGTATTCCTTCTCCAGACTGGAAACAACTGCAAACAGAGCAGTAATGAGGAGCCCAGTGAAGCTGGTCTTCCTCTGTATGATGCCCCAGTGCTCAGTCCCGGTGGATGGAATCTCAAGCCTTTTCTGCTTCTGTCTATCATGTACCTGACATCAAGTACGTGTACACACCCACAAATCAGTTGACTCAGTGCCTGTGCCCGTACAGTCCACCAATCAGAGAGGTCTCTCAGTACCTGTGCCTGTTCAGCCCACCAATGAGGAAGCTTTATTTTGTGATCTGTGAAAGATAGCTGAAGCCAAATTACCTCTTTTCCTGCTAAACAAATGAAGCTCCTGAAAAGGTAAACATCACATAACCTGTCAAGTTCACAAGGAGAAGCTCAGACTCTACCCACATTGTCTTTGTAGGTCCTATTAGTAAAATTACAGAGCTCGGCACATTTTAATTTAGTCTCTACCAACTTCTTCATGTGGTCCAAGAACATTGTTGACACAATAAAGGTGATATAAGGATTCATAAAATCACCAGGAATTAGCATACAGATGATTTGGAAAATAGAGCTGTTTTAACATAGGTGTAAGAGGGTCCAGCCTGGTCTCATAGAATAGACGGAGCATAGTAAATGTAAATCCAGGACATTCAAATTAGTATGATATGTTAAGTTTGGTATTGTTACATAAGAGAAGGTTACTTTGGTTGGGGTGAATCAGTGGGCATATAACCCCAAAGGTTGCGGGCTCGAATCTCATCACGGACAACATTAGCATTTTAGCTAATTAGCAACTTGTCATCTACGTATTACTTTTAAGCTATGTTTCCACTACTTAGCATGTTAGCTAACCCTTCCCCTAATCCTAACCTCAACCCTTTAACCTAACTCATAACTTTAACCTTAACCCTAACCTCTAACTCCTAGCCTAGCTAACATTTGCCAGCTAGCTAACGTTAGTCACAACAAATTGCAATTCATAACATATCATTACAAATTGTAATTTGTAACACACAGTCTCATACAAAATGGATGATGAACATCCACAAATGAATACATACCATACGAAACATAACATATCATACTAAATGAAGTGCCTTACATTTACATAAAGAATAATATGAAATGCTCTGAGACCAGGTTGCAGCCAGCGAGGGTTGGACCAATACCACATTTCACAAGATCTAGGCAAAACACATTTAGGCTTTGTGGTCTCCAATGGTTTTGAGACTGAGACCACAATTCACTCCATCGTTGATAACAATTTTGATTTACAATATTTGCCAAGGACCAATGTACCATTTTCATTATCTTGAGTGTACTGTCCCCTAGTGGCGATTACATTTCATAGCAGATCTTTGTTCTCATTTGGAGCACATGGCCTCCTAAACCTAAAGAAAAAAAAGGGTCAGCCTTACCCATCCTCACCTTCCCCTAAATCAAAACCTGATATTACGTCCATATAGTCCAAAGTTCCATATTGCCTAAATAGAAAAGGGATAAGTTCATCACAGCCATTCTGCATTACCATAAATCCAACCTTATTTTAAGTCCACGGTTCCATAATGCATGAATAAAAACAAAAAAAGTTGTTCATGCAAAAAAATGTTTTTTGTAAAAAAATCAATGAATCCATATTTGTACTGTGTAATGCGGTGCAAATATGTATCGGGGACTACTTCAACAGGAGGTAACTTTCACTCACAGCCACGTTGTAATATTCGAGTCCTTGAACATGTTTGATTATTTCCATATAATTTATCGACCACTAGACGAACATTCTGCTTTTCTGCTTGGAGCCTTTTGAAAGTGGGGTACAGGGCACGTCGTCTCTCCACTATTTCACAAGGAAATTGTTCATTAATAGAGAATTCTTCAATTCCCTACCCTGTTGTAACAAGGCAATTTTCATTTGGTAGTGGGTAAGCATAGCTACGATCAGACGGGGCCTTTGCTCTACTCTGCCACCAAAACGGTGAGCTCTTTAAGTCAATTGTTTCCACCTGTTCGTCCGTCATTTTGAGATTACATTTCATGAACACTTGTTCACTTTGAAAATGCATCCTTAAATCATCCCTACCTTGAAATAATCCATGATCTGACATGACTGGATTGGTGAAAGATATTTGGTGGAATCCTTGCCTTCACCCGTCCAACCAGTGATTATTTCAAGAGGGGAGGATGGATGGATCATAGAGTATATATCTATCTCTATCTCTATGGGAAGGATGCCCTCTTCAAGTATTCAAACAGGTCCCTTGTCTCTCCAGCACCCTCTGTTTTGAAGGTCTCCCCAGTGTGCTATGTGTTCTGCAGGCACACAGATAGAGAGGCTGGCGCTATCCTGTTTCTCATTATATATTCCTTTAGCCAACTGAACCCCACAGCGCTGACTGACTGCTGTTTCCCTACAGCATCAATAATACAAGAGGGAGTTATTGTTCCACCACAGGCCACAGTGACACAGAATTAAAGGGCCAGGGGGGCAGGGAGGGATCCTTTCACTTTCCCCACTCAGGTTACGGGGCCTGCAGACAGCAGTCTGATACCAGGGAGCCTGCCGCTGTGGCCCAGTACAGGGCCTGATTGTGTGGCTGCAGTGACCGGAGGATGGATGTGTCTGCTGTGACAGCCCACAGAGAGGCGCTGGCTTGGCCATCTGGATAAACCTATACTCCACAGACCCAGAGTAACACAGGATGAGCCCTAGCTGAGAGAGAGCTCAAAAGAGAATTAGTCAGTGGGAGACGTGGGACAGCTAGAGAATGGGAGAGATAACCTGGGTGTGATTAATACCATCCAGATTTTCACCCTGCTTGTGCGTCAAGGTGACAGTCTTGACCCTGGGATTGTTTCAAAACAACATTGAAATCATGCCGTGCTTCTACACCTGCATTGCTTGCTGTTTGGGGTTTTAGGCTGGGTTTCTGTACAGCACTTTGAGATATCAGCTGATGTACGAAGGGCTATATAAATACATTTGATTTAAAATTTGATTTGATTTGATCAACATATTAGATGCAAAGAACTATTGAAATATAGCAAAACAAGTTTGTTTTATTCTTTCCTAAAGTGGGTTGTTTCACATATCATGGGGAAATCTAAACCTTTTTATAGTAAATGCCCTGATAGAAGGGACCACCTCTACAGTATGACATAGTCATAGAGGTTTGTTAAAGTTGATTTTGTTTATACACATGCACATAGCTTCGTACAGACAACACTTAATCCATTGTCCTGTCCTCCATTGTGTTAAACTCACCTTAGAAAACAGTTAGCTGGCACAAGATAGGGGGATACCACTGAAATATGAGGCTAAACTATGGTCCTAATTCATCCAACTGGATCTCAGGGTCTGGGTGAGCAGGTGCACAAAACAAGATAAACATAGAGAGGGAGAGTAGGAGTGGGAGGGGCTGACAGGGAAACACAGAGAGGGAGAGTAGGAGTGGGAGGGGCTGCCAGGGAAACACAGAGAGGGAGAGTAGGAGTGGGAGGGGCTGACAGGGAAACACAGAGAGGGAGAGTAGGAGTGGGAGGGGCTGACAGGGAAACACAGAGAGGGAGAGTAGGAGTGGGAGGGGCTGACAGGGAAACACAGAGAGGGAGAGTAGGAGTGGGAGGGGCTGACAGGGAAACACAGAGAGGGAGAGTAGGAGTGGGAGGGGCTGACAGGGAAACACAGAGAGGGAGAGTAGGAGTGGGAGGGGCTGACAGGGAAACACAGAGAGGGAGAGTAGGAGTGGGAGGGGCTGACAGGGAAACACAGAGAGGGAGAGTAGGAGTGGGAGGGGCTGACAGGGAAACACAGAGAGGGAGAGTAGGAGTGGGAGGGGCTGACAGTGAAACACAGAGAGGGAGAGTAGGAGTGGGAGGGGCTGACAGGGAAACACAGAGAGGGAGAGTAGGAGTGGGAGGGGCTGACAGGGAAACACAGAGAGGGAGAGTAGGAGTGGGAGGGGCTGACAGGGAAACAGAGAGGGAGAGTAGGAGTGGGAGGGGCTGACAGGGAAACACAGAGAGGGAGAGAAGTTGAAAGTGAGAGAGAGAGAAAAGAGGTAATATAACGTTGTTTTAGTGCACATTTATACCTGGAACTTATATTGTATTCACAAAGCCTAATAAACACATTTTCAAGGATTTGAAGAACTGAATGGAGCGTCATTGGTGAGTACAAACAATTATAATTCTCTTTATACTCCTTTTGAACTCCTATTGCAGATGTCTGCTGTTTAGTATTTTTGGGACATCAAACAAATCCCAAGTATATGGATAGAGATGCATAGGTGGCAAATGTTAACCTATCTTCATATTCTCATAATGTCTAAAAAGAAAAGAGAATATTTCTGGATAGATAAACAACTTATTTAGTGCCAGTATTTGAAATCCTTTTGTGCATATTTCAAAGTCTCACTCAAAACGGCTTCAAGTTCATAGAAAGGATAAAGAATATACCTCAGTTGATTGAAATCCATGGAAATACAACTCTATTGTGAGAGGGAAGGTGCTCAGGTGACGTTGACCTGTCATTAAGGTTTAATGTCCACTCTACAATGAAACACTCTACTCCCTGTGTCCACCCCACTGAACCCAACCCATTGCCAGAGGAAGGCTGTAACAGGGGATGCAGTCCAAACTCAGGGATATGACATCACTCAGGCTTATGCCACAGACGTGACATCACTGTGACATCATCAGCACTGGCTTGGAGGTGATAGAGAAGATGGCAGTGTTTAGGGTCGTGCGCATCGCATTGTTGGTTGTTTTACTGGGAAATACATCAACCAAGAGTTCAGGTGAGGAGACTATCTTACAATTTCTTGTTATGATGTAGTCTAATGGTGTGATGATGCCTTGATATTAATCATGTTTGCTGTATCATGCTCAAAATATGGCTTTGCAACATCACTTCCAGCAAGTACAAAAGAGGAACAAAGAGAGCCCATTTTCAAGGAGTTAGTATCAATATTGCATAAAGGAGGGTGGTGGTATCCTAGCAAAGAGTCTGCCTCCCCGGAGAGAACCCAAGACCAGCAGGTCCACAGCGTGGTGAGGAGCATCATGGGAAGTCTGAAGACCCTGGGCCTCCTGCCCAGTAAGAGCATGGGCCTCCCCTCCCTCCAGAAGCCTGTGGACAGGCACCGTCTGTCAGGCTTCCTCTACAATATCTCCATGTACCTCCAGGAGATGGGTGCTGAGATGGAGGAGCGACAGCTCGTCTCTGACGAGGAACAACTGTGGGAGAAGGTATTGCAGTCCTTTATCCAGTCAGAGGGGGGCGCTGCGCTGAGCCAGTGGGACAGCCGGGAGCCCCCCAGGCCCAGCGTCAGACTCCAGGACTGGTTCCTGTCCCTGAGAGGCAGCCCTCACTTGGACGGGCTACTGGGGCTTCTGCAGAGCCTTATGTCCCTGTCTGAGCGGCAACCCCACAGGCCCCTGCTTGACTTCCTGTCCCAGAACTGGAGGACAGTGAGTGCTCTGCTGGAGGTGGCCCTGCAGGCGCTGGTCAGCGGGACCTATGGCCAGGCCAGCGCCGGGCTGCAGGGCTTCATCTGTGCACTTAGGGGCCACAGTGAATGTGCCTTCAGTGTCAGCTGGCTAACACAGTTCCTCCGCTTCATGGAGACACGCAACTGGAAGCCCGTGGTGAACCTGCACCCTGCGGGGATGGGGGCCGATCAGAGAGGGGGCTTGGCTGCTTTTGAGCACCTGAAACCTTTCAGCATGCCCCCCAAGGTCCTGAGAGAGGAGGGGTTGTCTGGGAATGCCACTCAAGGCAACGTTGGGGACAGAAGGGGCATGGGGGGAGACCTGGACTCCCTTCATACACTGCTCCTGCAGGCTTTATCACGCTCCGATGGGGGGCAGAGGGCGGGGCAGCTGGCAGAGCAAAACCCTGCCCTGCTGCAGGGTTTGGACGGCCTCAGAAGGGGATTCTTGCACAGGGTGGGCAGCTCAGTGTACGGCAACCTGAGGAGAAAGGTGTCCCGTGTTACCATGGCGCTGCTTGATGATGTCAGTAGCGTGGTGGACGTGCCACAGCCCAAACATAAGGGCAGATGCTCCGTAGGTGAGTCCATGATGCTCACCATCACCAAAAGGTTGGGGTCAGTTCCATTTCAATTTAGTCAATTCAGTGGATGAGCTTTAAATTCAATTCAATTCAATGTTCCTATTTCTTTCCTTGAGGATTTTGAGATTTCACTGAATTCAACTGGAATTGTGCCTCGACCCTGGTGGCTAGCTATACTAAACAAAAATATAAACTCAACATGCAACAATTTAAAATATTTTACTGAGTTACACTTCATTGAATGAAATCAGTCAATTGAAATAAATTCATTAAAAAAAAAAAATCTAAAAAAAAATTAGGCCATAATCTATGGATTTCACATAACTGGGCAGGGACGCAGCCCTGGGAGGGCATAGGCCCACCCACATGGGAGCCAGGCCCAGCCAATCAGAATTAGTTCTTCCCCACAAAAGGGCTTTTTACAGACAGAAATAATCTCAGATGTGGCGGTCCTGGGCTAGCGTGGTCACACGTGGGCTGTGGTTGTGAGGCCGGTTGGATTTAATTGAACCTTTATTTAACTAGGCAAGTCAGTTAAGAACAAATACTTATTTACAATGACGGCCTACCCCAGACGACGCTGGGCCAATTGTGCACCACCCTATGGGACTCCCAATCATGGCCGGATGTGATACAGCCTGGATTCAAACCAGGGACTGTACTGACGACTCTTGCACTGAGATGCAGTGCTTTAGACTGCTGCGCCACTCAGGATGGTCTGCTAAATTCTCTAAAACTATGTTGGAGGCAGCTTATGGTAGATAACTTAACATTCAATTATCTGGCAACAGCTCTGTTGATATTCCTGCAGTCAGCATGCCAAATGCACACTCTCTCAAAAGAGACATCTGTGGCATTGTGCTGTATGACAAAACTGCACATTTGATTGTTACCAGCACAAGGTGCACCTGTGTAATTAATGATCATGCTGTTTAATAAGCTTCTTGATATGACACATCTATCCAAGTGGATAGATTATTTTGGCTAAGGAGAAATGCTCACTAACAGGGATTTAAAGAAATTTATGCACAACATTTGAGAGAAATAAGCTTTTTGTGCATATGGAACATTTCTGGGATCTTTTATTTCAGCTCATGAAAAATGGGACCAACACTTAACATGTTGCGTTTATATCTTTGTCCAGTATACCTGCTCTTACTTTTACTGTTCTTATAAAACACGTCAGAGACGGGTCATACATGTTGATCAAAGTCTCTTGAATTTCATTTCCATTCATACTAAGCTGATAATATGTCTCAAACAGCTCTTACTCATTAGTCATGAATGATTTAGAGTGAAACATATGACACATGAGAGTGTTTGGACTGACACTGCTTTAAAATCATAATGGCCATGTTAGTCATTGAGAGGATCGGTGTTACCCTGCATCCCATGCCCTAGCTAATCTCTTTGTCCTCTCATTGATGCCAGTAACACTATCTCCTGGGCATTGTGAGCCCATCTATGCTGTTACATCAGGCCTGATTGTATGGTGCAAATCGCTTTTTCCACCATTGATCTACCATAATATTCACTAGCTCTCTTACACTGTCTGTGATTTTCCATTAAAGTCCCTTTTATCCATCTTTGCAAAGGTGACCTGAGACAGCTAATCTTATGGTAAGTAATCGAGAAAAAAACTAAGCTTATAGTATAAACTACAGTAAGGACAAATATATCATACATCATGATGGTTTCATTTGATAATTGTCCCTCACAAAGAATATGAGGTTAATAGAAAATATGTTTTTTGTCATATCATAGTTCACCATTCTCTCTCCCCTTGTCTGTGACTTGTAGGGGGATCAGACATAATATCACGTGGAATGCTCAGGCTCTGGGCTTCAACTCGCAGGGCCCTCCCAGCACCCCATCCTTCCTCTCCTGCCCCTCCATAGAGGGTGAGAGAGGGGACCCCAGACCCCCACCACGCCCCTCTCGCCCTAGACCAGCCCTGTCACCCCGCAGGGTGCCCAAACAGAAACAACCACCCAGCTCAACCCCAGTACCCCGCCGTTCCCGTCTCCTCAAGCCCCAGTCTGAGGCAGTAGAAGTTGGCCACAGCCACCTGAGAGAGATGGGGTACTCTGCCTCAGCAGAGATCCTGGAAGCAGCGTGTAACGCCTCTATCCCAGGCCTTACAGGTGTGTCCAACTTCACTGTGTTCCTCTACTGTAACCTGTTTGACGGGGACGATGGGTCTGTGGACCCGGAGGTTGGTCAGGTAGGACCCGACCTACACGCCACATGTTCTGACGCTGCCTGGTACCTGTCTGCAGCCGAGGATGACTTCTTGTGGGTCCACGTCTGCAGCGAGTTCTTCACCCACCAGTTCAACAACACTGTGTGTGCCAACTCCTCCTTTTGGCTGCAGAGAGCACACCAGGTACAGTCCATGATTAAACCCCACTTCTGAATGCAAAAGAGTTGGGTTCTCAACTCACTTTTTTAACTTCTCCACAATGTCTAACTACATTCTGCCTGTGATGTTTGCAGGCTGCAGACATGAAGGACTACCACTACTTCAACCAGTCCAGTATAGGTGACCTGTGTGTGCAGCTGTCAGGGGAGGTGGTGGAGGGCGGAGGCAGCCCAGGGCCTGACGAAGCCTGCCTGGCCCAACTGGGCACCAGGTCTCTCAGCGCCCAGGACTTCAGACGCTGCTTCCTGCCCAACATTTCTGCTCTGGTCTCAGCTCTGTGTGGCAGCGAGTCCCCTGAAGCCCGTCCCTCCTACACATCCCTTTCGGAGGGCAGCTGGGCTGCAGAGTACTGCTCCAGGCTTCACAACTCCTCCCACCCTGAATCCATAGAAGACACATGTAACTACAGGAAGTGGAGCCTGCAGCATTTCACCAACGCCACCCTACTGGAGCTCTGTGGCAGTACAGAGGGGCTGAGGGAGTATGTTTGTAGCAATGCCACCCTCTACCGCCAGCTACTCTCAGCCTATCCTCAGCTCTCTGACCTTTGCGTTGACTTGGATGTAGAACAAGAGGACAGGAAGTGCTTCCTCCAGTGGTTCTTTGACATGCTCCCGGCGCCGTACGACTTTGACACATCACAGCTATGTGTGAGTCCTGCTCCGCTGCTGGTGGAGGCACTGCACAGGCTGAGTGTGTGTGAGGTGGATGGGGGTGAGCGAGGAAGCTGGGTGGGGGCTGTGGGGTATGTGCTGAGGGTATTGGACTTTGTGGTGGGGCTCTCGGCAGGGCTGGATGAGGGGGAGGGGGAGGTGAGGCAGGGCCTGGGTCAGGCCATCCTCCTCTCCAGTCTCCTTGACAACGCCTCATTCTGGGCGACTCTGCGTCCTGACGCATCACTGAGCGTGCTCCAAACCGTGGGCTTGTTCCTGCGCAGGGAGCAGAGCGCAGCTCTCAAAGAGGACCTGCTCAGCTGCTTCAGTGTAAGCCACATACCTTATACACAGAACACATACACATAAACATAGACACATGAAGGTAATGTGAATGCCTCCTCTGTTCTGACAGCCTGTATTATGGGACCTCATTGAGAGAGAGGACAACTCCTCTGCCCTCAGAGTCCTAATGCAGGTACTGTACACCTTTATAAAATGGTTAGTTGGGATCTTAGATGCAGATTGACTGGTTACCTGTATTAAGGTGAACATTGTTTTCTCTCCAGGAGTACCTCCAAATGCCCAGGGAGAGTATCCGCACACTGGTGATGTCAGCAGAGAAAGATGCAGTGAAGAGGTTTCTGTCTCACATGCACCAGAGCTGGGACCAGCTGCACGTAGAGACCACTCAGGTTTGTCCTCAACACTCTCAGTTTAGCAATGGATGCTGGAAAGTAGGGATGTTACTGCTACTGTCAATAAAGACCACTGTCTCCCCCAGTCCTCTCAGAGAGAACTGCAGGCCATGGAGACCATGACGTCCGCCTTCATCCACAAGTTCCCTCGTGTGACCCCTGACCTCTTCGTCGACCTATCACAGTTTATACCTTTCATGTCCGTCTCTGACATCATGAGCTTCCCCACCTCCCTGATGGTCAACACCAGCGTGTGAGTTACTAGGCCTGAGCTGCCATTTTAAGCCAAAGGTCAAAGGTAATCGTGTTGACTGGTTCTGTGTTGAATCATAGGTTGATGGCGATCCGTGACCACAGCACAGAGATGAAGTCTCCACAGAAACAGGCGTTTGTGAAGAGGCTCCTGCAGTCCAGTGTGGTGGGAGATGTCCCTTCCTGGCCACCGTACTTCCTCAGCTCCATCCTCCCACTGCTCCCACACCTCCCAGTCAGCCAATTTCAGCAGCTGACATCAGACCAGGTTACACATCTCATTCCTTATCTACTCTACAGATATTTTCATTTAGTATTGTGTACTGCATTGGCATTACTCTGTCATCATGTCCCTCCTTAAGCTGAGTCCCCTGGTGGAGTTTCTGGGAAACACTAGTCTGGATGGAACAAGGGGTCGTCATGTTCTACGGACTCTATTCATTAAAAAAAGGAACTTCACCAGTGATAACATATCAAGGTAGGGTCTTTTGTCTCAAGTTGTAACCTATTCCGCATATAGTGCTCTAGTTCTGACCAGAGCCACAGTGTCCCTTTGTGCAGTTACCAGTGCATTATACCAGAGAGACGAGGGCATTATTTTTCAACAGGCTGGGAGTTCTGGTTTGTTACCTGAAACCAGAGGAGCTGCGTCCGTTTCTGCTGGCTTCCCCTGTGTCCTCTGCTCTTTGGCAACAGCTAGCTCTCTGTGTGTCTGAGGGACTCATCAGTGCTTCAGGCAGGGTGAGAGAGAATTGCATGTAAAAAATTGGGATGTACTCCAAAAGTTCCAAGTTCATTTTGACAATTTTTTCCTCCAACACACCTGTTAGGATATCAGTAAAAATATCAGTATTGCCATTTGTATATGTATACAGTCCAAATCATATGTGAGGGGCTCTGACCCTGTCGATCCTGCTCTTGCCATGTTCAGCTGTCTCTCTGGCTGGTCCAGGCGGTGCGGCCTCTGAACGCCAGCACTCTACCTCCTCCAGCACTGGCCACCCTCAGGGGCCTACTGCCCCAGCTAGGGGCTTCCTTCCTGCAGTCACTGCCCTCACTACAGCTCTTGGACCTGCTAACACAACCAGGTCTGCCCAGCTTCTCCCCAGCACAGGTCAGCACTGCATGGACTATGCCTACACACTGAATCTACCAGTATGTTGTTTTCTGCTGAGCGAACATTACATGTTGTTTTTAACTTCCCCCAGGCTTTCCAGATATTATCCAAAATTTCACAAGACACAAATGTAAGTAAAGGCTTATTAGTGACCTCTTCAGTTATGTTTTAATCTACACAGCTTGTTGTGCATTCTTACGAGGCCATATTTCCATGGTGATCCTCTCCTTGTCAGCTCACCATGGATACACTGTGCAGGCTGAAGCCCTTACTGCCTGGCCTGTCCCCTGCTGTGCTCAGAGGCATACACTGGTCTGAGATCAGTGGAACCACTCACTGCCAATGCTGGAGCACTCTACTGCCTGACCTGAAGCCTGCCCATAGAGCCATGCTCCACAGGGCACTGCAGGAGGTAAGGTGCTCTTGTTTCTCTGTGGGGAGATGACTTTCTCCTCTCTGCCAAACGGTTCTTTATTCATCATTTCCAGTGGCTCTACATTGTCTTTCTTACCACACTGAGAGCAAATGATGACACAGTAAAGATATGGTGGAATGTAAATGCTAACAAACCAATTACTGTGTCATCATTTGCTCTCAGTGGGTCAATCATTATACGCCTAAACGGCTAGTCATTGTGAATTTACAGTACAGTACTTAACCTATTACCAATTACTATTACTCAGGCACATATTCAATTGTTTATTCCATTGCTTAAAAAAAGGCTTTGGCCAGCAACTCAAGGAACTTCACAGCGCAGATCCAATGTCTCCTGCCGTTTGTGCCCCTGAGGGAGCTGATAGAGGTTCTGGATGGAGAGACATTCCTGAGAGATATGAGCCTGTACAGAGACCTGCCCTGGTCCCCCCAACAGGTGCACATCCATCTCCACTATGCTCCGTCTGAACATACAACACTACTTAAACGCCCACTCCTTTGGCTATGGTATAGCATCATTACTGTTGTTGCTCTAGAGGGAAAGCCATGCTGCCAGTGTGGGCCTGGGCTCCCATTAATCTGCAAATCATTGGTATTGCTTCAGATGAGCCATTCAGGATATTAATACCCCATACGCCTCAGCCGTCATCAAGCAAATTGGTTTGGATGTAGTACAATAGTCAGGAGGGGGAATATAAATGAGTAATGCCTACCCTAAATAGATTAGATTCCTTTCACCACCTCTTTTCTCTCTCACACACACTCTGTCTTTCTGAAATATATAGGCTCAGCTCCTTTTCAAGAGGACCCATCAATCTGAAATCATTACCAGAGACACTGTAGAGTAAGTCAAATGTTATTAGGTGTCATGAGTATGTGCTGTGTTATTGAATATCATGTGATATTCATGCAAATCATTACATGACAACATTGGAGTCTCAGTCAGTACCCAGTTTCATTAGGTTTCCTTCACCTGGATTACAAATGCAATGCAGTCTTCCAGATACAATTTATTCACACAATCATCTATTTGGTCTTTAGGGACTTGGGTCATATTGCTGGTGGAATGAGCTGTGATTGGCTAAAGCTTTGGACCAATGAAACTGATTTTTCAGAGTTGCTTCAGTTTGTCAGTGAGTTGCCAGGAGGGGTGAGACCAGCTCTGGTGAGGAACCACAAGCAACCCACATGGTATCCCTCGTGTCACCCTCCCCTCCTCTTTCATCTATATTTAGATACATCTTTCTTTGTCTATAGCATTTTATCTACCATTTCAAATATCAAGAAAAGTATTCATGGAATTATTCATAGCTTCCTATTTCATACTAGTTTGTTCAGATGTTTTGTGTTTTGCTACCAGAGGAAATGCGTTGTAGAGGAGCTGCGGAAAAGACCAGAGGAAGACCTGGATGGTATAAGCCCCTGGTTTGCTGCAGAATTACCGTACGATATCATTCACTCCAAAATATATTGTAGAAATGGTCCAACATTTAATCTTTCTCTATACAAGATGAATCTAACCAGATTCCTGCTGTCGCAGGGTGAACCTGATTGAGAGCCTGTCTAATACTTCACTGACAGCCGTCCTGGCTCACATTCAGCAGCACTTTGTGGACTTCCTCAAGCTGCCCCGTCATAAGCAGATGGCCTTAGCAGAAAAGGCCATCACTGTGCTGGTGAGGAGAGACTATAATATTATTAGCACAAAATCCTCCTGATTAATAAAACATACACACAATTCATCCAAACATAATGATACAGGGTTGCATGGCATTACAATACTTAATAATCAGCTAAATGGATTGTGCTTTGTTGTCATCTGTAGTCATTACCTGCAGTAATTATACCTTAGTAACTGTTATGGTGTGTCCACCCAGGGCAACTCTCAGGGCCTGGCCGAGGGGGAGCTCAGGGGGGCCTCTGTGGACCTCCTGGGGCCCCTGTTGCCCTTCCTGGACAGGGACACCCTGGGGCTGGTGGACAGAGGGGCCCTGGGGCTGCGGCTGGATGAGCTGAGGGGGTACTGCCTGCCCTGGGACACCCTGAAGGACATGGCTGCTCTGCTTACTGGGAGAGACCTGCTGGGGTGAGAGACAGCTGGGTCTGTTTTAGGAGATGGTAGAGTGGGAGACCTGGGGTGGTTGTGAGCTGGTTATGGCAGCACTGGGCTTGTGGGTATGTCATGTATGCATTTATAACAGAAATCTGGTGTGTGTATGTGTGTGTTTATTGTAGAGAGGCATCGGCCTGGACGGTTGGGGATGTGGAGCTTGTTGGCAGACTGTTATTTACTCTCTCTCCAAAACAGATCAACTCCATCCCACTGGTGAGGGCTCCAATGGGCGAAACATCAAATTATAATGACTATCACTTTATCATTGGGATATGACTAATAAAGCCCTACAGTACTGTATGTGTGTACTTTTAGCAGGATGTGCTAAGTGTGTTTTACTACCATATATCAGTTGGTGCTGAGTGCAGACACGGTGGAGGAGGTTCTGGCAGGTCAGTGGCGCTGGGAGAACAGTGATGTGGGTCAGGTCTGTGCGTCCCAGTGTGTGGACCAGCATGGCCAGAGAGAGAGGATCCACAGCCTCATACGAGGGGTCGTCAGAGCACAGAGCAGGAGGAGAAAAGGTCATCATTGATCCACTCTCTATATCACAAATGTATCATACCCACTAGCTCTGAAGGGAAAGCTTGATGATAATGCATTGTGGTTCTAAACTCATTACGGTCTCATGTCATCTATCCAGTGCCAGTCCCAAGCTGTGGTGACATAAGAGGCACCTTCCCCTCAGCATGGACAGCCAATCAGCTGAGCCGGATGGCGGGGGAGGAGTTGAGGCAGTGCACAGAGGTCATAGGTCAGGACGCTTCACTGAGCCCTGACCGGCGCAGAGCACTGTGGGTAAAGCTCAGGCAGGTTAGTTTTAGAATATCGGAGACGTTTTGGTTTTCATCACTGCCTGCTAAAGATTGGAAATGTGGAAATGTGTTGTGTATCTTGTGCACTATCCTTCACCCTCCTCCAGGCCTACAGTCCAGTTAGAGGCCTGAGGCCAGAGCAGGTCCTGGGGCTGGGCTGTCTGGTCACTGAGCTGGGGGAGAGGGAGCTCCAGGACACTAACCTGACTGACCTGGGTGTCCTGGCCTACCTGGGGGCTCTGACCGACTGGAGCCCAAAAAAGGTGACGACGCTCCCATATTCCAATCTCACGTGTGATATTTGTAGTGTGGAGGGTTGCCCACTTCTGGTGTAGGTTGTTTGACTCTCCAACCCTGTGTCTTGTATCAGATGAGAGCAGCAGTTGTTGGTGTGATGCGGAAGCGGAAGTTGAAGGTGGAGCAGCTCGGAGCTGTAGAAGTGGCTTCTCTAGGACACCTGCTCTGTGGTTTCACACTGTCAGAGATCAACAGACTGGACCCCTACAACCTCAGGTCAGTCATGTATTAGAAATACACACTTTATTTTAACCACAGAAATATTAGGTTACATACCTTGTGAATAAAGCTCAGCCTATAGTGCAAAAGGCAAAAATGTCATTTTTTGCTGTCTGATTCCACTTGGTGATAATGCTTCCATCAACCCAGTCCTAATGAGTCCTCCTCCTGTTTGACTGACAGCATGGCTACTCTGTTCCTGAGGGAGCTGGCCCTGCCGTGTTCAGAGCAGCAGATGGAGGCTCTGACTGCCCGTCTCTCCAGTCCTCAGGCCTTTGGCCCCGTCAGTACCTGGGGCCCAGAGGTCTTCACTGAGATCGGCACACTAGCAGGTACAGCTGTTCAAATGGGGCAGGGGTTTAAACTCAGAAATCCTTGTTGTAAATTCAGTATATTTGATCCTTAAATCTAAGGAATAGTTAGTTAGTAGTGACCGGTGAATCCACCCCTCTCGCACGCACACTCATTTCATGAGTCCTCTCTCCCTCCCTCTCTCTCTCTGTCCAGCGGGTCTGGAGGACATGGTTCTATCTGCTCTGGTACAGGAGCAGGTGGAGGGGCTCATACCCGACGCTATCGCCCTGATTCCCCCCACAAAGATGGCTGTGAGTCTCTCTCTGGTTCACCTCAGGATACTTAAGAGCTGGTTTGGATAATGCTGTTTACATAATGCTCTCCAAACCACATCCCATTTTGTTAGTTGATGCACGATGTGTGTGTGTCTGTCAGGTGGTATTCAGTGCGGTCCAGTTGTCATGGCTGAATGTGGAGCAGGCGTGGGTGGTCACAGAGAAGCAGTGGGCGGAGCTGAACAGTGGGCAGAGACATGCCTTGGGCCTGGCGCAGTATGAGGGGGATGTCCTGTTAGAGCACAGAGGTACTAGCATACCAATATCATCATAATGTCATGTTTAACAGTAACTATATGGTATGATGTGTTTTGTTTGCGTCCATAGGGAGGAATGTGGCCCCGGCAACACGGTCAGCTGACAGCCTCACTGTGTGCTTATTGTCTCTATGCTGTATGTTATGGCAACTATCGTAAAACACACAGTAACCCATTTGTATTTATTTGTTCTTTGACCTTTTATCGAATTGTAACATTTGTACTTAAAAATAAACCGAACATTTTGAACTGTGTTCCATTTGTATCCTGGAATGAACCCTTCACCTCATGCTATTCTAAAGCCTGTCATACTCTGCATGCATCATTCTGATGCGTCTGTGTGTTTGGGATTATGCTACTCTGTTACTGTGGTTACAGTGTGGAGGGCATTCATTAAATTCAATATAAAAGCACCTCTCGGAAAATAGGGCAGTAGGACACAATTCAGAGAATTAGATGCAATATGGTGACGGCAAGCACCTCATTTTGTATAGTAGACAACAATTACTAGTCGATCCCCAAGTTTAATTTGAATGTATTGATATATGCAGTGGGGAGAACAAGTATTTGATAACCTGCAAAATCAGCAGTATTTCCTACTTACAAAGCATGTAGAGGTCTGTCATTTTTATCATAGGTACACTTCAACTGTGAGAGACGGAATCTAAAACAAAAATCCAGAAAATCACATTGTATGATATTTAAGTAATAATTAGCATTTTATTGCATGACATACTGTAAGTATTTGATACATCAGAAAATAAGAACTTAATATTTGGTACAGAAACCTTTGTTTGCAATTACAGAGATCATACGTTTCCTGTAGTTCTTGACCAGGTTTGCACACACTGCAGCAGGGATTTTGTCCCACTCCTCCATACAGACCTTCTCCAGATCCTTCAGGTTTCGGGGCTGTCGCTGGGCAATACAGACTTTCAGCTCCCTCCAAAGATTTTATTGGGTTCAGGTCTGGAGACTGGCTAGGCCACTCCAGGACCTTGAAATGCTTCTTACGGAGCCACTCCTTAGTTGTCCTGGCTGTGTGTTTCAGGTCGTTGTCATGCTGGAAGACCCAGCCACAACCCATCTTCAATGCTCTTACAGAGGGAAGGAGGTTGTTGGCCAAGATCTCACGATACATGGCCCCATCCATCCTCCCCTCAATACGGTGCAGTCGTCCTGTCCCCTTTGCAGAAAGCATCCCCAAAGAATGATGTTTCCATCTCCATGCTTCACGGTTGGGATGGTATTCTTGGGGTTGTACTCATCCTTCTTCTTTCTCCAAACACGGCGAGTGGAGTTTAGACCAAAAAGCTCTATTTCTGTCTCATCAGACCACATGACCTTCTCCCATTCCTCCTCTGGATCATCCAGATGGTCATTGGCAAACTTCAGACGGGCCTGGACATGCGCTGGCTTGAGCAGGGGGACCTTGCGTGCGCTGCAGGATTTTAATCCATGACGGCGTAGTGTGTTACTAATGGTTTTCTTTGATACTGTGGTCCCAGCTCTCTTCAGGTCATTGACCAGGTCCTGCCGTGTAGTTCTGGGCTGATCCCTCACCTTCCTCATGATCATTGATGCCCCACGAGGTGAGATCTTGCATGGAGCCCCAGACCGAGGGTGATTGACCATCATCTTGAACTTCTTCCATTTTCGAATAATTGCGCCAACAGTTGTTGCCTTTTCACCAAGCTGCTTGCCTATTGTCCTGTAGTCCATCCCAGCCTTGTGCAGGTCTACAATTTTATACCTGATGTCCTTACACAGCTCTCTGGTCTTGGCCATTGTGGAGAGGTTGGAGTCTGTTTGATTGAGTGTGTGGACAGGTGTCTTTTATACAGGTAACAAGTTCAAACAGGTGCAGTTAATACAAGTAATGAGTGGAGAACAGGAGGGCTTCTTAAATTAAAGAAAAACTAACAGGTCTGTGAGAGCTGGAATTCTTACTGGTTGGTAGGTGATCAAATACTTATGTCATGCAATTAAATGCAAATGAATTACTTAAAAATCATACAATGCGATTTTCTGGATTTTTGTTTTAGATTCCATCTCTCACAGTTGAAGTGTACCTATGATAAAAATCACAGACCTCTACATGCTTTGTAAGTAGGAAAACCTGCAAAATCATCAGTGTATCAAATACTTGTTCTCCCCACTGTAGCTGAAGAGTTTATAGCTGCTATTCAGGTAAAGTATTTGGAGGACCACAGTTAATGATTTGGATTTATATAGCTTTATTGAAGTATATTGTTTGTGAATGTAAAATCGCAAGTCGGGGCATCTGCAAGGCCAGTCTCTCTCAACCTGAACTGAGATGGGTGCAGGGATTTGGATATCCTGATCTCGCTCCAGTCTCTTCTCACACAAAATCAGGTATTTAACCCCATCAATCACATTCTGAACCAACAACAACAGCTCATTTAAAGACAACAAAGTATGAAAGGTTTGTCACTTAAGACACAGTTAACGTGTGGGTGTAGGCAATGAATCCAATCACTGATTCTGCTGGGCTCACCTCCTTGAGTCCCCTGTAGAACTTCTCAAATACCCTCTTCGTGTCGCTGCCCTTCTCCATCCAGATGATCAGGGTGTGGTCCTCCTCATTGATCCACAACAGGAAGTTCTCCTGGTTGTTGTGCCTTTCCATATGTTTCAGCGCTTATAAAATGCTTTCTATTGTTTGGTTTTAGAGTTCTGCTTTTATCAAACCATTATACTTAACAAATGCCCTGTGCATCTGGCCAATCCCTGGCCATTCCTGCACAGGTCAAGATCGGGGACACTGGTATATTAAACAGGAAGTGATCCCGTGAACTCCAAAAACAAGTGCTAGGCATCTCAGTGATAGAATAAGGAAATGAAACAAATAAAAACAATTTTCCAACGCAATGTGTGGTGCAGAGTGTGTTTTCCTCACATCAATGGGCAGCTGCTGCTCCTAGTCAGTCATCTGTACTGTCCCTTGAGTTCCCCCTGCAGGCTGTTGAGGGTGTACACCACCAGCTCCACCTCCCGGCACGCCGCCCAGCAACAGGCAGAGGGCAGGCTCAGATGCTCAGGCCCTTCCACACGATGACGACACGTAGCACTCATCAAACTGCCCTGCCCGGTTCTGATAAGAGACTATGGTAAGTACTGGCTCACTTGAACAGTTTAGAATGTAGATATGTAGGTCTGGTACCTAGTCAACTGGGTGGTTGATGCAATGACATTTCTATACTTATATCCATGGACATTCTTATATCCATGGACATTCCGATCATTCTGTACCTTGCTGGCATCCAGGTCTGTGGGGAGAGATTGTGTATAAATGTATGGCCTTAAATAAATGAAACTTTCGTAACCAACAGCGATCACAAAGCAAGGGCTTCTGTGTTATTCTTTCCTTTCAATACTTCTCTCTACACACAAAAAGGTAGAATATTGGGAGACTCTGCTATTAAGAGTCTGCAGAGCACTTGCCTTCACTTCAAGGCAGAATTAAAAACTGCAGTTGATCCCCTTTCATCTAGGTTTAATCTGTATAACACATTTATAAGGAATGGGTGATGCTCCAATATGTGTAGTAGCTTTAGAATATCTTTTTCACAGTGACCGCCATTAGATTTTTTTAAAATGCACTGAAGTTCCAGCAAGATAGGTAGTAGGCATAACAATTCACTGTGAAAAGACAAGGCCCACACAGGCCGTTGTGATCCATCCCGATAGGACTCCTCGTCTCCGGCTACCATGCCAACAGTCTTTATGAAGGGGTGCCCAGGGTTGTCCAATCCTGTCTGGATAACATTGTCCATAGGCAAGGAAAGGTATGATGTGACTGGCCTTGCAGTTGTTGTGTTTGAGTAAATCAGGGAACTCTGAACTGTGAGAGAAATTGAAGGTTGATCACACTATTGAAATAAGTACAGACAAAAAGGGGGTACAGTGATAGCACACCCCTAACGAATGAATAGGTGATGGAGGCTGTGGACACTGGGATCTGTCCCTGTCTGTCTGGGATAACCCGGCATGGTACAGCCTCCTGATTTGAGCTCCTGTGGTGACATGCAGTAGCAAATACCCATACTCCACTAAGAGACAGGACTCCTATGTTGCACTTCCGAGAGGACAACAGCTTGAAGAAACCGCTTGCCATTTTCCCTGTCAAACATGAGGAGATTGTGTTACTGATACTAGCCGCTGTCCCCTTGATCCCTCATGAAAAGAACTACTGAATTACTACTCATCCCTACTACTCAAGATCTACACTAAACCTACTGGTTTTACTACTTGATTGCTATTGAGATGTGTAGTAAACCAGTAGTGATTTATGTAGTAATTTAAGTACCGGTAATAATGAGTGATACATTAGGATGTTTCACTACATATTTCCTACTCAAATCACTACATAAATCTCCCTTAATGACTACTGTGCAGCTACTGAGCTTTTAGGTATCTACTACTTAAAATCTACACATACCCACATAATTCCTACATGTTCACTATTGGGTTACCACACAACGCCTACACATTACTGATGTATGCCTATTCAATCCCTATTTAATTACTACTGCCAGTGCCATCTGTGTGTGTAGTGTCACTACTGAATTGCTTCTGATCCTTTTTAATTTCCTACATAAACCCTTTAGAATTACTATTGAAAACATTTACTACCGTTAATCTATTCAAAATCACTACTGACATCTTCATGTTTCACTACTGTCACTACTAGACTAGTGCACGTTATTGCACTTTTTATTATTATTACATTAATTACATATTAAATTGCATATTTATACATTTTTGTTAAACCCTTTGAGGTCTTTGACTTAACTATCTTCAGATCCTCTTTTTTGTTGCAGTCACATTTCTCCACCACGTAACTTTTAGAAAATAAAGATATGCAGCAGTAATATGTAGGCATTGTGTAGTAATACAATTATAAGCCATTATTTGTCATCTGCTAACATAGGTCACATAAGACAACAAAGAAAAACATTTGATAAACAATGTTAAATCTTACCAACAATGGCCTCCAGTATATTTATGTCGAGGGCCTCCTTGGGAACATGTCAAAAGAGGTAAGTAGAATGGATAAGTACACCAATATGAAAATACTGTACATTTGCATACAAACACACTTATTAGGTATCATGAGGCTGCATACTGTAGCTACATTTCAATGGTGTTAGCAAAGAGCTAGGATAAACTCAATTGCATCTCTATGACAACGGCTAACGCCTAAGACCGTTTTGGCTAGCAATCTTTTTGATGTGGTGAAAAGTTAAATCAACGACTAAACAACGACGTGAAAGTATTCATAAATCACGATGGAAAGATAATTTACAGATGGTACCAGCATAAGGGTTATAAAAGCCAGGATGAGGAAGGATGGAAGATGATTACATTCGGGATTGTCAAAAACAGTAACGTTAGCTATCTAACAACAACAACCAAATACTTCCTGTTAGGTATTTTTCTGCGATCGCGAAAAGCCAGTGTAATTGGCTGTACTGTTGTGACACTTATTTAATACCAACATCAAGTTGTAAAAGCTCTACCTGATTACTAATGAAAAGCTGTGTAATAAAGCTGTAGTGTTTTGAATACTTATTTACTAACAACATCAAGTAGTAAAACTCTACATGATTACTACTTGAAACACTGAACTCTACTTGTGTATCTGGAGCAGTGCATGAACTACACATTCACTACCCAATCCCTACAAGTCCCTACATAGTCACTTCTACAACAAGCATAGGTTTTGTATAGTAATTCCATAGTACTTTTTCATGAGGGATTCAACTGTATCAAACACCATAACATATCAGAAAGTCTACAGTAATGTTAGCTAGCTTCCTTTTCACACTATGATGATTGTTTAGGTCATATATTAGGCCTATTGTCCCTCCATCAGTAGATTCATATGATAGGTAATTTAAGGTATGTTGTCCTACCTAACTAGCCTCTTGACTGGAGGACTATGGCTATACGTATTAATCCAATAACACAGGCTGGTTTGCTAACCTAGATAGCTAGCAAGACTGGTTTGCATCAAATAGCGAATGTTGGATCAAATTGATTTATATAGCCCTTCTTCCATCAGCTGATATATCAAAGTGCTGTACATAAACCCAGCCTAAAACCCCAAACAGCAAGCAATGCAGGTGTAGAAGCACGGTGGCTAGGAAAAACTCCCTAGAAAGGCCAAAACCAAGGAAGAAACCTAGAGAGGAACCAGGCTATGAGTGGCCAGTCCTCTTCTGGCTGTGCCGGGTGGAGATTATAACAGAACATGGCCAAGATGTTTAAATGTTCATAAATGACCAGCATGGTCAAATAATAGTAATCACGGTGAACGGGTCAGGGTTCCATAGTTCTGCCGCAGGCAGAACAGTTGAAACTGGAGCAGCAGCAAGGACAGGTGGACTGGGGACAACAAGGAGTCATCATGCCTGGTAGTCCTGAGGCATGGTCCTAGGGCTCAGGTCCTCCGAGAGAGAGAAAGAGAGAATTATAGAGAGCATACTTAAATTCACACAGGACACCGGAAAAGACAGGAGAAATACTCCAGATATAACAGACTGACCCTAGCCCCCCGACACAAACTACTGCAGCATAAATACTGGAGGCTGAGACAGGAGGGGTCAGGAGACACTGTGGGCCCATCCGATGATACCCCCGGACAGGGCCAAACAGGCAGGATATAACCCCACCCACTTTGCCAAAGCACAGCCCCCACACCACTAGAGGGATATCTTCAACCACCAACTTACCATCCTGAGACAAGGCCGAGTATAGCCAACAAAGATCTCCGCCACGGCACAACCCAAAGGGGGCGCCAACCCAGAAAAGAAGACCACATCAGTGACTCAACCCACTCAAGGGACGCACCCCTCCTAGGGACAGCATGGAAGAGCACCAGTAAGCCAGCGACTCAGCCCCTGTAATAGGGTTAGAGGCAGAGAATCCCAGTAGAGAGAGGGGTACCGGCCAGGCAGAGACAGCAAGGGCGGTTCGTTGCTCCAGTGCCTTTCCGTTCACCTTCACACTCCTGGGCCAGACTGGACCTACTGAAGAGATGAGTCTTCAATAAAGACTTAAAGGTTGAGACCGAGTCTGCGTCTCTCACATGGGTAAGCAGACGGAGCTATAGAGCTCCGTTCCATAAAAACGGAGCTCTATAGGAGAAAGCCCTGCCTCCAGCTGTTTGCTTAGAAATTCTAGGGACAATTAGGAGGCCTGCGTCTTGTGACCGTAGCGTACGTGTAGGTATGTACGGCAGGACCAAATCGGAAAGATAGGTAGGAGCAAGCCCATGTAATGCTTTGTAGATTAGCAGTAAAACCTTGAAATCAGCCCTTGCCTTAACAGGAAGCCAGTGTAGGGAGGCTAGCGCTGGAGTAATATGATCACATTCTTTGGTTCTAGTCAGGATTCTAGCAGCCGTATTTAGCACTAACGGAAGTTTATTTAGTGCTTTATCCGGGTAGCCGGAAAGTAGAGCATTGCAGTAGTCTAACCTAGAAGTAACAAAAGCATGGATGAATTTTTCTGCATCATTTTTGTAAAGAAAATGTCTGATTTTTTCAATGTTACGTAAATGGAAAAAAGCTGTCCTTGAAACAGTCTTGATATGTTCGTCAAAAGAGAGATCAGTGCCCAGAGTAACGCCGAGGTCCTTCACAGTTTTATTTGAGACGACTGTACAACCATCAAGATTAATTGTCAGATTCAACAGAAGATCTCTTTGTTTCTTGGGACCTAGAACAAGCATCTCTGTTTTGTCTGAGTTTAAAAGTAGAAAGTTTGCAGCCATCCACTTCCTTATGTCTGAAACATAGGCTTCCAGTGAGGGCAATTTTGGGGCTTCACCATGTTTCATTGAAATGTACAGCTGTGTGTCAACCGTATAGCAGTGAAAGTTAACATTATGTTTTCAAATGACATCCCCAGGTAGAATATATAGTGAAAACAATAGTGGTCCTAAAACGGAACCTTGAGGAGCACCGCAATTTACAGTTTATTTGTCAGAGGACAAACCATTCACAGAGACAAACTGATATCTTTCCGACAGATAATATCTAAACCAGGCCAGAACTTGTCCGTGTAGACCAATTTGGGTTTCCAATCTCTCCAAAAGAATGTGGTGATCGATGGTATCAAAAGCAGCACTAAGGTCTAGGAGCACAAGGACAGATGCAGAGCCTCGGTCTGACACCATTAAAAGGTAATTTGCCACCTTCACAAGTGCCGCCTCAGTGCTATGATGGGGTCTAAAATAGAGGTTGACCGATTAATCGGAATGGCCGATTAATTAGGGCCAATTTCAAATTGTCATAACAAGCGGAAATCTGTATTTTTGGACACCGATTAAAACAATTAATAGTTTACACCTTTATGTAATCTTTATTTAACTAGGCAAGTCAGTTAAGAACACATTTTTACTTTCAATGACGGCCTAGGAACGATGGGTTAACTGCCTTGTTCAGGGGCAGAACAACAGATTTTTACCTTGTCAGCTCGAGGATTCAATCTTACAACCTTACCGTTAACTAGTCCAATGCTCTAACCACCAGATTACATTGCACTCCACGAGGAGCCTGCCTGTTACGTGAATGCAGTAAGCCAAGGTAAGTTGCTAGCTAGCATTAAACTTATGTTATAAAAAAACAATCAATCAATCATAAATCACCAGTTAACTACACATGGTTGATGATATTACTAGTTTATCTAGCATGTCCTGCGTTGCATATAATCGATGCGGTGCGTATTTGTGAAAAAGGACTGTCGTTGCTCCAATGTGTACCTAACCATAAACATCAATGCCTTTCTTAAAATCAATACACAGAAGTATATATTTTTAAACCTGCATATTTTGCTAAAAGAAATCCAGGTTAGCAGGCAATATTAACCAGGTGAAATTGTGTCACTTCTCTTGCGTTCATTGCACGCAGAGTCAGTGTATATGCAACAGTTTGCGCCACTTAATTTGCCAGAATTTTACATAATTATGACATAACATTGAAGGTTGTGCAATGTAACAGGAATATTTAGACTTATGGATGCCACACGTTAGATAAAATACGGAACGGTTCCGTATTTCACTGAAAAAAGAAACATCTTGTTTTCGCGGTGATAGTTTCCGGATTCGACCATATGAATGACCTGAGGCTCGTATTTCTGTGTGTTATGTTATAACTAAGTCTATGATTTGAGAGAGCAGTCTGACTGAGCGGTGGTAGGCACCAGCAGGCTCGTAAGCATTCATTCAAACAGCACTTTCGTGCATTTTGCCAGCAGCTCTTCGCAATGCTTTAAGCATTGCGCTGTTTATGACTTCAAGCCTATCAACTCCTAAGATTTCAACTCCTGTAACCGATGTGAAATGGCTAGCTAGTTAGTGGGGTGCGTGCTAATAGCGTTTCAAACGTCACTCGCTCTGAGACTTGGAGTGGTTGTTCCCCTTGCTCTGCATGGGTAACGCTGCTTTGAGGGTGGCTGTTGTCGATGTGTTCCTGGTTCGAGCCCAGGTATGAGCGAGGAGAGGGACGGAAGCTATACTGTTACACTGGCAATGCTAAAGTGCCTATAAGAACATCCAATAGTCAAAGGTTAATGAAATTCAAATGGTATAGAGAGAAATAGTCCTATAATTCCTATAATAACTACAACCTAAAACGTCTTACCTGAGAATATTGAAGACTCATGTTAAAAGGAACCACCAGCTTTCATATGTTCTCATGTTCTGAGCAAGGAACTTAAACGTTAGCTTTCTTACATGGCACATATTGCACTTTTACTTTTCCAACACTTTGTTTTTGCATTATTTAAACCAAATTGAACATGTTTCATTATTTATTTGAGGCTAAATTGAATTTATTGATGTATTATATTAAGTTAAAATAAGTGTTCATTCAGTATTGTTGTAACATAGGAGGGCCAAGCACAGGAAGCAGCTCTTTCAGTAGTTTAGTTGGAATAGGGTCCAGTATGCAGCTTGAAGGTTTAGAGGCCATGATTATTTTCATCATTGTGTCAAGAGATATAGTACTAAAACACTTGAGTGTCTCCCTTGATCCTGGGTCCTGGCAGAGTTGTGCAGCCTCAGGACAACTGAGCTTTGGAGGAATACCCAGGTTTAAAGAGGAGTCCGTAATTTGCTTTCTAATGATCATGATCTTTTCCTCAAAGAAGTTCATAAATGTATTACTGCTGAAATGAAAGCCATCCTCTCTTGGGGAATGCTGCTTTTTAGTTAGCTTTGCGACAGTATCAAAAATAAATTTAGGATTGTTCTTATTTTCCTCAATTAAGTTGGAAAAATAGGATGATCGAGCAGCAGGGCTCTTCGATACTGCACGGTACTGTCTTTCCAAGCTAGTTGGAAGACTTCCAGTTTGGTGTGGGGCCATTTCCGTTCCAATTTTCTGGAAGCTTACTTCAGAGCTCGGGAATTATCTGTATACCAGGGAGCTAGTTTCTTATGACAAATGTTTTTCGTTTTTAGGGGTGCAACTGCATCTAGGGTATTGCGCAAGGTTAAATTGAGTTCCTCAGTTAGGTGGTTAACTGATTTTTGTCCTCTGACATTCTTGGGTAGGCAGAGGGAGTCTGGAAGGGCATCAAGGAATCTTTGGGCTGTCTGAGAATTTATAGCACGACTTTTGATGCTCCTTGGTTGGGGTCTGAGCAGATTATTTGTTGCAATTGCAAACGTAATAAAATGGTGGTCCGATAGTCCAGGATTATGAGGAAAAACATTAAGAACCACAACATTTATTCCATGGGACAAACTAGGTCCAGAGTATGACTGTGGCAGTGAGTAGGTCCGGAGACATGTTGGACAAAACCCACTGAGTCGATGATGGCTCCGAAAGCCCTTTGGAGGGTCTGTGGACCTTTCCATGTGAAGTCACCAAAAATTTGAATATTATCTGCTATGACTACAAGGTCCGATAGGAATTCAGAGAACTCAGTGAGGAACGCTGTATATTGCCTAGGCCTGTAAACAGTAGCTATAAAAAGTTATTGAGTAGGCTGCATAGATTTCATGACTAGAAGCTCAAAAGAAAAAAACTTTTTTTTTTTTTGTAAATTGAATTTGGTATCGTAAATGTTACATGCTGACCAGACTGGACACGTCGCGTGCGCGAGAGACGCAAAATAAATGTAGAAATCCATGTTATTTAATTATTGCACCCACACTGCTCGCACCACGATGCCCAGGGGTAAAATAGAAGTCCTTTCTATTTCTGATGCAGATCGCGCTGCAAGTCCTGCCTCTTCCATCTCCTCATAGGTTTATAGAAGCAGGTACCCACGTGCCATCTCCTCACTGGTTATACCCACGTGGGTGATTGAAAGACGAACTGTTTTGCCGTGGTAATATTATGAAAGTTTAGATGCAATCACCATATGAAAAAGCCTGGGAGGAGGAGAGATGACTAGAAACGATTCGGTTGGCTGTTTTATGTGTGGATTAATTGTCGGAGTAGAGGACCTTGTGCATATCAGGTAAAATAACTCAACGTTTATATGCCAGGACAAATTAGCTAGCAACAGCAAGCTAGCTAAATAGGACAAATTAGCTAGCAAGTGCAAGATAAACATGTATGGCAATTTAGCTGGTTAATGCTTTTCGACCTGTCCCTAAATTAATGTCATTGGTTCAGAGTTTGTTTTGATATTTTAACCTGTGTGTCGTGATAGAGTTTGGTGTAGGGGCCAAAATAAATGTATGCACAATGGCGCACGCTCGCAGCCGGTTTGGGTTCAGTGTTAGCAACACCTCCGCCTTTGCGGGAGATATGGTCACTAGTGTAACCAGGAGGTGAGGCCTCATTTAACACAGTACATTCATCAGGCTTAAGCCATGTTTCAGTCAGGCCAATCACATCAAGATTTTGATCAGTGATTAGTTCATTGACTATAACTGCCTTGGAAGTGATGGATCTAACGTTAAGTAGCTCTATTTTGAGATGTGAGGTATCACAATCTCTTTCAATAATGGCAGGAATGGAGGAGGTCTTTATTCTAGTGAGATTGCTAAGGCGAACACCTCCATGTTAGTTTTGCCCGCCCTAGGTCGAGGCACAGACACGGTCTTGTGAGGATTCTGTGTTATGCACTATAGCCCGTTACCATATATGTGATTGAATATTATCTGCTATTGGCTTGTGTGGATGTATGTGTTATGCAACATAGCTGACTTGAGACATTGTTAACAGTTTCAGTGCCATGGGCCTTTCTCGTGATGGAAAAATACAGAATAACATAAAAACGGACACATAAAGAACGTAGTGTCGGGAACAAACAGGCTTTTGTTAGATAACAGGAGCCAGGTGCGTGATAACTGTATCGAGCATGGGTGCATAGACATTCTACACAACTACTGACCGCTGAAGCGCCTAGGGGGCTGGGACCAGCTCGGGCACCAACAATAGGCTGAGTGAGTTTAAACCACGCCCAGTCTCTACTCTGACATTCTCGCTCGGAAGCGGGAACTACTTCTGTCAGAGTATATTATAATATCTTTGTCAGGAACAAGTCAGTTCTCTGTTTGCCCTGCGAGGTGTGACAGAGAACCCATATATACGAAAATTGCATTTACCACTTATTGCTTAGCTAATAAAAAAATACATAGCATACAATGCGATGACTCATTGTCATATTTATCCTGATACCAGATTCGATTGACGCAACCCTATCAGTCTCAATGGGGATAGCTGAGCTGACTACACTGACCGTGGTAGTGGCAGACTCCACTAAACTGGCAGGCTGGCTAACAGCCTGCTGCCTGGCCTGCATTCTTATTTCCTTGTGGAGCTAGAGTTAGAGCCCTGTCTATGTTGGTAGATAAGATGAGAGCACCCCTCCAGCTAGGATGGAGTCCGTCACTCCTCAACAGGCCAGGCTTGGTCTTGTTTGTGGGTGAGTCCCAGAAAGATGGCCAATTATCTACAAATGCTATCTTTTGGGAGGAGCAGAAAACAGTTTAACCAGCGATTGAGTTGTGAGACTCTGCTGTAGAGTTCATCACTCCCACTAACTGGGAGCGAGCCAGAGACAATTACTCGATGCCGACACATCTTTCTAGCTGATTTACACGCTGAAGCTATGTTACGCTTGGTGACCTCTGACGGTTTCATCCTAACATCGTTGGTGCCGACATGGATAACAATATCCCCAGTTTTAGCTTTAGCCAGCACCATCTTCAGATTAGCTTTAACGTCGGTAGCCTTGCCCCCTGGTAAACAGTGTATGATCGCTGGATGATTCGTTTTAAGTCTAATACTGCGGGTAATGGAGTCGCCAATGACTGGGGTTTTCAATTTGTCAGTGCTAATGGTGGGAGGCTTCGGCGTCTCAGACCCCGTAACGGGAGGAGTAGAGACCAAAGAAGGCTCGACCTCTGACTCGCTGTTTAATGGGGAGAACCGGTTGAAAGTTTGTGGGCTGAATGAGCAACACCGGTTGAGCATTCCTACAGCATTTCCATCCAGAAGCCATGAGAAAGTTGTCTGGCTGCGGTGACCATGCGAGGGGATTTATACTACCATCTGTACAGACGCGGTTTCATCCTTTCCTACACTGAAATGACCTTTGCCTAACAGATCGCGTCGGAAGCTGGGCTTGCAGCACAGCTATCCTCGCAGTAAGGCGATCGTTCTCCTGTATATTATGAGTACAGTGACTGCAATTAGAAGGCATCATGTTAATGTTACTATTTAGTTTCGGCTGTTGGAGGGCCTAACGAACCATGTCCAGATAAAGCGTCCGGAGTGAAAAAGTTGAATGAAAAAAAGTTGAGTGGGGGAAGAACTAAAAATATAAAACTGTAATTAAAAAGTAAAAACCGTAAAGTTAATAAGGTAAGCAACAAAACGCACAGCAGCACGTAAACAAGTCTGCAAGTTGTGACCGGAAATGAGACGTTCAAGTTGGTTTGATAGGTTTAACACTAAAATGGGATATTTCATTTAACATTCTAGAACACAACTGATCAGGGGCCGCGCTGAACGTAATCACTGCCAGTAGTCCAACCAGCCGCAAGATGGAGGTATTATTCCTAAAGGTTTTAGCTAAACTTTTATTTGAGTCGACCACTGACCAATGTTCTGACCAACATTTTTCAAAATTCATTTTCAATCTATTTTACTAACAGGGTTGCAATTTTATTTATCCTTGGATCAGACAAGCCAATGAAAGTGACCAGATTGAAAAGAATAATAATGTCGTTGATTGGCTGAGTAGGCTGGCGTAATTAAGCTACAGTTTGCACCAATGGTGCGATCTGCATGTCACGCGGTAGGCTATTCAACAGCGTGTGCATGATTACACGCTCCATCCTTTTGCAGCCATTAAATGGCAGTGAGCAGCTGTATACTTCAACAGAGCCAGGTGGGTTTTTGTCTGGGCAAAGGCAATTTAAAAGACTGGGGTGGAAGGGTTTGCTTCGTTTGAGTTATTCTTGAAAGGCTCTTCAGCTCGTTTTGAAAACGGAATTTGTAGTAGTTGTTTTAGGGTTGTGTGTGAGGGCCCTATTATTTAAATTCTAAACCATAATGTTATGCATATAGGCTATATTATAATGCATATATGATGCTCATCAAAATGAAAACATCTGGTCTTTGCACTAACCCCCCCCCCCTAAAAAACAATTATTAACACAGTGCAGACAATATTTGTTATAGATTATTCCAGCAGATGGCGCTATACTACTGTGTATATTACTCTTGAGCAGTAGGTGTGTCCAAATCCTGTGCATTTTCTCCTTGCCCTCGTTCGCCATGACGTATTTCCTGAGGGGCTATGTGATGTGGACCCCTCAGCTGTTTTGAGAGGGTTCATATAATCATGTTTATTTTATTTTGTAACCATTAACAATGTAGTATGATAGTTGTAAGACTATATTCGATTAATTAGTATATCGAAGAAGACAGGGGGTCATGCGTAATGTAAACGGGAATTGGTAAGCCTACAGAATAAACCCTCCTAAGGCATTGGAAAGTTTCCTGATAATTGAGGCGCTCATGGGGTGTTTTGTACTGGTGTACCTTCGTTCCTGGAAGAGGCCAGACTAGTTGCTTTAGTGCGAGGAGTGTGCTTTGCCTGTCATCGGCATTGCCTTGTCCCTATCAACGGAGACACTCGGGCTGTAACTGTCTGTGTCCGCCAAAAGGGCATTACGAGCCTGGCTGTAACGATAGCTGAAACATGACGCCGTCGACGTTGATCCCGGTTGTTGTTGTTCTGTGAGAGTGGGTTTGTGTGAAATTATATTCCGATCACCGTCCAAATCGGAAAGATCAGAGAAACAGAAGGCTGGGATTAAACAAGGGAAAAATTGTGTGAAAGAGCGCGTGCTCTGAGCGCCGCAGAATCGCAGTAGGCTACATTGTATCATGTAGTTGTAGCTGATAACGCGATACAGTGTTGCTTTACTGAAATACCAGCGGGAGACGATTCAGGAACGTCTTGTATTCGAAGTTTATCGCCCAGCTGTATGCAGTTGTCAAGGACATTTGTGGTAAGTTGTCTTTTTTTTATAGCAATAATAAGCCATTTCTGCTATGAACCACAATTGTTGTCATAAAATATAATGAAATTTGAATGGTTTAATGACACGTGGGATAACTTTTTGAGACACGAGCAGAAGTTTTATTTTATAGCCTAACTGGGCATGTTGACTCACTGGTATAACTGCCAAAAGAGGAGATATTCACTGTTTTGCGACCAACATTAAGAAAGACGTCTTGAAATACTTTTTGATTTGAATTGTAGCTTGGCTCCTTATGATTTGAAGAAGGATCTATTCGGCGGAGTAAACGCTATTACTGTAGCTTTGCTACTGTATATGATGAATCTTTTTTCATGGTAATTTAATACTTGTGGCAGGGAATATTCATTATCTGCAAGCAACATACAATGGAGTGTTAGAGGAGCTCAAGACAAGAAGACCGTATATTGTAGTATGCTGTAAATGTTAAAACCTTTAGGACCTGGATATTTTTTTGTGGATTGTGATACAAATGTATTGTATTCATCACGTATTCAAGTGATTATCACCTTTTAAGTGCCCCTGGCATGTCTCCGTGTTAGTGTGTCAAAGCACAGCAGTTCTCTCCCGGGGTTCCAATTAGCCTATGGGGGAAATGCAAATTCTGCAAATAACCACTGGGCTCTGTGAAAGTTTGTTCCTGTTTGAGATTTCTTGACTTTCTAGCCATTCTTCAACTCCTGAGCCAGTGGCCATGTTTTGATTGCTAGTAGGGAGACCTGACACCTCTGGCAGGGGAAAATGCTGAAGTATTCTAACCTTGTGCACTGCTCTGTGGTTTGCCAATGTTATCTCCTGTCAAGGGCAATAGCAGCATCACCACCCCCATCTGCAGTTTGACTTACACTTTGTAGAATGTAATGTGTTTTCCATTTGGCCTTTGGTGACCCTTTTTAGATAATTTCAAGCAGTTATGAAATGTATGACTACTTGCTGATTTTGATTCACATTTATCTGTTAACACTTGTGCAGCTTTATAATATTTGCTGCCAAACCTTGACGTATGGTATCATTTACTCTGCTAACACTTATGAGCACTGGCAGCAAAATGGCTGGTTTCCCACTTTCTCCTGCGAGCAGTAAAGTAGTTGAGCTTTTGTTATTCCACGGTGTATAGTTTTTATACTGACGTTAAACTCCGGCTGAACGGTTGAGTGCCCAGATGAGGTCACTAGGGGCGGGTGTACTTTGAGCCATGCATGTCTGTGAACGTTAAAGGGAGGCTTGGGGAAGGTGCACACCTCTGTCTGTGTGTGCTGCCACCGCATCAGATCGGACTGCATCAGAATCACAACAACAGTCTGAAGCTCAAAGGTGAGCTGCATATTTTACAGCTTTTTCCCCCTTGAAAGTGTTAGTAATGTCATTTTGGAATGTCAGGTTCTTGTTTCTTGAGCTGTCAATCAGTGCATATTCCTGCTATTGTAACAGTGCGGTTCTTTCTGCCATTTATAGTTAAAGTTAAAATTGCCTTGTATTTGGTGGTTTTGGCCAAGTGTTCTGTCAGAATAATGCATCCGTTCTGAAAGCTGAAGTTGTTCCACCAGAGTTTTCATACGGGTACTATTTCATCAACCCCTCTAAAATATAATGATGTTGCCGGCCAGTACGACAGCAAAACAAGGCATTGCATAAAGTGGAAATGTTGCTGCTTGTTAGGTGGGTATGTTTTGTGGGGTCTATTGTAACAGCTGTAACAGAACACACTGCCTGGAGCACTGGACAGGGATTTGACAGCCACTCTGCCAATGGATTTCACACACCCTAGTATTTCAACTAGGTCTTTGAAAAGTTCTCATTGAATGAAAACATTTGATGCATTCCAGGTTAATTCAGATAATTATTTTGTCTTGTTTGTAGCCTCTTTAAACTGTAATGTTTTGGTTGCTTTTGAGCTCAATTAACAAGTTGTTTTGCCAGAAACTAATCACTCTGACCATGTGGTTGAGCAGGTTTTAAGACAATGCTTAATCTGGACCTCTGCATTAGAGGTCGACCGATTTATGATTTTTTCTACGCTGATACCAATTATTGGAGGACCAAAGAAAAGCCAATACCGATTAATCGGCTGATTTTAACAATTAAAAAACGTGGTTTTTAAAATGTATATATTTTATATGTATTTGTAATAATGACAATTACAACAATACTGAATGAACACTTGTTTTAACTTAATATAATACATAAATAAAATCAATTTAGTCTCAAATAAATAATGAAACATGTTCAATTTGGTTTAAATAATGCAAAAATAAAGTGTTGGAGAAGAAAGTAAAAGTGCAATATGTGCCATGTAAGAAAGCTAACATTTAAGTGCCTTGCTCAGAACATGAGAATATATGAAAGCTGGTGGTTCCTTTTAACATGAGTCTTCAATATTCACAGGTAAGAAGTTTTAGGTTGTAGTTATTAGAGCAATTATAGGACTATTTCTCTCTCTATCGTTTGTATTTCATATACATTTGACTGTTAGATATTCTTATAGGCACTATAGTATTGCCAGCCCAATCTCGGGAGTTGATAGGCTTGAAGTCATAAACAGTGCTGTGCTTCATGCATCGGGAAGAGCTGCTGGCAAATGCAGGAAAGTGCTGTTTGAATGAATGCTTACGAGCCTGCTGCTGTCTACCACCGCTCAGTCAGAATGCTCTATCAAATATCAGATCATAGACTTAATTATAATATAATAAACACACAGAAATACAAGCCTTGGTTTCCGGATTTGACCATATTAATGACTTATCATTTCGAAAACAAAACATTTATTCTTTCAGTGAAATACATAACCGTTCCGTATTTTGTCGAATGGGTGGCAACCCTAAGTCTAAATATTCCTGTTACATTGCACAACCTTCAATGTTATGTCACAATTATGTATAATTCTGGAAAATGAATTACGGTCTTTGTTAGGAAGAAATGGTCTTCACACAGTTCGCAACGAGCCAAGGGTCCCAAACTACTGCATACACCCTTGATTATATGCAACACAGGACAACCATGTGTAGTTAACTAGTGATTATGTTAATATTGATTGTTTTTTATAAGATAAGTTTAATGCTAGCTAGCAACTTACTTTGGCTCCTTGCTGCACTCGCGTAACAGGTGGTCAGCCTGCCACGCAGTCTCCTCGTGGATTGCAATGTAATCGGCGTAATACCGATTTGTTATGAACTTGAAATCGGCCCTAATTAATCGTCCATGCCAATTTAATCGTTCGACCTCTCCTCTGCATTGTGTCTTTAGCATTGCATATAATTCTGTAAGTGGATCATAAATCTTTGGGCACAAAGAAGTTTTGGTGTGCCCGAATAAATGTTTATTTTATGTAATGTTATTTGTGATGGAATTAGGATACTATAGTACAAATTTAAACATTTAGTTATGAGTCAGGAGGGATTTTTTGTCATCCCTATACATTTTCTGAAAGGCGCAGTCAGAAGTAGTTTTATAGCTAGATCATTATTGAAGCGATTTTTAACTGTGCCATGCTACTTTGTACCTCTGCCTGCTATTTTTATCTTTAATGGGTTGAATACTCCAGGATTTTTCACCCAGCTTCTCATTTAGCATATTCATGCCATGCAACACTATCTCTCTGCTTTGTTTCTGCATTTCAAGACAGTCATTTTCCCAGCCGATCTGTAATTTGCATTTATTGGGTTTCAAGTGCCAAAAGTGCTTCAAAGGGGAGCCGAGCCTTGCATGTTTTTTCATATTTTCTTCTTTCAAATTTCCTGTGTGGAACCTGAGCCTCCAATGTTCCTCAGCCAGAGTCCTGTCCCAGCTGAGGTCTCATAACTGACTGACTGCCAATGGCTAACACTCATCCTCATAGGGGAGATTTCAGCTGGTCGTCCCATCACTCTCTCTCTTGGACTCGCTCTGTGACTCATCATCATCCAATTTCCTTTTGAAAGATCGAGCTGGAAATGAAATGTTATGTTCGATGAAAAGTCTTCTTGGAAGGTTGAGGAACAGGTAGGGCCAGTGTTCTTTGTAGCTTTTTGGGGAGGTAATGGAAGGACGGACCACATTCTCTGAAGTCAGCAGGCTACATTTCTTAATTGGTTTCACTCTGAACTCCTCTCATACTAGTGGTTAGGGATCTCTATGGGGTTGGACAGTTGTTTTTTTTCTTCCCATGATTCCTGTTCAGTGTTCTTTACTTGGAAAAGTTTGTCTGACATCTCATTAGTGAAAACCTAGACTAGTCTAACCTAGACTAGTCATTGCTGGGCGAAAGTCTCTATCTTGGCTTACAGAAAAGAGGGGAAGTAGAGTTGTACATGTGTGATCATAAGCTTTGCATTATACATGGTAAGAGACATCCACTTCTCCACCACCTCCAGTGCTGAGAAAAGCCAAGAAGCAAAGTTAGGAGAGAAATCATTCTGGATTTGTTACTAGTTTGTCAGGTGAACAGGCTGAAAAGTCTGCCACACACAAACCGTCTGCATTTGCAATCAACATTTTCATGCTATAGAAATTGGTATGGACTCTGTTTCCTTCAACTAATGATTCTTGTTTTCTTTCAAAGTGCCTTTTGTAATTCCAAATACAATACGTATTTAATTGTCATAGCTTCACTGAAAGGGAGAAGTAAGGACCTTGGACTCCTTTACCTCAAAAGTAATTAGTCTGTTGTTAATCTGGTATTGTTCCCCTGTAAATGTTGATATCTTCACATCACTCCGCTCTCCTTTTGTAATGCTGTTGCAATGTAACAAGTGAGCAAACCTTGGCAGGATTGACGTCTCTCTGACAATACATACTGCTTCAGCTCACTATTACAGCACTCTGAATAGGAGTTGTTGTTCTCATTGTGCTGAGCTCTGCTGCATGTTTCTAACCCTCTCTCTCTCTCTTCTTCTTCGGTGATCCCGGTGCAGTGACTGTCCTGTGCGGTCTCTCTCCACCCCTGTTTGTCCCCCCGGCCTATCATAAAGACGCTGAGCTCAGGGACTGCGCTGCTGTTGGACCCCATGGCTCTGGGCCTTCCATCCTCCTCCATGGGCCCCTGGTCCCGGCTTGCTGAGCGGCTGCTGTTGGGGCTCCTGCTGGTGTCTGGGCTGGGCATGGCCCTTGGTCAGAGGGTTTACACCAACACATGGGCCGTCCACATCGCTGGAGGACCACACGAGGCTGACCTCATTGCCAGTAAACACGGCTTCGTCAACCATGGCAATGTGAGTTGTTGGGGATTCTTCACCCTCTTTTGTTTGTCTCTGTGTGTTTTGTCTAAGTGAATAATTAGGGAACATCTACTGCAGAAAGTGCTGCTCTAGACTGCTTTTCCCACATTGCATTTTAGTGCCAAAATACCTGACCTTAAATTGGCTTAAATATTTATTAGACTTGGAAGATGCCAGCCTCAGACACTTGGAACCAATTTAATTACATCACTTTGCTATAGCAGAAAAAATACTTATCTTTAAAAAAAATATTATATATCGGAGTAATATTGATGGTGTTTGATATTTATTTCCCATATAACTTGTAAATAGCAGTGCTTCTTCTGGAGATTTAGGATAAATATTAGTTTACCATAGGCAGTGGTCCTTATAGAAACCCCTTGATGACTGTTGAGTTTCAGTTCATCCATTCCAGAGAAATGACTCACCCAAACAGACTAAACACAGTTACCTGAACGACTGCAGCATTGCCTTTCTGGGTAAGATGCCTCTTCTGTTACTCTCTTACTGAGAGTGGCTGACCACAACCTCCATATGAATCAAATCACATTCTATTGTTCACATACACGTGTTTAGCAGATGTTATTGTGGGTGTAGTGAAATGCTTGAATGATACACCTGTGTGTGTCTGTGGAAATTTCTGCATTGTCCTGAAAGCATCACTCTGCTTTTCACACAGCTTTGATCTCATTGCTTAAGGGGAGGAGGCCTTCAAAGCCCCCCCCCCCCCATATGCTCAGCCTGCTGTTTTGTTTGTGGTAAATGAGTTTATCAGAAAAATGCCCCCCCCCATCTCTCTGACATGTTAGCATCCTCAACACTAACAGTCTTTCATGCTTTTCAGTTTCTGTTCAATTAAACATCCCACAAACTTTTTTCTGTGGTGGTCTTCCTTTGTTGCAGATGAGGCAAGTCATGGTACATTTCATGTGGCATTAACAGAACTTACTCCCTGTCTTCTCCTCAATGCGTTGTGTTGTGGCATTGTTTGCATAGTTGAGCTGTGTGTTTGACAGGAACAGATTATCCAATAGGAGCTTCCTGACTGGAACGCCCAATCAGAGCGTGGGTGAGATGGGACTTTGAACTATGAATTGCACAGTGCGGCTGAGGGAAGACTAACAGGCAGTGACAGGAATGGGACTCCGATCCAATGAGCAACACCACCAGGGTTTAGGTTTTCACTTTTCCTCTCCCTCCTTCCGTTTTGAGGACAATCTATGAATAATTAAGCTCTCCTTGGGATAGCCTTGGGATAGTTTGTTGTTGGTGCCCCAGTGGGGGGGGTGCAAGAAATGAAACATTTCCTGTTTGTAAGTGGGCCATTATATTCTCTGGTTGTAAGTGGGGCCATTATATTCTCTGGTTGTAAGTGGGGCCAATTATATTCTCTGGTTGTAAGTGGGGCCAATTATATTCTCTGGTTGTAAGTGGGGCCAATTATATTCTCTGGTTGTAAGTGGGGCCAATTATATTCTCTGGTTGTAATTATATTCTCTGTGGGGGCCAATTATATTCTCTGGTTGTAAGTGGGGCCAATTATATTCTCTGGTTGTAAGTGGGGCCAATTATATTCTCTGGTTGTAAGTGGGGCCAATTATATTCTCTGGTTGTAAGTGGGGCCAATTATATTCTCTGGTTGTAAGTGGGGCCAATTATATTCTCTGGTTGTAAGTGGGGCCAATTATATTCTCTGGTTGTAAAGTGGGGCCAATTATATTCTCTGGTTGTAAGTGGGGCCAATTATATTCTCTGGTTGTAAGTGGGGCCAATTATATTCTCTGGTTGTAAGTGGGGCCAATTATATTCTCTGGTTGTCTGGGGCCAATTATATTCTCTGTTGTAAGTGGGGCCAATTATATTCTCTGGTTGTAAGTGGGGCCAATTATATTCTCTGGTTGTAAGTGGGGCCAATTATATTCTCTGGTTGTAAGTGGGGCCAATTATATTCTCTGGTTGCTCCATCAGAAGACTTCAATGTGGGCATGATGAATATAATTACTTTGTTTTTTTGCCTCTGTCTTTCTGCATCCATTTCACATGTAACTTTTCTAGCTTCCTTCCTGGTTAGCCTGTATCCTGCTAGGCAACTAAATCTCACGTCATCCAGTTAGAGATCATTCGATGATTCATCTGGTCATGGAAAATATCAGAGCGTAAGATAATAATTATTCTGGTGACATAAGGTGATACCGTTAGGTTTTTTATCATTCTGACATGTCTATGTAATAGTTTCCATACAGATTTTTTGTATGCTGCCTACTTTGGAAATGTAGTGGCTGTCAGTCAATTTCCTTTAAAATGCCCTTTTGCCTAAAGGTCTGTTTCATACTAATGCCATGGGCAATAATGTTGATTTATCAAATAAGGATCTGAACCACATAGTAAACATCAGCTTAGCCCTTTTTAGAGCTCAGACCAACTGAATAAAGGTTTCAAATGGGGGAGGACATCTATCAATGGTTTCTGAAAACTCACCAGAGAGAGATGAAATAAGATTGCTTAATATGTTGGGAAAATAACTGGGGAGGGTTGTGAAATCACTAGCTAGTGAGCAAACACAAAATGGTTGCAAGAAAATATTATATATTTTTAGTGTTCTTTATAATATGTTTACATTGCATCCATGAACAGATTATATTTTGGGCTATGGGAAGGTCAGACGATAAACCTTCCCTCACACTGACTCCTAGTTTGTATTTAGTGGGTGTATAATGTCAGTAATTGGTAGTGGTGTGGGCTTGTTGGCTGACGTGTGGGTTACTGATTGGTTCTAATGGAAAGGGGGACCCAGTAATTCTTCCTTCTGAGGGAATTGAAGGAGAGTTTAATTAGCCTGCCCTGCCAGTGTGACTGGTGACCGGACCTAACGTGGTAGTTTGAGTTTATTTTATTTTTACAGGGACAGTGCACATTAATCTACGTTTCAGTAAAAGTGCCAGTTTTAGCCAGCCGGCTAATTTTCAACCGCAGTCCCTGAGCTTAGCTTAGTTTACCTCTGTAGCAGTCGGTCAACCAGGGACAGTAGTGGATATTTGGGGGGCGAGGTAAGGGATTGTTACTCCTTCTTCCACATCAGCTGACCCCTCTTTCCCTTGTGTGATATGACAGTAATTGAAGAGCTTGGTCGTTTACGAAGCCAGGCTTCCTGCCCTGGGGCAGGCTTGGACTGTGGGTCTCTCTGTTGACAGATGTTAGGCTTCTATACCCCACCACTCTTCACAGGGCATCCATTTTTGATTAGGGCACCCAGATCAGCCACCTCACTGTATTCCGACAGCATTTCTTACCGATCAACAGGAATGTTGCAAACTAATCAGTAATCTCACTGTGAAATGTCCAATGGCCTTGTTTTTACTGTGATTACTGGGAAGCCATTAACTATGTGTTGGCCATAAGGGAGTAAGGAATCCAGACATGACCATTAGAGACACTTACTCAGACTGTGTCCAGGAAACTGCGAGCTGTGTGTGGGCGTCTCTGTCTGTATGACTGCTGAGTAGATTTGTCCCATCACCATAAAGGGATCTGAACATGTTGGAGACTTAAAAAGCTGTTTTGAGCCAAAATGGTGAAAAGTTTTGGGCCTCCGTTCGGCTGACCAAAGCCAAGTTTAGCCAAGCCTCATTGGTCAGATCAGTAACTCTACTCAGCTAATGTGCTTTACTCTGACCTTTTGCTCTACAAAACAACACTATTTTCTCTACATGGTTATACCTGGCCCAGCCCCAGACCTACAGCGGGGAGGGACATGCTGTAATCGCAACACTTCATCTTTTATAAGCTCTTGTCCTCCACTTTAGAGTTGTCTGGAAATGGAGTCTGAAATGTAGTTACATTTTTCTCTCCGCACCAGTGTGGTATTGGAGTCTTCTCAGACTCCAATACCACACAGATTGCTCTTCCATTGCCCTCGGGACTCTTCTTGAGTAATAAGGCAGCCAACTTCCTCAATACAAGCGTGGTACTTCTGTGGTGTTTGCACCCCGTCTAATGGTATATATTTGGCCTTCATGTTTACTCAATTGCAGTGGGCTCCAGTTAGAGGACAAAGTTGACCCTGTCATGCTGTTAGCTTTCACACTGCTAGTGAGTACTCAGTCACTGTGTGTGTGATATTATAACGCTACCACCTCCAACGTGGCTACAGGAAAACCACAGTGTTTTGACATCTGCATAGGCTGTTGTAAACACATTATCTTGACACCCAGATCAGCCACCTCACTAGTAGTTTCTACATGCCTCATCCTCTGTCTCTTATCAGCTTGGTGACGCACTGCGTGACCTTAACTCCCTCAGACCCAAATCATATACCTGCCGGGAGGAAAAGGCCTTTCACAGGGTGACGTGGCATGAAACCTGCAAACGTAGAAATTTCCAGCCAATGTGTCCCTGGAAGATTGAACATCGCACCTAGAGCAGCACTGACTACAGCGGTGTTTGTTTTGTGGACAAGGCCACAAACGGCATCAGGCGAGGTTGATCACTTGATGGGCTGTTGATGCAATGTGTGCAGCCCCCCCCCCGCTCATTAAAATAGACCATTAGGCAAAGGAGAGGGGGCCAACTGGGCACTAAGAGTGAGAGGGAGCGAGGAGCTCTGTACAGCCTGCTTGGCTGAATGAAGTGTGAGATGATTGGAGTATGGTAATGAAGGGAGCAGCGTTTTACATTTACGAGGGGGTGCTGGGGTGTAGAGCAGCGAGTCGGACGGCGGGTTCTGAACTCGCCATAGGTGGTGTGTGTGTGTGTGTGTGTGTGTGGGGGGTAAGGTCATGCTGGGGGTGTTCCGTCCGTCTGTATTTTGAAGGCCTTCCGGACTCTTCTCATTACCATGTGGATCAGTGTGAGTATGTGTTCATCTGCTTTATCTAGCTGTATAGAAGGCCATGGCAGAAATGCAATAATACCATCATGCAGAGATTATCTTTTGAAATTGTTGTACTTAATGATCTTCCTGATGCAGTGAGGCATCCGTCGCCAGTCATTGTGCAAAAGCAATTGTAGTAGATCTCTAATCAAAGCAGTGATTCTGCCTTCCCTGGACTGATGGTGAAGGAAAAGAGGGTTGCGTGAGCAGGACCTGGTGAGGAATGGCATGCCCCAGCTGTGGTGTGGGGCTGGTGTGTGCAGGTGTTGTATTGAAGTGGGAGGAGGGCAGGGGGATCACAGGCTGCAGCTGAGGGGGTTTTATGACCCCCTCTGATTGTCCCTGTAGAGTTCCCCTCCACCTCTGGGACTCAGCAGCTCTGGCCCCTGGCTGTTTTTTTTTACAGCAATGAGCCACTGATGTCTCTGTTAAAAACGCAAGCACCTTTTTCTAATTTCACTGTTAAAAGTGGATTTGATAGGTGGCCAAATGGCCCAAGAATATATAATTTTTCTCGTTGCGTGCTAGAGCTCTCTGACAATGCAGGTGTACTGCGGTAGTTGGCGTTTCTCAATTTTGGGTGTTGTGCCTAAGCTCTGTGTCTGGCCTGCCTGAGACGTCTCTACTCCATCATGCCTGAGACGTCTCTACTCCATCATGCCTGAGACGTCTCTACTCCATCATGCCTGAGACGTCTCTACTCCATCATGCCTGAGACGTCTCTACTCCATCATGCCTGAGACGTCTCTACTCCATCATGCCTGTGATGTTGTTGATGAGGCTTGAGTCCTGGTGTTAAACCTGTCCCTCTGCTGGAATAGTCTGCTATTTCTGGGGCTCACCTCGTCTCGTGTGGTTTACTGCCCCTGCCTGGCTTAATGGTCTCATCTCTCTGGTCCTCTTTCTACCTAATCCTGATTAAACACATCTATCCACAGTCAATTACTGTCATTATAGAGTGATTTCACCCTGGCTTTTATAACATGGGTGACCTTCTGGCACTGTCATTGGGTTGGGGTAAGTCGACTAGCAGAAGTTACACACACTTGTATATGAAGTTGAGAGGTGTTTGAAAAGCAGTGTTTGCATGATGGATGTCTTTCTTTTCTCCACCTACTTTCATAGTTCCCAGGAATTTAGAACAGGTTTGTGCTGTTTCCCTTTTCGAGAAGAGATGCAAATGCCTTGCTACTGGTGTACAGATCTTTAACAAAATCTGCATTTTCTATCCTATTTTCTTTAATAACAACTTCTTTTGATTATTTATAGACAGATGTGGGAAGGAAGCTGATTAATAAATAAATGCCTCATTGCTTCCTGCACACGCACATCAAAGTAGAATCCAGCGTTTCTCAGAACCCTGCCGTTTCCTTTTTTCTCAAAGAGCGCTGTGGTTTCTGTCACTAATGGCTGTTGTGAACGCTTCCTGTGTTCAGGGTGTAAGCTAGGATGAGGAAGTGCAAGGTGGGGTACTCTTATTAGAGAAGGTCAAATCTATTCATCTTTATGATAATAAGAACAGGAGCCTCCAGTTCATTTCACTGGTTGAACCTCCAACTCTGTGCCTGTGTTGTGTTAAGAGTACTCTATCCCTTCTGTACTACGTGGAACCACAACGCACAAGGCCTAGCATTAAACCCATACATGATCTAATGGGGAAGTCCATCTCTGCCATCGTGAGATGGGCTGATTCTAATCAGTGCTGGTACCGACCAGCACCATGACTGGGCGTGATTACTGTTAAAGGGGGCAATTCCATCTAAAATGCCCCATGAGCATCAACATGTGAAGTTCATAGGCTCATGTCAAATGAAGGTGAAGAGTTTTTGAGAAATTAAAGCATATACATTTTTCAACCATTTTCCATCCTACAAATTAGGAATAAGCAAAAGCTTATCAGTAACGCAATTACTGCAATAACGGAATTACTGCAATTGAATTGGCTACAATGGGAGATGATGGTAGTCACAAACCACAGTTGGGTCACCTGCTTACTGTCCTTCCTTCCACTGGCATGCTGTTATGTTCAGCTCATAACTTTGATATTTTCTATATTTTTTCCCTTTTGTCTGGTGGTCAAAGCAAGACTGTGAGAATCTGGACAATCCCTCCCTCCCTCTCACTCTTACTCTCTTTCTCTCTGCTGCTCTCCCTCTTCTCTCTCCAGTTAATGGGCACGTTCCTCTGCCTCCACATTGCTGATGCCTGCCAGATCTTACAACGCCTAGATGGGTATTTTATCAGCTAGCCACATATGTTACAACAATCTGTCAGTTGGTGACAGTAAATGACGTGCCATGCAATCGGCGTCTGAGCTGCATGCACCTACTTACCTACCCTCTTTATTTGCTGTGACAAGCATCTTCACCGACAGACACTGGATGTCCATGGATGTTGAAAAGTAGTTCATTGAAATTTGGTCAATCCACCCTGGCCGGACAAAATCTGAACCAATCATAGACGTCTGTTTCACAAGTTTGCACGGCACAGCAGTGCACACCGGAGTGGAGTACAGTATAATGTACTATACTGAACATATCTACTGTACTCTACTCTGTGATGTTCAAGCTTGTGAAAAACAGATGTATATGATTGGTTCAGATTTGGTCTGGTCCGGGCCAACCAAATGTGGTCTTGTTTGGGGACTGAGCTCATTATAACAATAGCCAGTGTGTAGATTAATACCCAAATTGAAATATTTCTACCTTTGTGTACCAATTCAGGCTACATCACCATGAAGATAATGATATCCATAATTATGAATATCTATATAGTATAGCTCAGGGACCAATGTTATAATTCTGTTACCAGATGTAAATACACTTCGACTATAGTTCAGTAACCAAAATACATTTTGGTTACAAGGTGTCATGTCATAGCTGACAACCCATTCTTTCTGCAGACTTAATATTAATTCGTAGCAGATATATTTTACTTTTTGGAGAGGGAAAAAAAATCTGTAATCCTGTTACCAAACTTTGCATCTGCACAGTTCTTCCAGTAATTGTGTTTTTGTGAAATTTTCTGTGTAAATTGTTCGGTGGTCCTTGTGTTTTAGAGTTATGGTTTGTTAAACATTGAAATTTGTTTTTTCTTTGGATTACATTTTAAAGTGAAAAATGGGATTCAAAGTGTAATTATGTTATTGTTTAATTGCCCTGGGAAAGATTGATGTCGATATCCTAAAGGCATGGCAAGCTAAGGCCTATACACTACATGTAGCAAGACTGGAGGCCTATCTGTGCACCACAGGCATCCGGAGTGTTTATCTGTTAGATTCCCCATCTGTATAGTTCTTGTTTTCGCTCTAGACTTCTCTGTTCTGTTGTCAGAAGTGTCTCTGCTCTGTCTCCTTCCCAGTGCATTTACATTTGTTTTGATCTTGTGATTGTGCGAAACGACAAGATCATTTTCATGCAAGGTAATGCACAACACATCCGCATGCTCATCTCTTTAGCAGATGATCTCTGGCATAGAGCTGGACAATGAGGACTAGACGATTGTAAGTGCGCATTGCAGCGGTGCCAAATTACTTTTGGTTCCAAATGTCCATGGGCATATTGTAGTGCAGTACCAGAACTCCCTGCACCTACTGTAAATCACCAGGCCTGGTGCCACTGAGGACAGATGAAAGCTTGCCGCTGCAGAAAAACACTATGTAGCAGATACACACACACACACACACTTTGCTATTTTGAACGAAGTTGGCTTTGATAAATAGCTTTACCATGTCTCAAATCGGACAGAGGGCAATCTGGAACGATATAAATATAATCCAGTGTTCATGGGAACTGTGTGTGTTTCCAACTCTCCAAGTCTCTCTACTAGCTGCTGGACCTGAGCCACTCCACCAGCCATAAATCATCTGTGACCCTTTTTGTTTTACTATTGATGCTTTCTCTAGCCCTCTAAAATGTAGCTATGGCTAATGTGGAACAGAACCTCAGGCTCAAATACAAGAGGCTGGACTCACACAGCCCATAATTGGTCCCTGGGGAGTCCAGGCTATTGACTGGGAGGCAAAAGGGGTTTGAAGTGATTGGCTGGAGAGCAAGGAATGAGGAGGTTATTGGGAGAGGGCGACACAGAGAAAATGGCGCGCTGATGGGCTTTGAGGCCCCACTAGGCAGAATTCAGCTCGACTCCACAAAGGTGCTTTCTCCTGTGCACAGCACCAGTTCAGGTCCTAAACATAACTGAACTCACCCATATCATGCTCCCTCACCCCTCTTCATACAACCTCTCTCAAACACAAACTCCTCTTCAACCCCTACTCCCCCTTTCCTCTCACAGCCTGAACACAAGGACTCTCTCATGATATGGTCTTTTAGGAGAAACTGTTAGCGCCCATTGTGGTGTGGTAAGGTGACTTTGTTGGCTTACGAGTTACCACTCCCTTGGTTGGAGAGACTGTATTGGAAACACTTTGGCTATAGATCTGCTGTGGTAAGTATTGCATTATGGCTTTGCAGTGTTTTGTGACATGGCACACTTGTGCAATCGCTGTGTCAATCTTTAACAGGCCTGTGACTGTGCTGTGAACTCTGCTGTGGCCTACTTTAGCCAATGAGAGCTGACGGGTCTAAGGGAGCGTGCAGCTTCTATACAGTCAGAGCAGGATGCCTCTTAGACTGCAGATTTGAATTGCCGTAATATCACAGCGACTGTGGCCCTTAGACCTAACCATGGGAGTTGGCCCTTAGACCTAACCATGGGAGTTGGCCCTTAGACCTAACCATGGGAGTTGGCCCTTAGACCTAACCATGGGAGTTGGCCCTTAGACCTAACCATGGGAGTTGGCCCTTAGACCTAACCATGGGAGTTGGCCCTTAGACCTAACCATGGGAGTTGGCCCTTAGACCTAACCATGGGAGTTGGCCCTTAGACCTAACCATGGGAGTTGGCCCTTAGACCTAACCATGGGAGTTGGCCCTTAGACCTAACCATGGGAGTTGGCCCTTAGACCTAACCATGGGAGTTGGCCCTTAGACCTAACCATGGGAGTTGGCCCTTAGACCTAACCATGGGAGTTGGCCCTTAGACCTAACCATGGGAGTTGGCCCTTAGACCTAACCATGGGAGTTGGCCCTTAGACCTAACCATGGGAGTTGGCCGGTCTCGTAGTGCAGAGAAACTTTCTCCTCCCACCTGTTTTGGTGGTTAACAGTTTACCTCTGCATTGTCTTTGGCCTTTGTTGCTCCCTATAGACGTGTGCCCATCCCCCTCTCTGCTGCACCCCCTGACATTCATTACGCTGTAAAGATATTCTTCAAAGTGTCTCTGGCATCTTGCGAATGGTGGAATCAACTTTGTTTTGCTCCAGAGTTGGAGTTGAGGCATGGGACATTTTGATGTTTTTGTAACACGTGTAACTTTTTGTAACCTTTTTGGTGATGAGCCTGAAGGCAGAGCATTATTTAAAAGGTAAATGACCTTTCAACATCTGCGAAACCATCCTCAACTTGGCCCGTGAGAACAGTCAGTAGTTGAGGGAAATGCATTGCATTGCAAAAGCTGCTCTTGTTTGGTGCTGCGCAGTTAAGAGACATGACCTGAGTATGACGTAAACCTCTGGACAGAGCTGGGCTGGGATGGCCGCACCCCGACTCCCAAACAAGAAAAGCCAGCTGGTCAGCAGGCGGCCATCTGGAGCCGACATCAGAGGAGTGGACACCCAGATCGCCAGGGACCAGAGGGGCCAGGGACCAGAGACGAGCCAGGGGAACTTCAGTGTCTGTTATTCCCCTGTTCCCTCTCAGGACAGGGATGGGTCAGGGCTGAAGGACTGAGGTGAACCACTCACAGGTCACAAGTGCTATAACTAGAGCCAGATGTGCTGAGGGGACACAAATGACCGCACACACTCAAACACACGAAACACGCTGGGTCACCTCTCCTCACATCTGACAGGGATGTGTGTAGAAGGCTGTGACAGTAATTGAATAACCGTGTAACTAAAGGTTATGGATAAAGACCTTGATGACCATAAAATAACCCTCAAAATGGTTTAAATAGACTTACATCCATTTTAGGATTTATTTTTATTAACTTTATTTTCATGTAGATAAAGTTGTCCTAATAGCAGGAGTGTGCTAATGATTTAAGCAATTGTTTTGCTAACTCAGTCTGTCTATTCAACTTTCTACATCTCCTCTCCTATGGCACTTGAGTAAAAATATTTGATGTGGACATTCTTTTATACTTTGTTATTATTCAACAGCAGTCGACAAGGTTGTTCTGGCTCTGAGGCCTATAATGAACTAATGTGTCGTGGACAATGTGCCAATTCTCTCCAACCTGGCATGGTATAATTTGATACTGAATAGTTTCTTAATTTGTATACTAATCCATGCTGGCCAGGCCCAGCTCTGGCTGATATGCCGCCCTAGGCGAGAAAGAAAAATTGCCGCCCTCCTATCCCTGCCAAGTAGAATAGTAGCCTAGGCTATACAGTGTCTGCCTGCAATGCATTTTTACCAATGCCCATGTGGTAGCCTCGCGTTTGAAAAACAGGCAATTTAATGTTAATCCCTGTCATTTGGTTATATTCATTTCTGTGAATGCATGTATTATTTACCGTTCTCACGCCTGCTACGTGCAAAATGTAGGAAAGTGCCCACTTGGCAATGTCTGATTTCTTTCATGACTCACCACCTCCACCACTAATAAGCTGAGCTTCCCAGTCATTTTTTCTTCACCTCACACAATGTTAACGAAGTCTGTTTTTCTCACATCTATTGCAAAAGATAGTTCCTTTAGTATATGAAAAATCTTTCCAACACTCCCGGGCTTCTAATCACCAAGCCTCAGTGTGAAAGAGCAAAATATCATGAATTTTTCTTCATTTTATGATTAACCTATCTAGGACTGGGGTTCCGCAACAGCCAGTGAAAGTGCAGGGCGCCAAATTCAAATTCCTCAAGCATACAAGTATTTTACACCATTTTAATGATAAAATTCTCGTTAATCCAGCCACAGTGTCTGATTTGAAAAAGGATTTACAGCGAAAGCACCACAAACGATTATGTTAGGTCACCACCAAGCCACAGAAAAACACAGCCATTTTGTCTAGCCAAAGAGAGGAGTCACAAAAAGCAGAAATAGAGAGAAAATGAATCACTAACCTTTGATGATCGTCATCAGATGACACTCATAGGACTCCATCTTACACAATACATGTATGTTTTGTTTGATAAAATTCATATTTATATACAAAAATCAGAGTTTATATTGGCGCGTTACGTTCAGTAGTTCTAAAACATGCAGTGATATTGCAGAGAGCCACATCAATTTACAGAAATACTCATAATAAACATTGATAAAGATTTGACTATTATACATGGAACTTTAGATAAACTTCTCCTTAATGAAACCGCTGTGTCAGATTTAAAAAAAACTTTACGGAGAAAGCAAACCATGCAATAATCAGAGTACAGCCTTTAGACAACAAAGCAGCCAAAAAGATACCTGCCATATTGGGTAGTCAACATTACTCAGAAATAGCATTTTAAATATTCCCTTACCTTTGATCTTCATCAGAATGCACTCCCAGGAATCCCAGTTCCACCATAAATGTTTTGATTTGTTCGATAATGTCCATCAGTTATGTCCAAATATCTTCTTTTGTTAGGGCATTTGGTAAACAAATCCAAAAGCGCGTTCAGGTCACGCTGAACATCGGACAAAAAGTTCAAAAAGTTCCGTTACAGCCGGTAGAAACATGCCAACTTAAAACGTATGAAAAAACTTACCTACCTTAGGGTTTCCGGATAGGCTACAAGATAATGAATTGACAAGGAAAGTATGAAGGCGACAACTATGCTGTAGTATGACGTTGGCGACAATTAAAATAGAAACAAATACACGCAACATGTCCATAGTCTATATATCAGTGATGCTGATTATTGAGGTGGAGTGTTGGAAATATTTGTTAAATACGGTAAGGAAATATAATAATCTGGATGTGGACTTACTGTGTGAGGTGAAGACTAAATGACTGAGAAGGCCAGCTTATTAGTGGTGGCCAGTTTAGACAATCAGACATCCCCCAAATGGGCACTTTCCTACATTTGCCATTTGCGAGAAGCAGGCCAGGTTCTTCTATGAATGCTCAGGCGCGTACGCATTGCCGACATTAACGAGACGGAGAAACCAGACACATGCTCATTGCTCACATAGAGTGTGTAAATAATGGTTTGAAATAAACCAAAACGTGTTTCTCACAATTGTAGCAAACAACGTCTCCTCTACGAGAATGATAATGGTAAATGACTAATTCATGCATTAACAGTAATTAATGTAACCAAATGAAGAGGGTTTAAAGGTACATTTACTAGGCCTACGGTGTCATATGTAATGCGGAATTGATTAAAAAACAAAACCATCAAAGGGCAAACAATTCACACAATGAATAACGCAAGAATTGTCGGGAGACAGCTGAGCGCATGCATTCTGGAGAGGGACGCAATTCTTTGCCACCCCCCCCATTCTTCATGTTGCAACAGCTTAAATTATACTGAAGACACTTATCTTCACATTTTAGATGCTTTTTACTGACAGCCGCAACTCAATTAGCTAGACATATTGCAACACGCGCTGTGCAAATTGCAGGCTTCCGAAGTGGGTATAGACCTTACCCACCTGTGACTTCAAACAATCCACAGCTGTTTTAAAAAAATAAGCCAATGATGCTCTGTGGCTAAGTTATGCTCTCTGGTGACGTTTTTATTTTGACTGGAGTAATTATATAATTTGGGCAAAACATCAATTTCCTTTTAGGGGAAGCCAGCACCCTAACAATGCGCTGTGCACCCTCTAACTTTCATTTCCATATTCGCAAGAGGCTGAAACCAGAGATCTATATATAATAATGAGATGCTCATTTCTCCGCTCTAACAATGGGAGTCGTTGTCCCAAAGGCGGGAAGGCACCTATGATCCCTTATTAATGTCATTTGTGTTCAAAGAGTGAATGGGCAAGATTTGAATGGGTGTCCGAAAGATGGCACCATACAAAGGGCAATATTTCCATTCACTGCCCTGGGGCATTGGGAATTTTTTTTTTTTTTAGGCCAGAGGAAAGACTGCCCCCTTACTGGCCCTCCAACACCACTTTCAGCAGCATCTGCTCTTTCGACCAGGACCCACCCTGCTTAGCTTCACCCTGCTTATGCTGCTGAATAGTTTCCTGTGTGTATCAAGATGGTCCACCACCCAAGGACATCCAACCAACTTTACATAACTGTGGGAAGCATTGGAGTCAACATGGGCCAGCATCCCTGTGGAATGCTTTTGACACCTTGAGTCCATGCCCCAATGAATTGAGGCTGTTACGAGGGTGGGGTTGGGGTGCAACTCAATATTAGGAAGGTGTTCCTAATGTTTGGTATACTCTATGCCCATTCAGAAAGTTTCCTGAAATAGCCTGTTTGGACTCTTCTTTAATAAGAATGCCCCTGTCATGATTTCATCTTGTAAAAAGCTTATTTTCAGTAGTTTAGGCTACATTATTTCTGTCATTTCGGCGTCCTCTCTTTGAAGAACATATGCCACTGTAATCAAATGACCGCAGCAGCAGGGTTTGTGATGCAAATATTTTGGGAAAAGAGGAAGAAAACCCATCGGACCTCAGCCCTATGAGTGTGTACTACACACACCGGTCTACTACTACCTTCTAAAGATATTAGATGGAGTCAAGGTTACAAAGAGGCTGAGATGAATCACCCAAACCTCTTAGTAGATACTTGTGTATGTGGACACCTGCTCGTCTAACATCTCATAAAAGGCATTAATATGGAGTTGGTCCCCCCTTTGCTGCTATAACAGCTTCTGCTCTTCTGGGAAGGCTTTCCACTAGATGTTGGAACATTGTTGCGGGTCTTGCTTCCATTCAGCCACAAGACCATTAGTGAGGTCGGCACTGATGTTGGGCGTTTAGGCCAAAAGTTCTGCGATCTCAACAAATAATTTCTGTATGGACCTCACTTTGCGCACGGGGACATTGTCATGCGGAAACAGGAAGGGGCTTCCCCAATCTGTAGCCACAAAGTTGGAAGCACATAATTGTCTAGAATGTATGATGTAGCGTTAAGATCTCCCTTCACTGGAACGAGGGGGCCTAGCCTGAACCAAGAGAAACAGCCCCAGACCATTATTCCTCCCCCACCAAACTTTAAGGTTGGCACTGCATTCGGTTAGGTAGAGTTCTCCTGGCATTCACCAAATCCAGATTTGTCCATTGGACTGTCAGAGAAGGTGTTTACACTACTCTAGGGTCCAATGGCGGCTAGCTTTACTCTACTCCAGCCGAAGTTTGGCATTGCGCATGGCAATCTAATGCTTGTGTGCGGCTGCACGGCCATGGAAACTAATTTCATGACGCTCCCGACGAACAGTTATCGTGCGGACGTTGTTTTAGAGGCAGTTTGGAACTCTGTAGTCAGTGTTGCAACCAAGGACAAATGATTTTTACGCGCTGTGCACTTCAGCATTCGGCGGTCCCCTTCTGTGAGCTTGTGTGGCCTACCACTTCACGGCTGAGACATCATTGCTCCTAAACATTTCCCCTTCACAATAACAGCATGGGTAGTTCTAGCAGGGAAGAACTTTGAAAGTCTCTGAGCTATTCAGTATGGCCATTTTACCTCCAATACTTGACTATTGAGATTGCGTGGCTGTGTGCTCGATTTTTATACACCTGTCAGCAACGGGTTGTGGCTGAAATTGCCGAATCCACTAATTTGAAGGGGTGTCCAGACTTTCAGAAAGTTCCCATGCTAGAGGGCCAAGGAGACTTGAGACTTCTGCTGAAGCTTGTTTTTAATACTGAGCTGTTGAAATGAAAAACTATCAATCACGCTGATACACTTTTAAAAGGATATTCCTCAAATATTTGGTTGTAAAGGATACAGCGTGTGGGAAGGGAAAGTTAGTGTCTTTTGTTTCTGGCAGCTGGAGCTGGGTTCATTGTTCACTGTTGTGCAAGCGCTCAGGGAAATGGTGTTGGCTGGCGTTCAGCAGATTGAATAACTCCTGTAGGTCGCTGGTGCATGTGGCTGGATCTAATATCACGGACCGTCCACCCTGGACAGGAACCACTGCCCTCAACTAGGTCCGCTTGAAACCCTGCCTGCCAGCCATCCCCTGGATGACCTAGTCTCTCACAGCCAAGCACACACGTGCACTCTCTGACTGTTGGAGATGGAGTGACCGCTTGGTGTGTTTTCAAAAGGCTAACGCTTAGATCAAATAAGACTTTTACAATGAAAACAATGAAGTCTGCCTTAAAAGCCTTTTAACCAGTGTAATGGTTGTGGTGGTGGTAGGATGAATGCAGGGTTTGGGTGGAGTTTTTATGGTGTCTCTTTGTAATAGGAGTCGTGGTGGTGCGTGTGTGTGTCAGATCTTAGTGTAGATTTGAGCTGTCTGCTCAGCACCTCTCTGTAACGTTGTAGCAGAGTAGCTGGGCTCACATTTCAGCTCTCCTGTCATCATTACCACAGAGAAATGTAACCTGGGTATCATTTTCTGCTGGGCTTATTGTGTTATGGACGTGCTGCTGCTTTATTGTAACATCATGAATGAATCAACAGGTCATACATTGCATTACATGCTCTTACACCACACATGCACACACAGGCCTGTGTTGTAAGGAGGCTGCATTAGTCATGCCATGCTGTGGGTCTCTGGTCTCATCCTGCCCACTGCCAACACCCCAGAGAAGGCTGCTGTAGCCACACTGATACTGGCATCCTCCCTACTTGTTACACTGTCTCCCTATCTCTCCACCTCTCTCCTCTTACCTCTCTCTCCCCTCTCCACCTCTCTCTCCCGCTCTCCACCTCTCTCTCCCGCTCTCCACCTCTCTCTCCCGCTCTCCACCTCTCTCTCCCGCTCTCCACCTCTCTCTCTCTCGCCCGCTCTCCACCTCTCTCGCCCGCTCTCCACCTCTCTCTCCCGCTCTCCACCTCTCTCTCCGCCTCCCACCTCTCTCACCTCTCTCCCCGCTCTCCACCTCTCTCTCTCTCCCCGCTCTCCACCTCTCTCTCTCTCTCCCCGCTCTCCACCTCTCTCTCTCTCGCCCGCTCTCCACCTCTCTCTCTCTCGCCCGCTCTCCACCTCTCTCTCTCTCGCCCGCTCTCCACCTCTCTCTCTCTCTCTCCCGCTCTCCACCTCTCTCTCTCTCGCCCGCTCTCCACCTCTCTCTCTCGCCCGCTCTCCACCTCTCTCTCTCTCGCCCGCTCTCCACCTCTCTCTCTCTCGCCCGCTCTCCACCTCTCTCTCTCTCGCCCGCTCTCCACCTCTCTCTCTCTCGCCCGCTCTCCACCTCTCTCTCTCTCGCCCGCTCTCCACCTCTCTCTCTCTCGCCCGCTCTCCACCTCTCTCTCTCTCGCCCGCTCTCCACCTCTCTCTCTCTCGCCCGCTCTCCACCTCTCTCTCTCGCCCGCTCTCCACCTCTCTCTCTCTCACCTCTCCACCTCTCTCTCTCTCTCGCCCGCTCTCCACCTCTCTCTCTCTCTCGCCCGCTCTCCACCTCTCTCTCTCTCGCCCGCTCTCCACCTCTCTCTCTCTCTCCACCTCTCGCCCGCTCTCCATTTAACATTTACATTTAAGTCATTTAGCAGACGCTCTTATCCACCTCTCTTACAAATCTCTCATTCACCTTATGACCTCCAGTGGAACAGTCTGCATCTAAATCTTTTCAGGGGGCTCTCCACCTCTTACTTTTCTCTATCTAGGTATTCCTTAAACCTGGGGTTTCAGTCTCTCGGAAGGTGGTGATTGACTCCGCTGTCCTGGCGTCTCTTTGTTCCACCTTGGGGGCCAGAGCCTTTTGACTGGGCTGAGCGGGAACTGTAGTTCCTCAGTGGTAGGGAGGCGAGCAGGCCAGAGGTGGATGAACGCCCTTGTTTGGGTGTAGGGCCTCCTGGACCGCTCTTCACCTTTCTCTCAGGAGGTGGATTGACTCCCAGCCCGGGGGGCCAGAGCAGCGGACAGTTTTGACTGGGCTGAGGCGGGAACTGTACTTCCTCAGTGGTAGGGAGGCTCAGGGCTCTCTCTCTGGTCTCTGCGCCCGCTTCCTGGACCAGTGGAGGGAGCGGAGGAGCTGACTCTCTTGAACACCAGCCGGCTGCTCCTGGATGAGTTGTCTTTAATGGCACAGGCAGGGAGCCCAGCCAACAGCGAGTTGCAGTAATCCAGACGGGAGATGACAAGTGCCTGGATTAGGACCTCGCTTCCTGTGTGAGGCAGGGTCGCTCTCCACCTGTTGTAGAGCATGAACCTCGGAACGGGCCACCGCCTTGATGTTAGTTGAGAACGACAGGGTGTTGTCCAGGATCACGCCAAGGTTCTTAGCGCTCTGGGAGGAGGACACAATGGAGTTGTCACCGTGATGGCGAGATCATGGAACTCAGTCCTTCCCCGGGAGGAAGAGCAGCTCCGTCTTGCCTTCAGCTCTGAGGTGGTGATCCGTCATCCACCGGATATGTCTCCCAGACATGCAGAGATCCACCTGGTCATCAGAAGGGGAAAGGAGAAGATTAATTGTGTGTCGTCTGCATAGCAATGATAGGAGAGACCATGTGAGGTTATGACAGAGCCAAGTGACTTGGTGTCTCGAGAATAGGAGAGGGCCTAGAACAGAGCCCTGGGGACACCAGTGGTGAGAGCACGTGGTGTGGAGACGGATTCTCGCCCGCCTGTCAGGTCCACCTCTGGGCGCGCCGGATGCCCAACTCGGAGAGGGTGGAGAGGAGGATCTTCTATCGAAGGCAGCCGATAGGTCTAGAAGGATGAGAGCCACCTCCGTGATACAGAAAGAGCAGTCTCAGTTGAATGACTCTTGAAACCTGACTGATTTGCCATTCTGAGAGAGATAGCTGGCCAAGAGAGTTCAAGAGTTTTGGACCTCTGGTCTGTAGTTGTTGACTCTCTCGCAACTCTCGCTCGCTCTCCACCTCTCGCCCGCTCTCCACCTCTCTCTCTCTCTCGCCCGCTCTCCACCTCTCTCTCTCTCGCCCGCTCTCCACCTCTCTCTCTCTCTCGCCCGCTCTCCACCTCTCTCTCTCTCTCAGCCACGCTCTCCACCTCTCTCTCTCTCTCTCCCGCTCTCCACCTCTCTCTCTCTCTCTCCCCAGCTCTCCACCTCTCTCTCTCTCTCCCGGAGGGATCTCCCGCTCTCCTCTCTCTCTCTCTCTCGCCCGCTCTCCACCTCTCTCTCTCTCTCGCCCGCTCTCCACCTCTCTCTCTCTCTCGCCCGCTCTCCACCTCTCTCTCTCTCTCCCGCTCTCCACCTCTCTCTCTCTCTCGCCCGCTCTCCACCTCTCTCTCTCTCTCGCCCGCTCTCCACCTCTCTCTCTCTCTCGCCCGCTCTCCACCTCTCTCTCTCTCTCTCGCTCTCCACCTCTCTCTCTCTCTCTCTCTCCACCTCTCTCTCTCTCTCCCGCTCTCCACCTCTCTCTCTCTCTCCCGCTCTCCACCTCTCTCTCTCTCTCGCCCGCTCTCCACCTCTCTCTCTCTCGCCCGCTCTCCACCTCTCTCTCTCTCTCCACCTCCTCGCTCTCGCTCTCCACCTCTCTCTCTCTCTCGCCCGCTCTCCACCTCTCTCTCTCTCTCTCGCCCGCTCTCCACCTCTCTCTCTCTCTCTCGCCCGCTCTCCACCTCTCTCTCGCCCGCTCTCCACCTCTCTCTCCCGCTCTCCACCTCTCTCTCTCTCGCCCGCTCTCCACCTCTCTCTCTCTCTCGCCCGCTCTCCACCTCTCTCTCCGCTCTCCACCTCTCTCTCTCTCCCCGCTCTCCACCTCTCTCTCTCTCGCCCGCTCTCCACCTCTCTCTCTCTCTCTCGCCGCTCTCCACCTCTCTCTCTCTCTCGCCCGCTCTCCACCTCTCTCTCTCTCTCCCGCTCTCCACCTCTCTCTCTCTCTCGCCCGCTCTCCACCTCTCTCTCTCTCTCGCCCGCTCTCCACCTCTCTCTCTCTCTCGCCCGCTCTCCACCTCCACCTCTCTCTCTCTCTCGCCCGCTCTCCACCTCTCTCTCTCCACTCTCTCTCTCTCGCTCTCCACCTCTCTCTCTCTCTCGCCCGCTCTCCACCTCTCTCTCTCTCTCGCCCGCTCTCCACCTCTCTCTCTCGCCCGCTCTCCACCTCTCTCTCTCTCTCTCCCGCTCTCCACCTCTCTCTCTCTCGCCCGCTCTCCACCTCTCTCTCTCTCTCGCCCGCTCTCCACCTCTCTCTCTCTCTCTCGCCCGCTCTCCACCTCTCTCTCTCTCTCTCGCTCCACTCTCCACCTCTCTCTCTCTCTCTCTCCCGCTCTCCACCTCTCTCTCTCTCTCGCCCGCTCTCCACCTCTCTCTCTCTCTCTCGCCCGCTCTCCACCTCTCTCTCTCTCTCTCTCGCCCGCTCTCCACCTCTCTCTCTCTCTCTCCACCTCTCTCCACCTCTCTCTCTCTCTCTCGCCCGCTCTCCACCTCTCTCTCTCTCTCGCTCCGCTCTCCACCTCTCTCTCTCTCTGCCCGCTCTCCACCTCTCTCGCCCGCTCTCCACCTCTCTCTCCCCCGCTCTCCACCTCTCTCTCTCTCGCCCGCGCTCTCACCTCTCTCTCTCTCTCTCTCGCCCGCTCTCCACCTCTCTCTCTCTCTCTCTCCACCTCTCTCTCTCTCGCTCTCCACCTCTCTCTCTCTCTCTCGCCCGCTCTCCACCTCTCTCTCTCTCTCTCTCTCCACCTCTCTCTCTCTCTCGCCCGCTCTCCACCTCTCTCTCTCTCTCTCTCGCCCGCTCTCCACCTCTCTCTCTCTCTCTCTCGCCCGCTCTCCACCTCTCTCTCTCTCTCTCTCTCGCCCGCTCTCCACCTCTCTCTCTCTCTCTCTCGCCCGCTCTCCACCTCTCTCTCTCTCTCTCTCTCTCCGCCCGCTCTCCACCTCTCTCTCTCTCTCTCTCTCGCCCGCTCTCCACCTCTCTCTCTCTCTCTCTCTCCACCTCTCTCCCGCTCTCCACCTCTCTCTCTCTCTCTCTCGCCCGCTCTCCACCTCTCTCTCTCTCTCTCTCTCCCCTCTCTCCACCTCTCTCTCTCTCTCTCTCGCCCGCTCTCCACCTCTCTCTCTCTCTCTCTCTCGCCGCTCTCCACCTCTCTCTCTCTCTCGCCCGCTCTCCACCTCTCTCTCTCTCTCTCGCCCGCTCTCCACCTCTCTCTCTCTCTCTCGCCCGCTCTCTCCACCTCGCCCGCTCTCTCTCTCTCTCTCTCGCCCGCTCTCCACCTCTCTCTCTCTCTCGCCCGCTCTCCACCTCTCTCTCTCTCTCTCGCCCGCTCTCCCACCTCTCTCTCTCGCTCTCTCGCCCGCTCTCCACCTCTCTCTCTCTCTCTCTCTCCACTCTCCACCTCTCTCTCTCTCCACCTCTCTCTCTCTCTCTCTCCCTCGCTCTCCACCTCTCTCTCTCTCTCTCTTCGCTCTCACTCTCCACTCTCGCCCGCTCTCCACCTCGCCCGCTCTCCACCTCTCCCGCTCTCCCACCTCGCCCGCTCTCCACCTCTCCCGCTCTCCACCTCTCCCGCTCTCCACCTCTCCCCGCTCTCCACCTCTCCCGCTCTCCACCTCGCCCGCTCTCCACCTCTCTCTCTCTCGCCCGCTCTCCACCTGTCTCTCTCTCGCCCGCTCTCCACCTGTCTCTCTCGCCCGCTCTCCCACCTGTCTCTCTCGCCCGCTCTCCACCTCTCTCTCTCTCCCGCTCTCCACCTCTCTCTCTCTCGCCCGCTCTCCACCTCTCTCTCTCTCGCCCGCTCTCCACCTCTCTCTCTCTCGCCCGCTCTCGCCCTCTCTCCACCTCGCTCTCTCTCTCTCTCTCGCCTGCTCTCGCCTGCTCTCGCCCTCTCTCTCTCTCTCTCTCCACCTCTCTCTCTCTCTCCACCTCTCTCCACCTCTCTCTCGCTCTCCACCTCTCTCTCTCTCTCTCTCGCTCTCCACCTCTCTCTCTCTCTCTCCACTCTCTCGCTCTCCACCTCTCTCTCTCTCTCTCGCTCTCCACCTCTCTCTCCTCTCTCTCGCTCCACCTCCACCTCTCTCTCTCTCTCTCTCCACCTCTCTCTCTCGCTCTCCACCTCTCTCTCTCTCTCTCCACCTCTCCACCTCTCTCCACCTCGCCGCTCTCCACCTCTCTCTCTCTCGCCGCTCTCCACCTCTGTCTCTCTCGCCCGCTCTCCCACCTGTCTCTCTCGCCCGCTCTCCACCTGTCTCTCTCGCCCGCTCTCCACCTCTCTCTCTCGCCCGCTCCCACCTCTCTCTCTCTCGCCCGCCTCCACCTCTCTCTCTCTCCCCGCTTCCGCTCTCCACCTCTCTCTCTCTCGCTCCACTCTCGCCCTCTCTCCGCCTGCTCTCTCCTCTCTCTCTCGCTCTCGCTCTCTCTCTCTCTGCTCTCGCGCGCTCTCGCCCGCTCTCGCCCTCTCTCTCGCCCGCTCTCGCCCTCTCTCCACCTCTTGTCCCCTATCACCTTCCCTCTCTGTTGATCATTTCACCTCCCTCCGACTCCTAGTCACATCACACACATCACGCCATTACCTCCACACGCCACCGTACACTGACTTTGATTTGTTTTCCTATGGTTCCAGTAATGTCTTGGTATCGTGCCAACTCCATGGAAATCATTATTTTGGAGGACATGTGCCTTAGTACACCATCTGTACAGTAGTTTATTTGATTGTTTCTCTTGTGTTTGACGTCTTAGTGCCTTGTTGTGCAGTCATCAGACTGCCGTATTAAAGCTGGCAACTTAGTCAGGATGCGACTGATTATTTTCCTCTGAATTCTCATTACATTTCACTAGAAAGCTTTGAAATGGTTTTGATCTTGACAGCACAGTTACTCACAAGAAAGACTGGAACCCAGTCACTAAACATACCAGTAAAAACAGCTTGTATGATCTAGGAGGCTGTATGTCTGTTCCTGTTGCTGTGGGGTAGCGTACGTGGGAGGGTTGGTGTTTTGTGTCTGTCTTGGTCTTTTTACAGTATCTGTTGCAGTGATGCATTTGACTGCTTGTGAATATTTTATTATCAGAGATGCAGGTTTTCCATGAAGGGACCACAGCCAAGCAACCCCACCCCCTTTGTTTTATCAGTTGTTAATGAATGTTGACTCTCCACTCCACATGAGCAAATTGCTTTGAAGACTGTTCTCATATTCCCTGTTTTGATTTAATTTGTGAAATACACAACTTGGCTATGACAGCAATATATTTAGATTACTTTGTGGTTGTCTGGGCTTGCTAGCAGTAGCCAATAGCCAGCCAGCAGCCCTGGGTGGCGAATTGCACCCTGGGAGTTAAAATGCACTCTGGGAATCGTAGTATGCTGTGTAAAATCCATTGAATTTCTATGGCTATTGCAATAAAGAAGCTTCAGAGTTTTTGTTTCGGAACTAAACTATTAATTTAATACAATAAATGATTTTGCTGTAATGAATAATGAATCTTAGGTCTTATGAATGTCATTTGACCAAATATTATGGCCATGAGAAAATTAACCCTGATATGTATAAAATTAAAAAATATAATTTAATACGGATGTAATTGTATGAGTCTCAGATATGATTTTTCATTAGGAAAATGTAACATTCCTCTGTTTTTAATATGGTGTTTTATTTTTTAAGAAGTTATAATGGAAGATATATTTTAGTTTTTCTACCTGTTATCAACATATTGTTGTTCAATGTAAAAAAAAATAAAGCCCTATGGTTATTCTGTGACTTTAGCTAATATGCCTTGTTTTGCCGTGGTATGTCTTCGGTATCGTTTCGGTGTCAAGTATTGGAATACAAACCTGGTATCAGTATTGAAGTCAAAATTATTGTATCGTGAAGTCACATTTTTTAGTGGTTATGACAGTTATATTATTTTCATTGACTGTCTTCATCCATAACCACTGGTTACACAGTTATACGGTAATTGTGCCAGCCCTATCTGGGTCTGAAGCTGGTTTGGCTGAGTGGGAAACACCACAGACTAGGACAGAAAGCTAGAGAGGTTATAATTAGTAGGCCTCAGTTCTCTCTCTGTCTCTGGCTCTCGCTGTGTCTCTCTCTGTGTCTCTCTCTCTGAGACTCAGACTGCAGCCTTTCTCTGAAAGTCCAGCTCCCTTCCATTCCTCGACTTGCTTGTACACGAAGTAGACCACAAGGCCTGCAATTATGGTGCATGTGAAATAGCTGAGAAATGCGGCCGCCTGCGAGGGAGCTTTCCCAACCGGTGGGTTCAGTCCTCACTCTGCAGGCCCTTAATTTAGGAAGCTGCGAATTTTCGCAGCTTTTTGTTAAAAATCGCGCTACATTTCAGTGCCCTGCTACTCATGCCAGGAATATAGTATATGCATTTGCTTAGTCTGTGTGGATAGAAAACACTCAGACGTTTAAAAAACTGGTTAAATCACTGCTGTGGCTTTACCAGAACGGCATTTACATCGAAAAGCACAGGAAAAACTGATCACTGAAAATGGGGAAAATATATCCATGCGCTACTTGAACCCATTGATAAACGTGAACCACAATTAATTGCCTGAGGTTGCAGTACCTACAGCTTCCACAGGGTGTCTAGAGTCTTGTCATTTCCCTTCGAGTTTTTTCTTGGTCAAACACATACAGGACACCGTATCTAATCCGGTCTGGGACCGGATATTTTCGTTGAGTTTCTAGCCGGACATTTTTCCAGACGGACAGCTAATGATCTTTACATCGCCTCCTGATGAATTTTATCGCTTATTAACGTTTACTAATACCTAAAGTTGCATTACAAACGTATTTCAAAGTGTTTTGTGAAAGTTTATCGTCGACTTTTTGAATTTAAAAAAATGACGTTACGTTTTGAAACAATGTTTTTTTTCGTTTATCACACAGTCTACATATAACGATATCTAGGCTTTATATGGACCGATTTAATCGAAATAAAGACCCAAATAGTGTTTATGGGACATCTAGGAGTGCCAACAAAGAAGATGGTGAAAGGTAATGAATGTTTTCTATTTTATTGTGCGGTTTGTGTAACGCCGAAATGCTAATTATTTTGTTTACGTCCCCTGTGGGTCTTTTTGGGTGTTACATGCTATCAGATAATAGCTTCTCATGCTTTCGCCGAAAAGCATTTTAAAAATCTGACTTGTTGCCTGGATTCACAACGAGTGTAGCTTTAATTCGATACCCTGCATGTGTATTTTAATGAACTTTTGAGTTTTAACTAATACTATTAGCATTTAGCGTAGCGCATTTGCATTTCCAGAGCTCTAGTTGGGACGCAAGCGTCCCGAGTAGAAGCAACAGGTTAAAGGTGACCCAGATTAAATGAGGCCGAGGTTGCAATACCTACAGCTTCCACACGATGTCAACAGTCTTGTCATTTGCCTAGGATTTGTTTCTTGGGTCAAAAAGACGACCGGATATTTTGGTTGAGATTTACCCGGACATTATTTCCAGACGACCGCTATAGAATATACTTCGCCTCGTAATCAATTTGATCGCTTATTAACGTTTACTAATACCTAAAGTTGCATTACAAAAGTATTTCGAAGTGTTTTGTGAAAGTTTATCGTCAACTTTTTTAATTTAAAAAAATGACGTTAACCTGTTGCTTCTACTCGGGACGCTTTTTTTTTCGTTGTTCACACAGTCTTCATAGATCGATATCTAGGCTATATATGGACAGATTTAATCGAAAAAAGACCCAAAATCATGTTTATGGGACATCTAGGAGTGCCAAGAAAGAAGCTCGTCAAAGGTAATGAATGTTTTATATTTTATTTGTGCGTTTTGGGTAGCCCCGGCTATCGCAAAATCTGTCGTTAGGTGACGTTGCAGTATTTTGGGGGTACATGCTGTCAGATAATAGCTTCTCATGCTTTCGCCGAAAAGCATTTTACAAATCTGACTCGGTAGCTAGATTCACAACGAGTGTAGCTTTAATTCAGTACCTTGAATGTGTATTTTAATGAAAGTTTGAGTTTGATCAAAAACTATACGTAGCGCACTTGAAATTTCCGCTGATTTGATCCCCACAACGGGAACGCTTCTCTAACAAGTTAACATTGTCCCCCTCGGACGCAAAACCTGCCCTCGACAAACCCACCGAGACTGTGAGCGGCTCAGCTGAGGCCAGAGAAACCTCTCATTATCTCTATCAGTTTGGCTTGTTTGTTGTTTTATAACCACTGCTTCTTTGGAAGTCAAACGTGGTCTGTAGGTTGAGCAGTAAGTTCGCTTACAGTAAACAGAGGCTGATAAGTCTGCTGCTTCCGTCCCTCTCCTTGCCCCAACCTGGGCCTAACCAGAAACCCTCTGAACATACTGACAAGTCACCCACCTATCACTCCACAAATGCCGCTGCCCTTGCAGAGCAAAGGAAACAACTTTTTAAAGGTTTGTGACGACACCGATTTGAAACGCTACTAGTGTGCACTGCTAACTAGCTAGCCATCACACATGCATATTAATGCACACTTGTACATGTGTGAAATAGGACAAATATAAGCACCCACCAAATGATTATTATTGTTCACACCAGTTACATAAGCAGCATTTTTCTGTTTGCATGTTCAAGCTCAGCCTCGGCAAGGGTTGGTGAGGTGTATTTCATGAAGGTTTGATGTTGGAGGATGAGTGAGAACTCCTCTGAGAAAATGGTGTAAATGTGCAATCAATGCTGTCTTTTTAATGGAGGTGCTGGGCCTTCACATTCAAATGCGCCAACACCATCACTTAATTACAATAGTCTCTGAGGGGTGTTAAACCCTTGAAAGTTTTGGTTGGCCCTCCTGACATCTCTCACTGCTGAGCAGGAGGGTGGCTGGGGGCCAACAGTGACCTGTAACCCTGAAGCAGTTGTCATGGTGACCGGCTGGCTGGCCGCAGGGCTCAGAGTAGGGGTGGACCCTTGGGGACAGAATGGAATGTCGTCCCCCCCTGTGGGGTGACTGACCTGGCGTGCCTGTACAGCACACTCCAGGTCTGAACACCACAACCTCACAAAACACACACTACAATCACTGCCAAGAACAATGGTCTAGTACCCTGGACAAGAACATTTTGAAGGTTTTAAATCAGTAAATAAATAAACCTTTATTTAACCAGGAAATCCACATCGATATTGACATCTTGGTCTGCTGCTTTGACTGTGTCTTGTTTTCTGTTCTTGGACGTTGTCTGCTGACGAGGGTTGTCTGCTGACGAGGGTTGTCTGCTGACGAGGGTTGTCTGCTGACGAGGGTTGTCTGCTGACGAGGCTCAGGGTTTGGCTGCTGTCTGGAGGAGAAGAGGAGAGGCTGCCAGGTGGCTCTGTGTGCTGAAGAGGGCATTGAACACATCCTGTCACCGCTAGGGAAGGCCCTGCCACCCTGCCCCTGGCTCTACCCCGCTGCCATGGTGTTTGGCAGAACGGCAGGCTTTAAATTTAGACTACTGCTGGGAAGACACCTGATTCCAGTACTACTGAGAGACAGTAGAGCGTTTGGCTTGACTGAGTTAACAGTATGCACACACAGCCCTATCCAATCCCCACACCTCTGTGATCTTACAGGGACAAAAGCAACATGAGCTCAACTCCTGTATTGTTTTAGTGATTCAGTGCCTGCTCGCTTTAGCTGGGCTTGTGCATCTCATTTATGTGTGCTCATGTCCTGGTTCGCGCCTGTCTGCCTTGCATCCTGGAAAGAGTGTGTCTGATTGGTTTATTTGACGTTGGGCCCAATTCCGAAGTCTGTGACATCGATCTGAAATACACCCATGTTATTAGTGTTCAGTGGGCTCCTCATAGACACTCAGTGTAGATGATGAGACTGTGGTTGTCCTCTGCTGTGCCACCGCTCTCTGAATGAATAATTTTGTGTCCCTCTCCTCTCCTCCCCACATCTCCCGTTGCCTGAATTATTTGGTTGGATGAATTTATTTATTCATTCCGGCTGCTGAGAGAGAAACTCTGTGTGGAAATCAAAACAAAATTGACCCAAATATGCTGGAAATGCAAATGTTTTTTTCACACTGAGATGAGAAATGTGTTGATTCTCTCGGAAATAGCAATAGCGAGGTCAAGTCCTGTACCATTATCTCCCATCACTCTACCGGTTGGATGAAGCCGCTTTCATTTTAGTTTGATGAACAGTCATTGCACTCCTCCTACCTGGCTTGTGAACCAGAAAGCAACCTATTAGAGGCGCTTCCTAACCATCGCACGGCACTAACATCCCTGATGTTTACCCACTACAGAACTGTTTGACTAATGATCAACCGATATGGACACTGTGCTATGCATCTTGGTTGCCCAGTGCACAAGAGGAGCAGAGCAGTTTGTCAGTTTTGTCTAGTTTCCCCTGCAGCTCAGTCTATATGCCTACACTCCCAACCAACACCTCCCATCACCTGACCCTCCTGCCCTCTCTGGTCTCTGTCAAGGGTTAAGAGCCTAATTGTATTAACCAATCAGACCTTTTTGACAGTTGGCCTCCAAATGTTTCATGAACTTCAGACAACCAGAGCATATGTTTTACCTGCAGTGTGTGTGTGTGCATTTTGTGCGTGCGTGTGTGTATGCGTGCGCCCAGCTCTCTCAATCAGTGATCTTAAATTGTGGGATTGTGTTAATCCTACTGTGAATGTCAGGCAGGTGTTCCACAAAGAGCTTCCCCATGCTGTGTCCTTCAGATCCAGCCCTCATTGTGCCCTGGCTAAGAGCTGGAGTTCCCACCACACCCTCTGGTACCGAGGGAAATGATCCTGTACCTAAAATATGTGCTTTTATTTCCTCCTACAGATAAATCTCCAGAAAGTGCTTCTTGAAAATGACCCTCTTATCTATAGAAACACTATTTCCTGGAGCTTTGTTTTGCCAACAACGTGTGATTTAATGCCCTATTTGATATCTATTACAGTTTTGACTTTGGGGAGGGACTGGCGAATGCTGAGCCAACAATGCCATCCGGTGTGAGAGAACAGCCTAAATATAATACCCTGTCACTTACACCTCCAGTCGATCATCATCTTCTGCTTCGGTCTCTGCTAGGGGGGTCATCAAATTACCCTAAGGCCCATCCACTCTCACTGTAATGTTGTCTGTCCCCGGCTCTCTGTAGATGGAGGGGTAATACACTGAATCCCCCAAATAGAGAAATGGGTCTCTGTCAGCGTCTCGTTTGTTGGAGTGTGTTTTTGCTCACTCAGAGATTACGTATGAGTGGTTTTAATGCTGAGTAGGATTGTGAGTTGGATTAGTTTTGACAACTTGTTTTGAAGACCAGACACAAACACGAGATCACATACAGTGTGGCAGATGAATAAGCGACTACATGTTTTGTACATGTAGAGAAGCCTTCTACAATCCATCTGGTGACTGGAACTTGTAGGACCAACAGATCTGATGTGAGTAATGTTAAGCCTTTTCAATTTCCTCTCTGTCTGTGGCAGGGAAGTTCAGGTTTTGAAATGTTTTACTTTAGATTTTGACACCCCAAACATCCAATATTGTTGTACATACACAATCATAATAATGTTTTAAGTCTAGCAGCTATTCTACCCCCGCCCTGCTTAACAAAGACCACACCGTTCAATATTTGATCATAAAATCAGTTTATCGTTGCAACTTTGTCTCCATGGGAACGGGAGTAACTAACTGTCTTGGAAAGGGGGTGGGGGGGGGGTCGCTCCATTTCATGTTGACTTTGTTCACCTCCAGTCAGAGGGCCACCTGGGATTGAGATGTTGGAAATTCTAATGAGGATGGGTCATGTGAGGAGATGGAGAAAAGGAAGGGTGCTGATGAGAGAGACTGAGGAAAGGACAGACTTTTAAGACACTGCATACCTGTATATGCAATTGTTGTTGGATCGGCGGGTGAGGGCCATTCCCCCAGAGATGTCCGGGAACTTGCAGGTGCCTTGGTGGAAGAATGGGGTAACATCTCACAGCAAGAACTCATGGACTGCACCAGATTTGCCAGGAGGAGATGCACTGCAGTACTTAATGCAGCTGGTGGCCACACCAGATACTGACTGTTGCTTTTGATTTGGACCCCCCCTTTGTTCAGGGACACATTGTTCCATTTCTGTTAGTCACATGTCTGTGGAACTTGTTCAGTTTGTCTCAGTTGTTGAATCTTGTTTTGTTCATACAAATATTTACACATGTTAAGTTTGCTGAAAATAAACGCAGTGACAGTGAGAGTACGTTTCCTTTTTTTGCTGAGTTTAGTTCAGTCACATTTAGTCTGGGTCTGCATTGACATCCATCACTTAGTTTGAGCTCATTAGCGACTCTCTGGAGGAGAGCGGTGGAGAGCCTGTGAGACTAGGCCCAGTCTAACTGTTTCTCACTCAGGACAGAGCTGCTTTTAAACTGCTTTTAATTCCCAGGGTGACTGTGACACTTCTGGAGAGCCCTCTGGAAAGTCTATTATAGCTGGTCCAGGACAGGGGGACCAGTTTTAGCTCCCCAGAGTAGGAGCAGTAAAAGAGGTAACCTACCCCTCTGAGGGGATGGGGACAGGACTACTACTTTAGAGAACTGTTAGAGGCTGTTAAGTCTTTTCCCTTCTCAGAGGGCCCATTGCTGCTTCCATGGTTCTGTTCTAATCCTGTTCTGTATATCCTCCTGCTCTACTCTTACAAAGTGCCTAGGAGTGGAGAGGTGAGAGAAGGGAGAGCGGAGAGCTATAAATAGATCCAGGAGTTGATCTCATTAGCCTCTGGTCTCCCCGGCCTATCATGATGACTGAACCCACCTGAGAGTTGGCCCGCTCGGCTCTGTGTCGTGTGATAGGAGGGGAAATGAAGTGCAACCCTGGAGAAGGAATGGGAGCCATGAATAATGAACGAGTTCATCAGGATGGCTTTAATGGCTTCTGGTCTAAGAGGTACGGTACAGTTGCCATGGATATAGTGACCAGAACCCTTCTACCCCTTCTATCCACGCACACACAGTGCAGAACTCACTGTAGTGCCCTTACTTGCTGGTACCTCTGTCAGCATTGTTGCCCTCTTGTGTGCAGTAATGTTAACCTTTTAAAATGTTTTTGGAATGTTGAATACTACAGGCCACAATGACAAGTGATCAAACTGTGACACTGTTAGTGTATTTTAAAACTCTGGTTCCACTGGCATTGCTGTGACTCACTCCTGCATTCATGTTATCCCTCATGTTTATTCATCAACACGTATTCATTCTGTTGAACCCAGAAGCATGTATAGCGTTACGCTGTGGTGTGTGTGTGTGTGTGTGTGCGCAGTCCCGAGTGGTACTCTCTCCATGCATGTCTACACACACAATGCCATTTGTGCCAGCGCTATAATTTCCCTGTTGCTGTGGGACATGGCGGGCTGCTCCATGGTAATGCAGAGAGGAGCCTCGGCCTCGTCTCAGATTAGATTAGATTTAGCGCTCCCTCACAGAGACCTGTGCAATCATCCAGCCTGCCCTGCCACTGATAGGGCCAGCTCCCTGGTGTCAGAGCCTGATGTCCTCTCTCTCTCTGAGCAGGGTAACGTGTCACTGGCTCAGGTTTAATGAAATAGAATTCCAGACCTGTCAAAGTTTGAGCTTGCCCACCAGGCTGCATGAAAACATACACATTTGAATATATTATTTCTGCACAGGGTGGATATGATTGCAGTGAGGGTGGCCTTTTCATGTCCACAATAATAAACAAGTGATGCAGAGCAGCTAGACTGACTTGCAAAAGAAAGATTTGTAAGGCAGTCTGGGAATTGCCTTATGATATGATCACAATACTTACTGTAGGTGTCTATGTATTGGGATTTTCCTTATTAAAATGTGCAGTGCATTCAGAATGTATTCAGACCCCTTGACCTTTTTCACTTATTCTAAAATGGATTAAATTGTATTTTTTCCTCATCAACCCTAACACGTAAACCAATAATGCCAAAGCAAAAACAAGGTTTCAGAAATGTTTGCAAATGTATTAAAAATTAAACACTGAAATATCATATTTACATAAGTATTCAGACCGTTTAATCAGTACTTTGTTGAAGCACCTTTGGCAGTGATTACTCCCTCAAGTCTTCTTGGGTATGACGCTACAAGCTTGGCACACCTGTATTTGGGGAGTTTCTCTCATTATTTTCTGCAGACCATCTCAAGCTTTGTCAGGTAGGATGGGGAGCGTTGCTGCACAGCTATTTTCAGCTCTCTCCAGAGATGTTAGATCGGGTTCAAGTCCGGGCTCTGGCTGGGCCACTCAAGGACATTCAGAGACTTGTCCCGAAGCCATTCCTGCGTTGTCTTGGATGTGTGCTTAGGGGTGTTGTCCTGTTGGAAGTGGAACCTTTTCCCCAGTCTGAGGTCCTGAGTGCTCTGGAGCAGGTTTTCATCAAGGATCTTGCTGTCCTTTGCTTTGTGGAAAAGTAAAATATTACTTGAGTAAAAGTATTTGGTTTTAAATGTCATTAAGTATCAAAAGTAAAAGTATAAATCATTTGAAATTCCTTATATTAAGCAAACCAGACGGCACAATTTTATTTTTATTTATTTACAAATTGCCAGGGGCACACTGCAACACTCCGACATCATTTACTGATGAAGCATTTGTGTTTAGTGAGTGTGCCAGATCAGAGGCAGTAGGGATGACCAGGAATGTTCTGTTAATAAGTGTGTAGACCATTTTTATGTCCTCCTAAGCATTCAAAATGTAACAAGTGCTTTGGGTGTCATTGAAATTTGTAAAAAAAAAAAATTTTAGGAATGTAGTGAAGTAAAAGTTGTCAAATATAAATAGTAAAGTAAAAGTTTTTTGGGGTGTACTTTTCAAGTGTTTTTACTTAAGTCATTTCCACCACTGTCTGGAGGTCTGTCAGTGACCATTGGGTCTTTGTAACCTCCGTGACCAAGGCCCTTCTCCCCAGATTGTTCAGTTTGGCCGGGCGGCCAGCTCTAGGAAGAGTCTTGGTGGCTCCAAACTTCTTCAATTTAAGAATGATGGAGGCCACTGTGTTCTTGGGAAATTCAATGCTGCAGAAATGTTTTGGTACCCTTCCCCAGATCTGTGCCTCGACACAATCCTGTCTCGGAGCTCTACGGACAATTCCTTCGACCTCATGGTTTGGTTTTTGCCCAGACATGTACAGTAAACTGTGGGACCTTTTTATATAGGCAGGTGTGTGCCTTTCCAAATCATGTCCAGTCAATTGAATTTACCGCAGGTGGACTCAAAATTGTAGAAACATTTTAAAGGATGATCAATGGAAACAGGATGCACCTGAGCTCAATTTGGAGTCTCATAGCAAAGGGTCTGAATAATTATGTAAATATGGTATTTCTGTTTTTAAGACATTTGGCACAAATGTCAAACCTGTTTGTCCATTATGGAGCTTGACGAGGAGAAATATTAATTTAACCCATTTTATCAATTAAACGTTTATTTGACCTTTTATCTAACTATGCAAGTCAGTTAACCTCTACGGTACGCTAGTGTCCCACCTCGTCAACAGCCAGTGAAACTGTAGGGCGCCAAATTCAAAACAACAGATTCCTCAAACATACAAGTATTTTACACCATTTTAAAGATCCACTTGTTGTAAATCCAGCCACAGTGTCTGATTTCAAAAAGGCTTTACAATGAAAGCCAAACGATTGTTAGGTCAGAAAAACACAGCCATTTTTCCAGCCAAAGAGAGGAGTCACAAAAAGCACAAATGGAGGTAAAACTGAATCACTAACCTTTGATCTTCATCAGATGAGACTCATAGGACTTCATGTTACACAATACATGTATGTTTTGTTCGATAAAGTTCATATTTATATCCAAAAATCTCAGTTTACATTGGCGCGTTATGTTCAGTAGTTCCAAAACATCCGGTTATTTTGCAGAGCGCCACATCAATTTACAGAAATACTCATAATAAAGATTGCTAAAAGATACAACTGTTATGCATGGCATTTTAGATCCACTTCTCGTTAATGCAACCGCGGTGTCAGATTTTTTAAAAACGTTACGGAAAAAGCAAACCATGCAATAATCTGAGGACAGCGCTCAAAGAACAAAACAGCCAAACAGATATCTGCCATGTTGTGTAGTCAACAGAAGTCAGAAATGGCATTATAAATATTCACTTACCTTATCTTCATCAGAATGCACTCCCAGGAATCCATGTTCCTCAAATGTTTTTTTCTCTTTTCGATAATGTCCATAATTTATGTCCAAATACCTCCCTTTTGTTCGCGCGTTTAGCCCAGTAATTCAAATTCATGACGCGCGATCACTAGGTGCAGACAAAGTCAAAAAGTTCAGTTACAGTCCGTAGAAACATGTCAAACGATGTATAGAATCAATCTTTAGGATGTTTTTAACATAAATCTTCAATAATGGTCCAACCGGAGAATTCGTTTGTCTTCAGAAATGCAATGGAACGCAAGCTAACTCTCACGTGAACATGCGTGGCTCTCTGGCAGACCCCTGACTCATTCCCCTCTCATTCGCCCCCACCTCACAGTGGAAACATCAAACAAGGTTCTAAAGACATTTTATTTTATTTTTTTATTTCACCTTTATTTAACCAGGTAAGCAAGTTGAGAACAAGTTCTCATTTACAATTGCGACCTGGCCAAGATAAAGCAAAGCAGTTCGACACATACAACGACACAGAGTTACACATGGAGTAAAACAAACATACAGTCAATAATACAGTAAAAAAAACAAGTCTATATACAATCTGAGCAAATTAGGTGAGAAGGGAGGTAAAGGCAAAAAAGGCCATGGTGGCAAAGTAAATACAATATAGCAAGTAAAACACTGGAATGGTAGTTTTGCAATGGAAGAATGTGCAAAGTAGAAATAAAAATAATGGGGTGCAAAGGAGCAAAATAAATAAATTAATTAAATACAGTTGGGGAAGAGGTAGTTGTTTGGGCTAAATTATAGGTGGGCTATGTACAGGTGCAGTAATCTGTAAGATGCTCTGACAGTTGGTGCTTAAAGCTAGTGAGGGAGATAAGTGTTTCCAGTTTCAGAGATTTTTGTAGTTCGTTCCAGTCATTGGCAGCAGAGAACTGGAAGGAGAGGCGGCCAAAGAAAGAATTGGTTTTGGGGGTGACTAGAGAGATATACCTGCTGGAGCGTGTGCTACAGGTGGGAGATGCTATGGTGACCAGCGAGCTGAGATAAGGGGGACTTTACCTAGCAGGGTCTTGTAGATGACATGGAGCCAGTGGGTTTGGCGACGAGTATGAAGCGAGGGCCAGCCAACGAGAGCGTACAGGTCGCAATGGTGGGTAGTATATGGGGCTTTGGTGACAAAGCGGATTGCACTGTGATAGACTGCATCCAATTTGTTGAGTAGGGTATTGGAGGCTATTTTGTAAATGACATCGCCAAAGTCGAGGATTGGTAGGATGGTCAATTTTACAAGGGTATGTTTGGCAGCATGAGTGAAGGATGCTTTGTTGCGAAATAGGAAGCCAATTCTAGATTTAACTTTGGATTGGAGATGTTTGATATGGGTCTGGAAGGAGAGTTTACAGTCTAACCAGACACCTAAGTATTTGTAGTTGTCCACGTATTCTAAGTCAGAGCCGTCCAGAGTAGTGATGTTGGACAGGCGGGTAGGTGCAGGTAGCGATCGGTTAAAGAGCATGCATTTAGTTTTACTTGTATTTAAGAGCAATTGGAGGCCACGGAAGGAGAGTTGTATGGCATTGAAGCTTGCCTGGAGGGTTGTTAACACAGTGTCCAAAGAAGGGCCGGAAGTATACAGAATGGTGTCGTCTGCGTAGAGGTGGATCAGAGACTCACCACATCTAGTGGAAGCCTTTGGAAATGCAATATGACCCCATAGACACTGTGTGTTCGATAGGCATAGAGTACCTTCTGACGCAGGTACAGCTGACCAGCGCTAGCTAATGCTACCTACCTACAGAGTTAAAGTATCAATATAATATTGCAAAATGTAACTATGGATTTTTCCCCCTATTACTATTGGTAGGTGACTTGACTTGATATGGTTGCGACTGCGAGCGAGGGAGGTTTTTTTTTGCGTTAGATGTGTGGCTGTGATTTATATAAAGGACTCTTTGGACCTACTCCTTTGGATTTCATTCACCATGCTTGTTATATCAAAGGTTCTTTGAGTCACTACTTCAGGCATTCCTTTCCTCATTTTTGATTTGAATGAAAAACATGTGCAAATCTCAGACAGAATTGCACAGCAAGAGAAGAAAAAGCATGTTCCTATTCTGATACTGCTGTTTTGAAGCTCCAGTCTCTCGTAAAGTAGGCCAATGGTGTGGTGGGGAGTGTTTGTAGTGGGGGAGTGGTAGGGTAAGATTATGGTATATTTGTACTTTAGGCCAGGGGGGTTAGCTAGTCTGTGTAGGATTTTAGATTCTATTTAGATAATTTTGTAAACTGTAGTCACTCAGGCAAAGTAGAGCTGTTTAGCAGACCCATTCTGAGCCTGTGAGGCTACATGAAATTACCCCCCCCCCCCCCGAATCTCAGAAGGGGTTGTCTAGTCCACATGAACATTCCAGACAGGCTCTTATTATATTACCTGCCCATTTAATAGCAGTCACCACCACTGGGCTGGGTAGAGTTGATCCCCATTGCAGGGGCTGTGTGCTGGGATCTGTATGTCAGGTGTTCTGGTGTCATCTCTCTCGTGGACAGATTCTCGTGTACAGAGGGTTTTCATCATTGATTATTTGGATGACTCAGGATTGGGTGAAGGCGGTGCTTAAACTGATGCATTGATTTTCAAGCCTGTGCTCAGATGATAAGCGGTTTCCACTAGATTCCATAGCCACAAGGCCAAAAAGCACATTTTTGTTGATGAATCAACATGAAATTAGTGGAAGAGAGGGGTTTGGACGAGAGTTTATGTTTGCGAGGGAAGAGACTTCGCTACCTAATCACAATTGTTAATGTCCCCCCCCCCAGAAGTAAAACAAATGACAAACTTTCGCAATATAATTTTACTTCTGGGTAACCAAGCTTGCTTGTGGTGTGGCGAGGTGGTTGTGTGTATAGTGGTCTGGCACTTCTCAATGGAACTGGTTTAGTTGGTGTCATGTCTCCTTTGGACCTGTGTGTAGGTGTTTGCGTGGCTGGTCATGTTTGTTGGCATTTCAGTTGGGTGGTAGTGTTTTTGTGTGTGTGTGTGTGTGTGTCCCCCCCTTTACTGCAGCTTGTTAACTCACTGATGCACAGGCCCAGTTAATGGGGCATCTCGGCAGAAGTGGCCCTGTATCTTTTCCTACTGCCTAGAGTAAATATTAGCTTTCCTCTGGCCACATGCTCTATCCTCATGTCTCTTCTCCTGTCTGAAGCCCTTCATCCTCACTGGGTTCACAAGCCGAGAGAAAAAAGTCTAACATCTGTCCTGTTTGATTGTTATTATAATGCACCACACACATACACTCCCATATTGAGAAATGTATTTATGTCCCCTATTTGGAGAAGGTATTTTTAGTGTGTGTTCTTCTTAGAGTTTCTCACTACTGCATGGACATGGACAAAGTTCAACCTAGATAACAGAACCTCCAATGCAGGCTCCAGTTGCAAGAGGAGTATCATTTGTTTTCATGCTTGAAAAGCCAGGGCACTGAATGCTTATTTTTCAGATATTGGTAAGATGGTTCGCTGTCAAGCTGTGACATGAAAGTCATGATTTGATTTTTGGAGCTCTAGAAATAGTGATGTCATTTTATCAACAAGCAGATTGAAAACAAAGGAAGGGAAACCAAGCCATGTTTCTTGGTTATTTACTTGGAGGAAAAATTGAATTCATATATATGGCTTCATGCTGCTATTGTCTGTCTTTTCTGTCCGTCTGGCTCTTACGCTGAAAAGTGGGGTGGAACGGATACCATTTCACTCTCAACCCCTTCACACATGCTCACACACATGCGTACATTTGCAGTCTATTATTTAAACATTGCACCTCAGGTCTCAATGGCTGAAATGGCGTGTTAATTTTGAACAGCAATAACTTTCCAATCTCATATCTACGCTGCCTCTGTTCCCAAGGCGAACGACGGTCCAGCATTTCTATAACGTTTGTCTTGCTTAAATGGGTCCTGGGGAGTGTGACTTAATTAAAAGCTTAAATGATATTCCCTCCTAGTGAGCACTGGGATTAGTTTTTCCTGTGGCTACTGAGCTACACTCCACCAGCTCTCCTCTCTCCTCTGTTCATATAAAGTCTGTTTTCTCTTTGGTGATTTTTTTGAAGTGTTGAACAGAGACTTCAACACGTTTTGTGCAAGCTCCATTGAATTGTGACCTCCGTCTAACCATTTCAACTGTCAAAAAGACAGAGTACGTGCTCCTTTTTAAAATACTTTTTAGATTTAATTACGTTTTTGAGGCCATTGATGTGTGGCTTTATAAAACTGTCTTACATCCTGTCTGATTCACCTTATAAAATCAAAATTTCACTCCATGAGGATATTTAATCCAGTGAATGTAGCGTGAACCTCCATGGACAGTTCTTCATTGTGTCAAAACATCTCAATAGACCAGCTATTATTCTCAATACTGTTCAATTTCAGACTTGTACGGAATGTTAACGCTCGATACAGCAGTCAACTGGTCAAATCTGGTCGAAACGCACACCTGTGCATCCCCCAAAAGTTAACTCACTATACTGGCCTAACATTAAACTGAAATATTTAGTGCGTCTTCTACCAATTCTCAATTAGGGTATGCAGGCGGTATATCAATATATTGATGTACTACATCAACAAATTGAAAGCAATCATGTTTTGTTACAGCCCTGTTCACCATGAGGCCTGCTGAAAGGTTGTGTTGATAGTTGGAGTACTCAGCTCTGAAATAGACTGGCCCATCTCTCCTAAAGTACAGATGGCCACATTCATCTGTGATGCGTTGCTTGGTCATGGAATATTCTAAACATGGTTTTGTATAAACTTTAATTTACAATCCAAAATGGGTAAATAAGGTTGGAGTTGTTCATTAAAAAACTATTTAACGCTCTGGGCCTTTTGTGAATTTCCCTTACATTACAACTGTCACCTCTGTACAATTTAGAGTAATCTCACACAGGTCTTAATGGACTGTTTGTTCAGTGTTTCTGCGAGGCCAGCTGTTTGTGCCCTCAAAGGACCAGTCAACTTTAACCTTTGACCTTTACTCACCCCCTAACTGTAATGCCCCTGAAAGCACTATGCACATCAACATTTGGGGCCGATGTTGTATTGGGTCTGTGTGAGTTATTTAAAATGTGTGTTGAGTCAAGTTGCCTTTATGCATAGTTTCCCCTTGCCACTTGACTGGCCACAGTGTTCCAAAGCACAACACTGGTGATGTAGAAGAGTCCCATCTGCTGAGTTGTCAGGTGCTCAGCCGTATTGATCTGGCTGTAATTGATTATGATAGAGTCTGAAGATAAAGGCTTCTGTTAAACCGTGGCTGGGCATTTGCAGGGCCCTGTAATTGCATATGCACGCTGTCCCTGTGCTTATCTCCCTGCTTTCTCCCAGCACCATACAGCTCTGTCAGCTTAAAGACCTCGGCAGCACGGCGAGTTATGCCTCCAAGGACACTCCTCGTCAACACCAGAGACTGACAGCATCTGCAGCAGTTGTGCTACAGTTTTACACACCAATCCACTCCATAAACTACACTGGTGCTCCTGCTGCTGGGGGTAAAGGGATGTCCGGTCCTCCGCTTGAACTTAAATAAACCCAGTGAGTTTGGCCACACGACATGCTAACAGATTGTGTGTGTGCCTTTCCTGTGTTGTGGTATAGCTGACAGTGGGCGCTTACCCCCAAACCATTGACCACCACGAACTGGAACACTTCTGTTTTACCCGCAGCTATACGCACAACAGTTTCTAAATACTTTGGCCAGAGTTTAGTTGTTATTTGGTTTCTGCAGTTATTGTCATTAAAATGCCAACATTTTATCACCCAATTCTTATCTAAGTCAGTTGTTCTTGTCAGCGCTATTAAATCCATTACTGTAAGCTGTTTTCAGAACAACACAGGCAGGCAGTTTACTGTTCTGAGAGTGATACGCCCTGTCAGACAGTGCAGAGAGAGGAATTCGGTATCTTATCCGGAATGGGCTGGTATGTGGATAAATGAGTGTGCTGTAGAGGGCCATATAAGGTTTCATAAACACACCGTTTGTCTGGCAGGCGGACGGATGCGGTGGTATGGTGCTGCCGGAGTGAAGGAAGTTCTGTCAAAGTTGTAAGAAAATCAAGTCAAGTTTAATCTGTCACATGCTCCGAAAACAACTGGTATTTGTATTCCACCTTACAGTGAAACGCTTACTTACAAGCCCTTAACCAACAATTCTTTAAGCAGTTAAGGAAAATAATAAGTGTTAAGTAAAAAAAAAAAAAATGAAAATAGAAGTAACAAATAATTCTACAGCAGCAGCGGCTATATACAGGGGGTATTGGTACCGAGTCGATGTGTGGGGGCACGGGTTAGTCCTGGTAATATGTACATGTAGGTAGAGTTGGTGACTATGCATAGATTATAACCAGAGAGTAGCGGCAGTGTAAAAGAGGGGTCTGGGTACCTTTTTGATTAGCTGTGCTCTAATCTGGAACTAAAGACAGACTCACATTAACAACCCACTTGAGCAGACTGGAAGGAGAGCGTAAGAAGGAAAGACGAGAGGATGGTGGATGAGAGAGAGAAATGACTCCGGAAGGATATTATGGAAAATTGGTACCAACAAGGATGAGGAAAAGGCGTATTATTCTGGCAGACTGAATGGCAGAACAGACCCATCTGCCGTGTGGGGGCATATGGGCCCGGCTTGGCCCAGCACGCCTTACCATTATTAAGGGAAACTGCCTGTTGGCTCCAACTGCAGCCCAGTGCAGCGTTGCCTGGCGCGCTCTCTGCCACCTCCCTCAGCCCCGGCCCTAAGAGCAGCAGCTGAGACGGGGTGTGGCTCCCAACACATTCTCTAAACCTGGAGGTGGTGTTTATGTTCCAGCGCAGAATGTAAATAAGGTGGGAAATCATTTCTGGGAGATGTTGTGTTTTTAACTTGTTCCTCTACTGGCAAGTATGTATTTCAAAGTTTGTTGATTTTATAATAAACTTAATCTTAAGAGGTTAAATCTTGGTTGTTTCTAGAAATATTGGCCTTTGGCTGACCTCTGTACTAATCAAGTGACTCTTGTGCTTCACTTGGGCAATTAATGTAAAGAATGGAGGCTGTGAATCATTTTAGACGTGTTGAGTCAAACGCATTGTTCCAGATCCATACCTGTCTTTACTCTTTCCACATGTGCAGCTCTATAGCAATTGGAGCCGCTCTAATCACCAGAGGTATTCCCTTCCTGAGCTCATAACTCCTTCTGGAATAGAGAAACTTTAACTTCACTTTGTTCCCATTATGCCTGCCCCTCCAATTTGTCTCCAGACATTGGGCTTTTTGTAACACCTAATTGTGTCTACAGTCTGAAGACGCCACACCTTATGATAAGTGCATTCCCACAAGGTAAACTTGGCAGGGCTCGAGTAGAACCAACAAACAACCCAACAAACATGCAGTTATTCCGGAGCCTGTTGCTCTGCATCCCAATGAGGCTGATGGATTAGCGCTCCGCCCCAGTAATGGGCTGAGAGGAGGAGTGCCAGAAGTCCCATTCTGCTTTTATCAGTGGCTCGCTGCTTCTCACATTTGTAATGGTGGCTGAGCCGGCTGTTTTCCACATTTTCCTCTCTTATCTAAACTTCTTTGGTGTGTAATTGCAGTAAATGGCCTGTTTCCCCCACAACCGACTAGTTAAAGTTTACTACCCGAACGTGGATGCCAGATTAGATGGATGACAATAAGGCTTTTATGTTTGGTTCACAAATGCAGACACAGGGCTAAAATAACCAAGGGGCTTTTAGTCGTGGTGGACTGGGTTTATGTTTGTGAGTCCATCCGTTCGTAAGTTTACGCGTCTTTCCAAGAGTGCGGCGTATTCTTGATGTCTGTGTGTGTGCGCTCTGCTTGGTCCCGCTCTGACTTCTACTGAAGGGTCAGGGGTCGTCTTTGAACTAATTGGGTTCGCCTCGCTCTGGTCATGACATTCTGGGGTCACACTGCTTTCAAATGTCAGCCTCCAGCTGTGTTCCATGCCAGCCAGTCCTGAGAACAACAGAGCATCAATGCCACAGCCTCTCTGCCGTAAACCTTGCCAAGGACCATCCACCCAAACATCTTTTGAGAACCATTCATGAATTCACCTTTTGTATACAATGACTGTACATTTCTCACATCCCAACTAAAGTCAGCGGTGACTGTTATAGAGGTAGGACATTGTTATTGCAGTTTTTAACCTCTGCAGTTAAGAAGTTGTATTGTAAAGGTCCTTCAGTGAACTCACTTCTGATGTAGCCAAGGAGAGGGCTGGGGTCTTTCTGAATGGTGGATGATCTGGAAAGGGCAGTAACATTCTGTGATGTAGTACTCTAGGACAGTGTGGCGTGATCGAGTGTTTGAAGGTAATCACAGACCGGCCATAGCGTACGGCAGCAGTCAGAGACTACGCATGGCAGAAGCCTAAAACCCCTAATTGATTCCATGGTCGTGTTTTGAGTTTACTTTATGACGTGCTGCTGTGCGCTTGTCTTCCAAAACATTCCACACTCTTTCAACTGTCGCCTAGCAGCAGTGAAGTTTGGCACGAACCGTCATGACTTCAACCACAACCCATTATCTGATTTTTATCAGTGTCAATCTCTCAGGCTTAAACCATTTCTCAGACCTCTATTGAATTCTAAGGCCGCAGCGTTGGCTAATTCTTAACCGTGATTTCCAGGCTAATGAAGCACTGTAAAGCGGATGGGCGACCTTAAGTAGCGATCACTTTAGCTGAATCAATCCTGGCTGCTTTGTTTCACGCGTCCCTTTTACTTGGTGTTGATGTGATTTAAGAGCTGCCTTAATGGATGCACCGTGCTTTTACACCTGCATTGTTTGCTGTTTGGGGTTTTAGGCTGGGTTTCTGTACAGCACTTTGAGATATCAGCTGATGTACGAAGGGCTATATAAATACATTTGATTTGATTTGAATGGACCCCGCGGCTCTCTGTTGAAGCCATATCTACATATCTCCCTCCACCTCCCTCAAGTCTTTGATCGAAGCCCACCCTCTCAGGCTGTTATCTAGGCTCACACACACAATGGGGCCCTCAGCGCTCCAGGTCTTCTTCCCTTCTTTCTTTAGCATCCTATCTCTTCCATCTCTGGACGGGACAATGGGCTCTGTGGAGCTGCTCATGCTTATGTGATGTCAGCATTTTATTCCATTTTCATCCCGCTCTCTCATGGGTTAACATTCTGTTCTTACACACACACACACACACACACACACACACACACACAAACTCCCCATATCTTTGTTGGTGTTTGGTGGTGGGTCGGGCTCTGGGAGGCATTTCATTGTGAATCATGTCATACTCTCTTTCTGGGTTATTGCTTCTCTATTTTCCGCTGGCTGTGTTCTGAGAGGGGGGATCTTTGTATTGACCTGCTTGGAGCCGGCCTGTTTTCTGGGATTTAAATGGGAGCAAGAGAGGCTGAATCCCCCCAGAGTGGAGGAATGGTGTTCTATTTCCCCTCCACTGCAGCATCTAAACGGTACTGTACTGCCAGCCAAGACAAAACGGCACAGTTACTATGTGGCCTGAAATACCCCAGCCTAAATGGTCAACTTGGTTATATAAGGGCCATACTGTAGCTGGGTCATGCTAGGCCTATTTATTCAGAATAGTCCTTCCTAGCCATTTCCCAGCCCTAGGCTTTGTCACAGCCAGGATGGACATATTGTACTATTTATTATTACATAGTCTGCCACAATTCAGTCTGAAGTCATTCTCTGGTTTTCTAAAGCAGTGCCCTCATTTGGTGTAGACATGTTATGATCCACCTACACTACTGTGTGAATGTTGTAGACCTGTATTGATCCACCTACACTACTGTGTGAATGTTGTAGACCTGTTTTGATCCACCTACACTACTGTGTGAATGTTGTAGACCTGTATTGATCCACCTACACTACTGTGTGAATGTTGTAGACCTGTTTTGATCCACCTACACTACTGTGTGAATGTTGTAGACCTGTATTGATCCACCTACACTACTGTGTGAATGTTGTAGACCTGTATTGATCCACCTACACTACTGTGTGAATGTTGTAGACCTGTATTGATCCACCTACAGTACTCTGTTAATGCTGTAGACCTGTTTTGATCCACCTACACTACTTTGTTAATGCTGTAGACCTGTTTTGATCCACCTACACTACTGTGTGAATGTTGTAGACCTGTATTGATCCACCTACACTACTGTGTGAATGTTGTAGACCTGTTTTGATCCACCTACACTACTGTGTGAATGTTGTAGACCTGTTTTGATCCACCTACACTACTGTGTGAATGTTGTAGACCTGTTTTGATCCACCTACACTACTGTGTGAATGTTGTAGACCTGTATTGATCCACCTACACTACTGTGTGAATGTTGTAGACCTGTTTTGATCCACCTACACTACTGTGTGAATGTTGTAGACCTGTTTTGATCCACCTACACTACTGTGTGAATGTTGTAGACCTGTATTGATCCACCTACACTACTGTGTGAATGTTGTAGACCTGTTTTGATCCACCTACAGTACTCTGTTAATGCTGTAGACATGTTATGATCCACCTACACTACTGTGTGAATGTTGTAGACATGTTATGATCCACCTACAGTACTCTGTTAATGCTGTAGACATGACACTTCTAACTGGCAGGCTTTAGTTAGCTACAGTGATTTATACACTTCCATTCGTTCTAATGAAATCATTAATTGGCCATTCAGAACCCATCAGGCTGACATTAGGTTGAGCTCTGCTCCTTCACAAGGTCTGGGTGGGCGGTTCAGCACTCACTCTCTCTTTCTCTGAACATTAAGCCTTTTTCATTTTTGATTGCTGAGGGCCTCATTTGGTCTTTCTGGTCTGACAGTGCTCCAACTTCACACTTCCTGTCTCTGGCTCTGTCATTCTTAGCGGGGGAGGGATTGATGCCCAGCCCAGCCACACCATCAGACTACCGTCTACCATCACGTGCTGCTCTGTCATTAGGAAAGGTGCAGAGGGCATATGGAAGGTTGACTCATCAGCACTGTATGTGTGTGTTTTCACATATTTAGCCCAGGACTAGAGGTGTTACTGTGTGGTTATAATCATCTCTGCACCTGCTATGACTGGACTGAGAGCAGAGGATTATTGGACAGACATGGCCTGTGCCCTGTTTAACCAGGTCTCTGTGTCAGACAATTTATCTTAAATATATGTGCACTGTACACACAGTGTGTCCCAAACCATCTTACTCAGTGAGGTCACGGCCAGGGCAGCAGCTGTGATCCTGCCGTTGACCTTGTTTTAACCAGGGCCCGTAGCGCTCCACTACCCTCCTTCAGGTCGTTAGTGCAGCTCGTTCTCAATTAGTGTCTCTGTAGTGCTGAGCTGTAGTGCTGAGCTGTGGTGCTGAGCTGTAGTGCTGAGCTGTAGTGCTGAGCTGTGGTGCTGAGCTGTGGTGCTGAGCTGTTAGGCCCTGCTGGAGTACACCAGGTTAGACTATTCCACATCTGCCTTCCCCCCCTCACTTGGTAGAGTACTGTACAGGATCAGCCTGCTATCATTTCTCTATGCCATTTTCCAACTGTGTGCTTTCCTTGACTTCTGTTCTGAACTAGTCCATGCACTTGTGGCAAGAAACTTCTCTACATTGCGGCACTTCGTGTTTTCAACTTTGTCTGAGCTTTCTAGAGAAGGTGTCAAAGCAGGGCAGGTAGTTTCCTCCTGAGCTCTGAGAGCAGCTGAAGTGTGTGTGTGTGGGTGTTTTTGTGGTACAGTAACCCAGACAGGGTATGTTTACTGCAGCGCTGTCACCCCCTCAGACTCTCCAGGAACTCAGCTGTAACTCATGAAAATAGCTGTATTAACAATGCTAGAGGGATTACATATACTGTTTGATGATGAATACTGGTGATCAAATTCCTTGACTTAATGGAATCACAATGAGATGAATGGATTCCTATGTATATTTTCATGAATCCATAAGTCAGAATGAATTTGCTGTTTCATCCTCAACTTTAACACGCGTGTCAAACTCATTCCACGGAGTGCCGAGTGTCTGTGGGTTTTCGCTCCTCCCTTGTACTTGATTGATGAATTAAGGTCACTAATTAGTAAAGAACTCCCCTGGTTGTCTAGGTCTTAATTGAAAGGAAAAACCTGAAGACACTAGGACCTCTGTGGAATGAATTGACTTTAACAGGACATTGTCTGGCTTCTGTCTTCACACCCCCTCATGTATAATACGGGTGGATTTATATTTGTAAAGTATCTAGTGATTTATCTTCATCAGATTTGCAACTTTTCTGTTTACACTAGCCTGGGATGTGGTGTGGCCAAAAACCACATTCCTGCATCTTGTGAGTGCAGCTATTAGCATACCGTTAATATCATAGTATATAAACAAACCAAACAAAATGCAATTCAAACTATACAGGAGCTTCTCAACTAAATTGTGTTGATTTAATGCAATGATTCACAAATGTGTGGATACTTTTAAAGGCAGAAAATGCTGTCTACTGGTATAAAGGTAATTCTTGCAGGTTCATGTGGTGTGGGAGAGCCGTTGTCTTTGCACTGTACCACTCAGAGGGGGCTATGTTTCCAACACTACCGTTGGAGCAGGATTTCCCTCAGGGTTCCCATTTGAATATACCGGACATTTGAGGAATTCTCCGGACCCATATGCATTGGGTGTGTAACCTGATTAGGGCGTCCACCCACGGTGCGCAGAATGACAGAAAACACATTTAGAATATGGTAATTCATTAACGGAACATGTAAGTTGAGGATTCAACGATGTGCTGTCCTTACCGAATTCTGATGTTCACTTTGAACATGTCAGTATAACTGTCCACATTTACTCTTCCTCAGCCAACAAGACGAGTAACGAACAGCAAAATCACTGGCATTTGTCAATCTACTATAGTAAAGAAGTTTAGGCTGCCTATTCTATTGGTCAGCTTGTTGAGAAAGAAATAGCCTATTTCAAACGGACTCTGGGACAGTTATGGGACGATAGATCCCAAATTCATACGACCAGTATGCCTAGGCTCAGTGGCGATTTTTAGAATGTAGATCTTGGTGGGGCAAAATAACATGAGGGATGCCAGCAAAGCCACTACACAACGCTAAACAATACATTCATTTCACTATAACGGTGACCACAAACTGTTAGGGCCTACATAAAACTGTCCCAACAGCAGATGGACGTAGTCAATATAACTATTTGTTCAACACTTGTGAAATGTACAGCGCCAGTATTCATGTACACCGAGGAACTTAAAACTTTCCACCTTCTCCACTGCTTTCCCGTCGATGTGAATCGGGGGTGCTCCCTTTGCTGTTTCCTGAAGTCCACGATCATCTCGTTTTGTTGACATTGAGTGAGGTTATTTTCCGGACACCACATTCCGAGGGCCCTCACCACCTCTCCGTAGGCTCTTCACGAACACTGGCTAACAAGTTGAATCAGCAATACGAAATTTGGTTTATTTATTTACTAAATACCTAAATAATCACACATAATTACATCTACACAGAAATGGATCACACATTGATTACAAATTATGTCAAAGGAAAACGTCCCTAGCGGACGGAATCGATATGACGGCTGGTTACACAAAGAAAGGGGGTTGGGTTTTGAATGAAAGAGCAGGAAGTGTGAGGAACAAAAATATTTTCTCTATCGGGCCATAGGCAGCAATGCTATCGTAAATATAGTATCTTATGCATTCTAAATAACCGCCCATTTGAAAAGGAAAATGCAATAAATATTTACTCTGAGCTGCGCTTCGGTAGATTGGTCATAGATAGAAGGCCGGATTGTCCAGCATGGATCTCTTGTCCGCTGAAGAATGTCTAGTAGTGAATTGGAGCATGGTAGAATGGATACTCTGTCCGTCCTCTCCTAGTCCACATTTACAGCTGCTGTTGCTAACGCAACGGCTAGGAGGTATCACCGCTTTAGTGAATAAGAGTTCAAAGTTCATACCAAGTTGCCATACTTTAAGCTCATGCTATATTCTGGCTGGTATAGTTGAAATTCATCCTTTTTGGCATGTTGGTCGTCATCTTCACGTTGAAATTCAATGCTAATTTTGTTAGGTTCTTGTCGTTCAACCAGAGCTCACGCTGAGGTTGGCTTAGTTTTGTTGGTGATCTTGTCCTTTTAACGCAGGGACCGCAAGTCCTCACATCCTTGGAACAGGAAGTAGAATTTTCATCAACGGGTTTATATAGTGGTGAAAGAAGGGTGTGTTTCATAGTTTACAACCAATGTCTGTTCACTTGGGCGGGGCCTCTTGAGTGAGCAGAGTTTCTCTGACAAACCGTTCTCTCATTTAAAAAGCTACATTTAATCTTTTCAAATAGTTTCATATTTAACTTCTTGCGTCGAGCAATCCTGTATCCGGGAGCGTAATGATAGCCTCAAGCTCATTACCATAACGCAACGTTAACTATTCATGAAAATCGCAAATTAAATGAAAGAAATATATTGTCTCACAAGCTTAGCCTTTTAACAACACTCATCTCAGATTTTCAAAATATGCTTTTCAACCATAGCTACACAAGCATTTGTGTAAGAGTATTGATAGCTATCGTAGCATTAAGCCTAGCATTCAGCAGGCAACATTTTCACAAAAACAAGAAAAGCATTCAAATAAAATCATTTACCTTTGAAGAACTTCGGATGTTTTCAATGAGTAGACTCTGTTAGATCGCAAATGTTCATTTTTTTCCAAAAAGATTATTTGTGTAGGAGAAATCGCTCCGTTTTGTTCATCACGTTTGGCTAAGAAAAAAACCCGAAAATTCAGTCATTACAACGCCAAACTTTTTTCCAAATTAACTCCATAATATCGACAGAAACATGGCAAACATTGTTTAGAATCAATCCTCAAGGTGTTTTTCACATATCTATTCGATGATAAATCATTTGTGGCAGTTGGGTTTCTCCTCGGAAGCAAATGGAAAAATACACGCAGCTGGAGATTACGCAATAATTGCGACGGAGGACACCAAGCGAGCACCTGGTAGATGTAGTGTAAAATGGTCAATCTTCCAATGATATGCCTACAAATACGTCACAATGCTGCAGACACCTTGGGGAAACGACAGAAAGTGTAAGCTCATTCCTGGCCCATTCACAGCCTTATAAGGAGACATTGGAACACAGCGCCTTCACAATCTGGGGCACTTCCTGTTTGAAATTTCATCTTGGTTTTGCCTGTAGCATCAGTTCTGTGGCACTCACAGACAACATCTTTGCAGTTTTGGAAACGTCAGTGTTTTCTTTCCAAAGCTGTCAATTATATGCATAGTCGAGCATCTTTTCGTGACAAAATACCTTGTTTAAAACGGGAATGTTTTTTTATCCAAAAATTAAAAGACCGCCCCCTATATCCAATAAGTTAAACATTTAAATTGCACAACAATTCCATGTGAATCTGATAACTAGAATGTGTTGACTTTCCAAGATAGTTTGTCATCCTGTCATTAGTAATACTGTCTCAGACAACAACTGATCTGAGATCATATTCATTAAGTACCAAAGCATATTTTCAACTGGTTGGCTTACCGAAATATGGTTCCGTTTCCCACCTTTTGATGTTACCAGACTCTCTGTTTCGAAGGCTTTACAAGAGTCAACTCTATAAAGTAGAGAGAGAAAAGGGGAAAGGTATTTATGGGGGTCATAAACCTCCCAACAGGCCAACGTCATGACACTATCTTCACCACCTGGGGGTGGTCCGTCAGGAAGTCCAGGACCCAGTCGCACAGGGTGGGGTCGAGACCCAGGGTTTGGAGGGTACTATGGTGTTGAATGCTGAACTGTGGTCAATGAACATCATTCTTACATAGGTTTTCCTCTTGTCCAGATGGGATTGTGCAGTGTGATGGCGATTGCATTGTCTGTGGACCTATTGGGGATGTAAGCAAATTGGAGTAGGTCTAGGATAACTGGTAGGGTGGAGGTGACTAGTCTCTCAAAGCACTTCATGATGACAGATAGTCGTCAGTTACCTCAGCTTTCTTGGGAACAGGAACAATGGCGGCCATCTTGAAGCATGTGAGGACAGCAGACTGAGATAGGGATTGATTATGTCCGTAAACACCAGCCAGCCAGCTGGTCTGTGCATGCTCTGAGGATGCAGCTAGGGATGCCGTCTGGGCCGGCAGCCTTGAGGGTTAACATGTTTTAAATGTTTTACTCACGTCGGGCACTGAGAAGGAGAGCCCACAGTCTTTGGTAGCTGGCCGTGTCGTTGGCACTGTATTGTCCTCAAAGCACGCAAAGAAGTTTTAATTTTTCTGGGAGCAATACATTGATGTTCGCGACGGGGCTGGTTTTCTTTTTGTAGTCCGTGATTGTCTGTAGACCCTGCCACATGCGTCTCGTGTTTTGAGCCGTTGAATTGCATGCTTTCAGTGTTACATGCTTTCAGTTTTGTGTGAATGCTGCCATCAATCCACAGTTTCTGTTTAGGCAAGGTTTTAATAGTCACAGTGGGTAGAACATCTCTTATAGACTTCCTTAAAAACTCGCTCACCGAGTCAGCGTCTACATCAATGTTATTGTCTGAGGCTATCCGGAACATATCCCAGTCCACGTGATCGAAGCAATCTTGAAGCGTGGAATCCGATTGGTCAGACCAGCATTGGATAGACCTAAGCACGGGCGGTTCCTGTATTAGTTTCTGCCTATAGGAGGGGAGCAACAAGATGGAGTCGTGGTCAGATTTGCCAAAATGAGGGTGGGGGAGGGCCTTGTATGCATCGTGGATGTTAGTAGCAGTGGTCGAGTGTGTTACTCACTTGTGTACTGCAATCGATAAGCTGATAGAATTTAGGTAGCCTTGTTCTCGGATTAGTTGTGTTAAAATCCCCAGCTACAATAAATGCGGCCTCAGGATATATGGTTTCCAGTTTGCATAAAGTCGAGGTGAAGTTCCTTGATGGTCGTCTTGGTATCCACTTGCGGGGGATATACACTACTGTGACGATAACTGAGGAAAGTTGTCTTAGGAGATAATACGGTCGCCATTTGATTTTGAGGAATTCTAGGTCAGGTGAGCAAAAGGACTTGAGTTCTTGTATGTTACAATTACACCATGAGTTGTTAATCATGAAACATACACCCCCGCCCATCTTTTCACCGGGAGATGTTTGTTCCTGTTGGCGCGATGCACTGAAATTCCCGTTGGCTGTACGGACTCCAACAGCATGTCCCCAGCTAGCCATTTTTCCTCTGAAACAGAGTGTTATAATCCCGGATATCTCTTTGGAAAGCAACTCTTGCCCTAATTTCGTCAACTTTGTTAACTAGGGACTGGACATTAGCGAGTAATGTACTCTGAGGTGGTGGTGGGTGGTGTGCGCGCATCCGCAGCCTCACCAGAAAACCACTCCGGCACTAATTGTAACCTTCTGCATCACTTTAAAAGAGGTACTTTTATTTTGAAGGCAAAATGGCAAATTCCACTATTGTTCCTTGTCATAACACATAACCCGGTCCGGTCGAGCCTCACTAGCCAGATGAAGCTAGCTGGCCGCTTATAACGTTAGCTTTGGGCAACAGGGTTAAGTAGCTGGCTAGTTATTTATTTTCATGAACTGAAGTTCAATTTCGATAGGCGGACAACAAGTCCCTACCTAGCGAATACTTACTCACACGGATTCCTAAATCATTGCTAAGAATAATGAAAATTACTACAGTTTCTACTGTTCATTGTTTTCAGGCAGGTTGTATTGGTGCTTGCTAGGTACCAAGCTAAAGCTAGCTAGCTACCCCAGAAGTTGCGGTCGAACAAATAATGCTTTATTACCAACCCACTATTGTAAACACATTTTTTGTGTCTGTTGTTTGCTTGGTTGCAGACTTTTTTTTTGTACAGCTTTGCCAGTGCTACTGATAGTAGTGATGGCTCTTGTCTTGCACGTGCAAATTCAGAACACACAGCATTCTTTAATAGAACTGTGTTATTTGATGTGTCAAATGAAAAGCTTGTTTAATGCGTCATAGTATTATTTGAAGTTTATCTTTTTTGACACGCAAAGACCCAAACGGCGTTCCATAGTATGTAGCGAAGCTAATAGCAGTGACGCTATTATTGTGTAACTCTGGTAGGGCAATATCTGAAAAATAGCTCACTTGGTAGTGTGTACCGGTGCTCGACAGGTCGCGAAAGCCAACCAGTCACGAAAGCCAACATCACCCACGACAGAGAACGGTTGATTGTCAAGGGCAATACATTTCATTATCTTGGCGTTACTGGATTTTGCCTTCGTCTCGCTGAATTAGTTTTTTACTCTTTCAAATGATTGTTCAACATGTTGACTGCTCGATCCACACAGCAGACATATGCAGTAGACTATCCAATAATGTTTGTTCCATAATGCAGTTAGTGGGAAAACACCATTGTCAAAAGGGCACTGAACATGCAAGCAGTTTCATGTGAAAATATCCATTAGAAATGTTCAAAGTGAGGTGACCTAATAGAGGCTACTTTGAAGCAAGGTAAGACGTGCCTCATATGAATTAAAACATTTCAGGTTTCAAAAGATTAAGTATATGTTTTTCGAAATGCATACTGCCTCCAGCTTATTGTAAAGTGGTGTGTGGCACGTCAATGAAGCCTGCCTTCAGTTGCAGTTTGATGTAGAGGTCAACCGATTATGATTTTTCAACACCAACAATACTGAATGAACACTTATTTTAACTTAATATAATACATCAATAAAATCAATTTAGCCTCAAATACATAATGAAACATGTTCAATTTGGTTTAAATAATGCAAAAACAGTGTTGGAGAAGAAAGTAAAAGTGCAATATGTGCCATGTAAGAAAGCTAACATTTAAGTGCCTTGCTCAGAACATGAGAACATATGAAAGCTGGTGGTTCCTTTTAACGTGAATCTTCAATATTCCCAGGTAAGAAGTTTTAGTCCTATAATTCCTACAACCTATTTCTCTCTATACCATTTGTATTTCATTAACCTTTGACTATTGGATGTCCCTATAGGCTCTTTAGTATTGCCAGTGTAACAGTATATCTTCCGTCCCTCTCCTCGCCCCTACCTGGGCTCGAACCAGGAACACACCGACAACAGCCACCCTCGAAGCATCGTTACCCATGCAGAGCAAGGGAAACAACCACTCCAAGTCTCAGAGCGAGTGATGTTTGAAATGCTATTAGCGCGCACCCCGCTAACTAGCTAGCCATTTCACATCGGTTACACCAGCCTAATCTCGGGAGTTGATAGGCTTGAAGTCATAAAAAGCTGCTGGCAAAACACACGAAAGGGCTGTTTGAATGAATGCTTACGAGCCTGCTGCCGCCTACCATCGCTCAGTCAGACTGCTCTATCAAATCATAGACTTAGTTATAACATGATAACACACAGAAATATGGGCCTTTTGGTCATTAATATGGCCGGATCCGGAAACTATCATCTCGAAAACAAGACGTTTTATTCTTTCAGTGAAATACGGAACCGTTCCGTATTTTATCTAACGGGTGGCATCCATAAGTCTAAATACTCCTGTTACATTGCACAACCTTCAATGTTATGTCATAATGATGTAAAATTCTGTCCCAAAATGTTGCATATACACTGACTGCGTGCAATGAACGCAAGAGAAGTGACACAATTTGACCTGGTTAATATTGTCTGCTAACCTGGATTTCTTTTAGCTAAATATGCAGGTTTAAAAATATATACTTCTGTGTATTGATTTTAAGAAAGGCATTGCTGTTTATGATTAGGTACACATTGGAGCAATGATACGCACCGCATCGATTATATGCAACGCAGGACATGCTAGATAAACTAGTAAAATCATCAACCGTGTGTTGTTAACTAGTGATTATGATTGATTCTTTTTTATAAAATAAATTTCATGCTAGCTAGCAACTTACCTTGGCTTCCTGCATTCAGGCAGTCTCCTCGTGGAGTGCAATGTAATCAGGTGGTTAGAGCGTTGGACTAGTTAACTATAAGGTTGCAAGATTGAATCCCCCGAGCTGACAAGGTAAAAATCTGTCGTTCTGCCCCTGAACAAGGCAGTGAACCCACCGTTCCTAGGCTGTCATTGAAAATAAGAATGTGTTCTTTTTTTAAATATATTTTTTAAACCTTTATTTTACTAGGCAAGTCAGTTAACCTGTTGCTTCTACTCGGGACGCTTGCGTCCCAACTAGAGCTCTGGAAATGCAAATGCGCTACGCTAAATGCTAATAGTATTAGTTAAAACTCAAAAGTTCATTAAAATACACATGCAGGGTATCGAATTAAAGCTACACTCGTTGTGAATCCAGGCAACAAGTCAGATTTTTAAAATGCTTTTCGGCGAAAGCATGAGAAGCTATTATCTGATAGCATGCAACACCCCAAAAGACCCACAGGGGACGTAAACAAAATAATTAGCATTTCGGCGTTACACAAACCGCACAATAAAATAGAAAACATTCATTACCTTTCACCATCTTCTTTGTTGGCACTCCTAGATGTCCCATAAACACTATTTGGGTCTTTATTTCGATTAAATCGGTCCATATAAAGCCTAGATATCGTTATATGTAGACTGTGTGATAAACGAAAAAAACATCGTTTCAAAACGTAACGTAATTTTTTAAAATTCAAAAAGTCGACGATAAACTTTCACAAAACACTTCAAATACGTTTGTAATGCAACTTTAGGTATTAGTAAACGTTAATAAGCGATAAAATTCATCAGGAGGCGATGTAAAGATCATTAGCTGTCCGTCTGGAAAAATGTCCGGCTAGAAACTCAACGAAAATATCCGGTCCCAGACCGGATTAGATACGGTGTCCTGTATGTGTTTGACCAAGAAAAAACTCGAAGGGAAATGACAAGACTCTAGACACCCTGTGGAAGCTGTAGGTACTGCAACCTCAGGCAATTAATTGTGGTTCACGTTTATCAATGGGTTCAAGTAGCGCATGGATATATTTTCCCCATTTTCAGTGATCAGTTTTTCCTGTGCTTTTCGATGTAAATGCCGTTCTGGTAAAGCCACAGCAGTGATTTAACCAGTTTTTTAAACGTCTGAGTGTTTTCTATCCACACAGACTAAGCAAATGCATATACTATATTCCTGGCATGAGTAGCAGGGCGCTGAAATGTTGCGCGATTTTTAACAGAATGTTCAAAAAAGTAGAGGGTCGACTGAAGAGGTTAACAATTGGTTGAAGTCGCACATGGATATATTTTTCCATTTTCAGTGATCAGATTTTCCTGCACTTTTCGAATGAAACGCACGTTCTGTTATAGTCACAGCCGTGATTTAACCAGTTTTAGAAACGTCTGAGTGTTTTCTATCCACACATACTAATCATATGCATATACTATATTCCTGGCATGAGTAGCAGGGCGCTGAAATGTTGCGCGATTTTTAACAGAATGTTCAAAAAAGTAGAGGGTCGACTGAAGAGGTTAAGAACAAATTCTTACTTTCAATGACGGCCTAGGAACAGTGGGTTAACTGCCTGTTCAGGGGCAGAACGACAGATTTGTACCTTGTCAGCTCGGGGGTTTGAACTTGCAACCTTCCGGTTCCTAGTCCAACGCTCTAACCACTAGGCTACCCTGCCGCCTGACTTGCCTAGTTAAATAAAGGTGTAAAAAAAAAATGTTAACGTCCAAATCGTTGTCCCAAAATACCGTTTTCCGATTGTCATAACTCGAAGTCGTCCCTAATTAATCGGCCATTCCAATTAATCGGTCGACCTCTAGTTTGATGCCGTGCTCAAGACAACTTTGGAAAAAAACAAGCTCCGACTGGGGATTTTTTTTCTTCTTAACGGTCATCCAACTCTGAATTCGAAGATCCCTGAAATCATGATTTGACCTCCTTCCCAGTTGTCTTGAAAGCACAACAAGACCTCCGCAGCAGTGCTTGCTCTGTATGACAGATTTTCCACTCCGGTATCTGTGTGCTATACGGGTGTGATAAATAAGAAACATAACGAATAAAATGTACACGCACCAATTTAATTCCACTCAATTATGCAAAGTAACTTACAAAAATTGGTGTAAGCATGACCAGTCTAATGTATTTACATGGACTGGTATTTCCTTCAATGAATAGGCTGAAAAGCATTATTTTACACAGGGATTTTCTTCTACCTGCGCCAATCTTATTTATTGGCTTTTCTTTGATAGGACGAAAGCCAGCTATTACCGGGTAATGGACAACTTGTCCCGGAGGTAGTGTGAGAGACATCTCTTAAAGAGATTCAATTTTTAACGACACAAGTATCTCTCCTGGACCTAGTTTGTGTCGTAGAAGTAGTGTAAAGAGGCCCCTTGTAAATGGAATGCTTTATCTCCCTAACATGTTGGGATTAATGACTGTGTTTGTGTGTGTCTGCAAGTATTGGGTGATAATATCAACAATAATGTGTATGTGTCTGTCTGCAGGTATTTGGTGACATCTATCACTTCCGGCACCGTTCTGTGGAGAAGAGGTCTCTGTCGGATCACCGAGGGACGCACGTCCGTCTACAAAAAGAGCCTCAGGTAAGATGCCTTGGGAGGAGGTGTGAGTGTGTGTAGATGATGTTGGGTGGGTGAGTGTATCAAAGTGGATGAGGAGGTTGAGAGTGAGTGTGCAGCAAGAGAGGGTGGAGGGATGTGAGTGTAGGGGAGGATGGGTTATATCAATAACATGACTTCACCAGCCGCAACAGAGGGTGGGGGTTGGATTGGGCTTGTTGAAAGATGATTCATTAATCTAGAGTCATACTGTAATGCACCTCCCAATTAACAACACAGCCAGTGTGAGAGAGGTGAGAGGTGATGGAGGGCAGTATGTGAAAGAGGTTGAGAGTCACTGTACTGTAGCTAGGTTGGATTTGTTAATTTATATTCCATAACATGACTGGCGGAGCCGTTGGTACTACATCACCACCTGTGGAGCGGCCATTAGGCAGGCAGTGGGGGCGGGGTCGACGCAGAGGGGACCACGGTGAGCTAACAACCACAGGGCAGAGTGCCAGAGACCTGAGCTCTCATTTATCACCCGCTTTTAATGGATGTCTCGGACACCCTACAGCATCTGCCTGGTCCGGTTCCTTTCCCTGCTTTATGTTAGGGCTGGGAGGTGAGCGCATGCTAAACATGCTACTCACATACACACACGTATACAGTGCTTGGCTATACTGTGGTGTCTAATGATCTCATTCTCAAACCACTTCTGAATAGATTAGGTTTCCAGTTAGATTTCTAATGCTTGTCATGTCTGATTTCTCTTCCACTCCTATTGTGTGTATGTAGTCTGTACTGTGGGTGTTTGAGTGATGGGGTCCCTGTTTAAAAGGTCTGTGATTAAGTGTCGCTGGGGCTGTGTGTAGTTCACTCTGTGGTCTCCTGGTCTTGCGTTTCCCTCTGTAGCTCTCTGGGCTCTGGCTGTGTTTCCATTGCTGTGAAAGTCGAGCGTTTGAACTGCGGCACAATGAATGTCCTGCCATCTGCAGCAGCCGCTCAGAACCGCTCCGCTGTTTGTCACTCAGCGCAGCTCAGGTCCAGATGGGAAGATCAGAGAGAGAGGGCTAGTAACTAGTAACGTGAACTCGGATTCATGTCCAGGAAAAGCTAACATGCACGTGCAAATATGCACACACAGTCACACTCAGCACTAGTTCCTCCCCTGACTAACTAATGTTGGTGCTGTTGTGGGCTGGTTCTGCTAATGGAGGTGGCTGGCAGTTCACATGCTGTACCAAACACAGCTTTAAAGGTATGCAGGACCTGCTGATTCAGAGGTACTCTTCCCCTCCCATATCCAAAGAACAGACATGTGTGATTGAGTGTGTATTCTTATGGGGGTGACTAGGTGTGAATGAGCAAGACCTGTGGTACTGACTGACATCCCCTGGGAACCCACAATTGAAAATCCCCTGTCACTATGCAGTGTCATGGGAAGTCCATTGTCTTCCCATGACACTCCCATGAAGGTCTAAGTGCTACTGCAGTCTGCCAGTGGTCATCTCTCCTACCCAGTCCTGTTCCTGTCGACTGTAGAGAACCCACGTTTTGGTTTCCCTGCGTTATGGGAGGTCATTCAGCCAGCGAACTGTGTGGCCAAGTCTCGCTGCTGTTTTGTCTTGAGCAGGCGCACGGTGGGAAAAGCGTTGTGTGGCCTATCCTCTTGCCCATAGCAGCACAGCACCAAAACAACACTGCTCCCGCCCCGCCCCAACCCCACTCCTCCCCTCACCACTCAACTGATGGGATTTCCTCTCACACCACTGCTCCATTTCCTGTTGTTGAATTCCTTTTCTCCCTGAGCACCTCAAAGAAAGGGGAACCTCCTTGCAGCTCCCTCCCTGCACTGCTCAGGTCAGTCCTGTGGCCCACAGCAGTCACACTGGGGGAGATGGATCTTAAACAAAAGCAGCAATAAACCCTGCTCAAAGACCCACATTACTGTGGACCAAATGGCCAGGGACTCTGCCAAAACTCAGTCTGGCTGACAGACCCCGCTGATCGGGGAGCTAATGCCTGGGCTTGGCCCGGCTGCTCATTCACATCTAATGGTGATGCATTGCTCTAATATTGTGTTGCTGTTGTAAGACCATTGCTGTAGTGAAATTGTGTTAGGCCTAAATGATATACCCATAGAAATGCCATCAATCCAGTATTACCACAAGTTATTCCTGGTCAGGCCATGTTGTCAGGGAAAACCCCTGGACCTAGTCATTTTTACAATCCATACAGCTACCGTTACTACAGCAATGTAATACTAAAGCCATGCTCTGCCATGGTAATAGTACTCTAGCTTTAGTGTGGGCCTAAGGTTGTGTTCATGTTTGGTTGTGTTCATGTTTGGTTGTGTTCATGTTTGGTTGTGTTCATGTTTGGTTGTGTTCATGTTTGGTTGTGTTCATGTTTGGTTGTGTTCATGTTTGGTTGTGTTCATGTTTGGTTGTGTTCATGTTTGGTTGTGTTCATGTTTGGTTGTGTTCATGTTTGGTTGTGTTCATGTTTGGTTGTGTTCATGTTTGGTTGTGTTCATGTTTGGTTGTGTTCATGTTTGGTTGTGTTCATGTTTGGTTGTGTTCATGTTTGGTTGTGTTCATGTTTGGTTGTGTTCATGTTTGGTTGTGTTCATGTTTGGTTGTGTTCATGTTTGGTTGTGTTCATGTTTGGTTGTGTTCATGTTTGGTTGTGTTCATGTTTGGTTGTGTTCATGTTTGTATATGGAGGAGAAGAGAGCAGGAAGGAAGGCACAGAGACCTGTCTGCTCAGTATCTGCTGGACAGCAGCGTTTAACCAAGCAGCCGGGGTCTTGTATGTGAATGGTCTGGAGCAAAGAGAAAAGCCGTCTCAGATAGCTGGCATCCGGACCCATTTATAATGGAGATCTTATCTGTTAACTGCTAGCTGGTTCCCTCTGTTCTGTCCCACCTCACTCGGTCTGTTTAAGAATTCCCGGAGACTCCCTCTCTGGCTCGCTCCGATGTTTCCCTTTTCAAACATTTGCTTAATTATCTCTCTTTGCGATAGGGAAACTTTGGCAAAGGCCTTTAAGTGTAATTAACATGGGAAGCGTCTGTCTTTCTTGACAGAGGATCGGATGGTAATTTGTGGTAAACGTAACTCGGAGACAAAGTTAACTTTTCTTGTCTTAATGTGTTGATTTTAAATCCATCCATTCAAAATGTTTATTCACTCCCTGTCTCATATGAAAAACACAAGCCTCTCATTAACCTCTCTGGGATATGTGGGACGGTAGCGTCCCACCTCGCCAACAGCCAGTGAAAGTGCAAATCGCCAAATTCAAAACAATAAAAATCTCATAATTAAAATTCCTTAAGCATACAAGAATTTTACACCATTTTAAAGAATACATTCTCGTTAATCCAGCCACGGTGTCTGATTTAAAAAATGCTTTACAGCGAAAGCACCACAAACGATTGTTAGGTCACCACCAACTCACAGAAAAACACAGCCATTTTTCCAGCCAAAGAGGAGTCACAAAAAGCACAAATAGTGATTCCTTTTTATCTCTAACTATTGATCTTTATCAGCTTACACTCATAGGACTTCATGTTACACAATACATGTATGTTTTGTTCGATAAAGTGCATATTTATATCAAAAAATCGCGTTACGTTCAGTAGTTCTAAAACATGCGGTGATTGTGCAGAGAGCCACATCTATTTACAGAAATACTCATTATAAATGTTGATGAAAATACAAGTGTTATACATGGAATTAGAGATATACTTCTCCTTAATGCAACTGCTGTGTCAGATCAAAAAAATAAAAACTTTACGGAAAAAGCAAACCATGCAATAATCTGAGTACAGCATTCAGACAACAAAGCAGCCAAAAAGATATCCGCCATATTGGGTGGCCAACATTAGTCAGAAATAGCATTATAAATAGCTTATTTTGTTAGGGCGTTTGGTAAACAAATCCAAAAGTGCGTTCAGATCTAGCCGAACTTCGGACGAAAAGTTCCGTTACAGCCCGTAGAAACTTCTCAAAAGATGAATAGAATCAATCTTTAGGATGTTTTTATCATAAATCTTCAATGTTCCAACCAGAGAATTCCTATGTCTGTAGAAAAGCAATGGAACGAGAGCTAACTCTCTCGTGACTGTGCCTCAGAGCCTGTGGCACTCTGCCAGACACCTGGCTCATTCTTCTCTCATTCGGTCCCACCTCACAGTAGAAGCCTCAAACAAAGTTCTAAAGACTGACATCTAGTGGAAGCCTTAGGAAGTACAACATAACCAATATCCCACTGTATCTACAATAGGGGCTGAGTTAAACTACAAGCCTCAGATTTCCCACTTCCTGGTTGGATTTTTCTCAGGTTTTCGCCTGCCATATGAGTTCTGTTATACTCACAGACATCATTCAAACAGTTTTAGAAACGTCAGTGTTTTCTATCCAAATCTACTAATTATATGCATATATTAGCACCTGGGACAGAGTAGCAAGCAGTTCACTCTGGGCACCTTATTCATCGAAGCTACTCAATACTGATATCCCCTGCTGTACTGGTCACCAAAAAGTTAATGCTGTTTTCTGGGGGTGATCCGTTAGGCTAATTTGAAAAGATCAGTCCTATGGAAAGGATTGGTTGCGCCATGTGAGTTTCTTTTTTTTTTTTTGCCTTCCCATCCTCAAATCAAATGTTATTGGTCACATACACATGGTTAACAGATGTTAATGCGAGTGTAGCGAAATGCTTGTTCATCCTCTATGCAGTCAGGCGCTACTTGATAACCCTGTGCATATTAAGAGAGGTATTTAGCTACTCTGGGATGCTATCTTTCATGACTGACCTGTTTTTAATCAATAACCTCAGAGATACTGACCCCCTCCCCCAGACTGATGCTGTCTGGGCTTAGCAGACTGTTCATTAACAGTCCAGAACCTCCATTTTCCATCTGAACCTCCGGTTTTCCATCTGGAACATCAAGGTAACAAACTATCAACAGTGTTCTTTTTGGTTGTATTGTGGTTGGCAGAGTTCATGAAAGCAATGACAGGCTCCATTGGTCAAATGCAGACTGTAAACAGTGTTGTCCTGAGTTACCATAGAGACTGTTGTTTTCATGGAAAGTGAGTTTCTCCCTAATGTGTGTTCTCAGTACACACACCACATAGTGAGCCCAGTACCAGCAGCTAATCTGCATGCTTGACTGAGTGTGCTTGAGCTGTGATTAAGGGGTCTTGTAGCAGGCCTTGTTAATGCCTTGTTTGCAGGAGGACGAGCCCAGACTGTGGCATGGCACAATTACAGGGGTCCTCTCCCTCCCTCTTTTGGCCCTCTCACTCTCCGCATGGCTGACCTAGCCTCATTCTGTGGCCGCCAGTAAATCGCAGAGTAAGAGACTTAACAGTCAGGGAAAAACCATGTTGCTTCTGGCCATGCAATATCACTGTTTCCTTTTTTAAACTTTGTTTTTGATGTCCCCTGTCGCCTCAGTCGTCATTATTCTGTGTGGAGCTGGTGAGTGTAAAGCTGATGACTGGTCTGTGGGGAGCTGGTGACTGGTCTGTGGGGAGTTGGTGAGTGTAAAGCTGATGACTGGTCTGTGGGGAGCTGGTGAGTGTAAAGCTGATGACTGGTCTGTGGGGAGCTGGTGAGTGTAAAGCTGATGACTGGTCTGTGGGGAGCTGGTGAGTGTAAAGCTGATGACTGGTTTGTGGGGAGCTGGTGAGTGTAAAGCTGATGACTGGTCAGTGGGGAGCTGGTGAGTGTAAAGCTGATGACTGGTCTGTGGGGAGCTGGTGAGTGTAAAGCTGATGACTGGTCTGTGGGGAGCTGGTGAGTGTAAAGCTGATGACTGGTCTGTGGGGAGCTGGTGAGTGTAAAGCTGATGACTGGTCTGTGGGGAGCTGGTGAGTGTAAAGCTGATGACTGGTCTGTGGGGAGCTGGTGAGTGGGGAGCTGGTGAGTGTAAAGCTGATGACTGGTCTGTGGGGAGCTGGTGAGTGTAAAGCTGATGACTGGTCTGTGGGGAGCTGGTGAGTGTAAAGCTGATGACTGGTCTGTGGGGAGCTGGTGAGTGTAAAGCTGATGACTGGTCTGTGGGGAGCTGGTGAGTGTAAAGCTGATGACTGGTCTGTGGGGAGCTGGTGAGTGTAAAGCTGATGACTGGTCTGTGGGGAGCTGGTGAGTGTAAAGCTGATGACTGGTCTGTGGGGAGCTGGTGAGTGTGAAGCTGATGACTGGGTAAAGAGAGGAAAGCAACACTATCTACTCTGTTCCATGACTGCAGCCTGGATTAGAGATCAATGGAAACTGTTGCTTCCTGACAGGAAGTCACGTGGACTCATGGGTAATGGAGTGAAGTCGGATGGTACATCCCAATAGTCTAACGTAGCCATGCCCCACTATTTCATCTGATATCCCCTGCTGTAGGACACAGACGAATCCCCCATGTTGTCTCTGTTTTCATATTGCTGCTGTCAGTACAGTAGCGCCCCACCCCCAGTCTCCCATTCTTCTTAATGTGTTGACCTTGTGAAGGGGCCACCCACTGTGGAAGCATCTGCTCCAGTGTGATTCTGTACAACTGCCAACCAGCAAGGGCCTTTCAACACTGATTAATGTAAACACGTCCGTTTAAAAAAAAAAAAAAACTTCTGTACACCAATTATTGGTTGGAGGGCAGCGCATAAAGGTGTGTGTTGTGTCGGTAGTAACCTTGGTGTTATTGACGCTCTTGTGGTTTGAGCTGTTAGCAGAGAGGGGGCTGCTGTGGTTCCTGGTTGTCCTTCATGCCTGCCTCTCTGTCCTTGCAGCAGTCTCTTGCCTCCCTGCTGCAGCTTCTCGTCCACACCCTCTCTCCACTTCCCCCTCTGCCTGCGTCCCTTTCAGCCACTCCACTGTACGGAGAGACAGCAGCCCGTAGAGGGGGTGTGACGCAGGGTTGTCGTTGTGTGCAATCTGCCTCTGTCCACACTTTCTGCCGCACGCCGGCTGGAACTCCCAGAGAAGAATATATCAAATCACATTTTATTGGTCGCTTACACAGTTTCTAGCTCCAACAGCGCAGTAATACCTGGCAAAAATAATAAATAAAACACAATGCACACATAATCCAGAAAAATCCCTCCCTGCTTACTGTTATTACCAGGGCTTTGTGTGGGGAGGCAGAGCACAGCGAGGAGGGAGACTGAGGATAAAGACTGGGTGTGTGTATATATCCTCCTTTCTATGTTGTTTTTGTTTGTGTGTCTGTCTCGGTCTGCGTTAATGTGATTTTGTGTGTGTGTGTGTCTGTGTGGCCCCCTATCTGACCTCCTCTAGCAGTTGTAATTAGTCTCAGCGCAGGCCGTCGTTAGGCTCGGTCTCTAATGAGGAGCTCCTGAAACGTATGTTAGAACTGCTGTTCCCTTTATCTCTCTCTGCTGTCATCCCGCTCTGCTTGCTGAAACTAGATTTCTCTTTCATTCGGGGGAAACGATGACCCTCATGTTCCCTCCTGCTCACCGTTATTCCTTATACCCTGTACTAATGGTCTTCCTCTGGTATATTGAGTGCCACATTAGCACGGCGACTTCAGTAATGGCCCTCCTCTGGTTGAAATCCCTGTTACTAGAGGAGTAGTGGCGTTCCCATCAGGATATTAAGATGGTGAACGCGTCTACTTGAAGATGGAATCCGCAGCAGGGGAAACGGCGCCACTGTTTGCCCCACGGCTTTTGTTTATTGTTTTTGTTTTGTTGACGAAGTGGATGTGAGGAGTGTCGCCCAATGTGGTCAAAAATTGCAGTACATATTGCTGCTTCTCACTAGTACAATGTCTAATGAAGAAGAACAAATAGCAGTTTGCAGTAACTTGTTTGTTGTAGTTTCGGGAAAGGATGTGGTAGTTTCAGCTTTAATGTGGAGTGCCCAAGCTGAGTGTAATCACGTCTCTCTGTTTAATGCCATGACTGATGCCTCTGTCTGTGTGTGTGTTCCTCAGGTGACGTGGGCAGAACAGCAGGTGGTGAAGAGTAGGAAGAAGAGGGACATCTACACGGAGCCCTCAGACCCCAAGTTTACCCAGCAGTGGTACCTGGTGAGTAGACCAAGTCTGGCTGACGTTTAACAATCTTTATCACTTTATTATCTCTCAATAGGAAAAATATGAGGAAGAATGTGTCTCATGCGAGGGAGAGAAATCAATACCCACTCTCAGCGCTTCATTGCTGTCATAAATAAGCCACAATGGCTTCCTCAGTGTATGGACTGAAATTTCAGAAACAACCTCTCAGACAACTTCAGACTACTGCCCATCACTGAAGCCACTGTGTTGTCAGGCGACAGACAGTTCAAACATCTTCTCAGTTGATCAGTAATTCCTCCCTGTCCTCGGCTGTGTGCAATGTTATGTCTGGATGCACAGGGCTCTATAGAGCCTGTATCTTTATTAAAAGGGAAATGACATAATAGCCCATACAGTGGCACAGCAGAGCCCAGCGCTCTGTTTGATCTGCCCGTTCTCAATAACTCAGTGGATATTTCCCTGTTGGCTGAGTAAAAAAATCTACTTTACTCTATTCAATATACTGTATTAATACATGGCGGCCCTTTGTCTGAAGGAGTGGGTGTGATTTAAGCGTCTTGGTCGATGCAGAATGGACTGCTTAATGACCATGGTCTTTTAGGAGTCCATTATCAGAACGGCATATACATTTGGGTTTCCAGTCTTAAATTGAATTCATCTATTTATTCTATTCCCCAGACAATGGCACAGTCCCCGAACGAGGCTGTGAATACAAATAAAGGACTGAAATTAAACCAGTCTCAGTTATTGACTGTATGTATCATCTTAAATGCAAAGTGAAGCACTTTGACAAGGTTACACAGTCTGATCCAGTGGTCCATGAAAGAAACGGTGAGATAAACAAGTTGTGATTTCTCTTCACTTTGCTCCACCTTTAATTAGTCTCAAAGAAGGTTCAAGGCAATATAAAAGAGTTGATTGTAATTCTCAACAAACAAACATTCCTCGCTTATTCTCCAACATGCTCATGCTGGAGCTGAAGCAAATCCAATTTCGCCCCATGTCCCCGAGCTGTTGTTGGGGGGCGGGGCTGCTGACTTCACCAGTGTGACTAGCTACATTTAATTCCCCTCCGGAGTCCACAGCTCTGTCCACACCACACAGCTCTGTCCACACCACACAGCTCTGTCCACACCACACAGCTCCACACCACACAGCTCCACACCACACAGCTCGCTAGCTAACTCTCCAGGCACACTGATTTGACTTAAGCAGTTTACTATCATGCCACAGAGGGAGGCAGGGAACCTGGGGCCCTGCGATGGAGAAGTATGGAGAGGTACAGCTGGTGCTGCTTGCGGTTAGTGGGTTCAGTAAGGCTACTGTGCAGTGAGGTACGAGGAGTAGAGAGTATGCAATGAGATGGTTATGAGGGTGTAAGGAGTGTAAAAAGGGTATTTAGTTTTAGTGGGAGCATGTAGCTGTAGCAAAGGTATAATGTTGTAGTGTGGTGTGTATAAGGGTGTAGGTGTAGTGTGCATGTAACAAGGGTGCACTCAGGCTAAGCAGTGTTCTAGATGGGGTGCTGCTGTATGAGCATCTGAGAGCCTGAGCCCAGGTGATTCTTGGTGGCAGAAAGTATCTGTTGTCAGTTTACACTGTGTCTCTATGATAAGGACATGGATAGACTCTGCTGCTACTTCCTCTGCTTATTCTTATGTATGACCGCAGCTCATATCACTGGTCTGTCCCTCATGGATAAAATTTTTTAAAAAATTAAAAAGCTCAAGGCACAATGTGAGATTTCGAAGGCAGGACAGTTTGTTCATGTGCCAATATTTAATGCAGTAAGTGGTCAATTTAGGTATAGGAGAAATACCAATGTCCAAGACCATTACAAGAGCCTGGAGAATTTTCAGGGTAATTTCCAGATTTAATCAGGATTGAGATGGATCCACACAACCATGGCCAAAGCTTTGATCTATCTGACACCGAAGGGGTGTGGTATCTGACACCGAAGGGGTGTGGTATCTGACACCGAAGGGGTGTGGTATCTGACACCGAAGGGGTGTGGTATCTGACACTGAAGGCCTTGGATGAGAGGAAAATAGTAGGACGCTTTTCAGACAAATTACAGCAGCAGCATTTTAAATTGCAGCAGCATTTTAGAGAAATGGCTGTGAACTGCAAGGCCTCAGTCATGGTATTTGACCAATGGTCAAGTGTGATGTGGAGAGAATACCAAAAGGCCTGTGTAGAAGTCTCTGTACCATTACCCTGGTGGCTGGTTGCCCACTAACAGAGACCCTCTGGGTGGCTCTGATGAGAGATGTATGCTGGTTCTGGTCTGGGACTGATGCTACATGCTGAGTGACGAGCCTGTCTGTCTTTGTCTGCCTAGCACCACAGGATGTTGTAAAGCCTGTCTGGTGCCACAGGATGCCATCTGCCACCCGTGGGGATTTAGTCATTTTCTGTTATGATTGATGTCTAATGAAGTCTGACACACCACCCAAACACTCATCTATATATTTCTGGTTGGAGACGATCGCGTTATATTTTTTTCATTTCATAAAAACAATTATAAACTGGGTGGTTCGAGCCCTGAATGCTGATTGGCTAACAGCTGTGATATATCAGACCGTGTATCAAAACATGTATTTTTACTGCTCTAATTACGTTGGTAATAAGTTTATAATAGCAATAAGGTACCTCAGGGGTTTGTGGTATATTGCTTAATTTGATGATGCAAAGATATGTTTGATAATTTTCGTCATTTAACGTGTGTCTTGTAATGGATCTTTAGACTCCATTGACTGTTCTTGGTGTTTTCTCCTCCACAGTACAATGCTAATCATCGTGACCTGAATGCTAAAGGTGCATGGGAGCTGGGCTACACTGGGAAGGGAGTGGTGGTGTCCATCCTGGACGATGGTATAGAGAAGAACCACCCAGACCTTATATCAAACTATGTGAGTATCACCGTCATCTTACCCCTTGCTTCAAGGCTGGGGCTGCTGCATCTCAATAGTTTAAGGTGGCTTCCTTTCCATGATCCATGTTGATGAGGAGAGGAGGCCATTTTGGACTATTGGTATTCACCCCTAGACTTTTACTCTTACTCCTCTTATCATAGATGAGTGATTCTGATTGTCTCTGTCTGCCTGTAGGACCCAGACGCCAGCTATGATGTGAACGACGGAGATCCAGACCCTCAGCCACGATACACACAACTCAACGATAACCGGTAAGACCCTGATTTTAAAAAAGACACTGTTTCAGTGACAGCAGAATTTGTTCTCCCCGTGCCTAACTTGATTCTTTATACAAATCTACCATTGACGTCAATGCATGATTAACATGGAAATACGAGTCACGTCGTGTGCCCATGCCACATTATGATTCAGTTCTGAGAGAAGAGACGTGTAGGATGGTTCTTATATTAGGCAATACTTAACGCATACCACGGGAATCGTCACGCCTCTACATGAATAGGCTGTTTCATTGTGATGTCCTCGTAAAAAAATACTGTAATTTCTCATGCAGTCAGCTGGGTGTGTGGTTCTATTGAAGAGAGACAGAGGAAGGGATCTGGAATAGCTGGGGGGGGTAATGGAGTGAGTTATGGGCACCGTCACTCTGGCTTGGTTCCAGGTCTGTCAGCTGTTAGAGCAGAGCTTCTCTGAGTGAAAAGAGAAAGGGACATGCACTCAATGAATGTGACAGTTGAGTTATTTTAATAAGCCGGGAGACAGATTGAAGTAGTAGACTCTTAGAGGGTTGGAGAACATGTCAATGGGTTTTGGGTCTCCCCCCCCCAATCGAGAGCAAAAACATGTGCTTTAGAGTCTTAAATCACCCAGCTGCTAACAGGGCATTTCTGTGGCCTAGTTAAATGGAGTAAATCTCCTGGGATGAAGTGAATTTGTGAAGAAAGCAGCTTTACTGCAGTGGCCTGAGCAGATGGCATTAAGACTTGTTTACTACTGCCCCGATGTCTTCTCTGCTGCCCTGAATTGATCGAATTAATTTCATCAGCGTTAACGAATACAACAAATCTCCTGGCTCTGGAAAGGCCTGCTCCTCTCGCTCCCCTGCATGCTTCCCCTTTCTGACTTAAATGTGTGATTTTCCGTAATCTGCTGTTTTCGGGCTGCTAGCCAAATACCCTTTTTTTAATCTTGAGGCTGACCATGCTTGGTGATGACAGGCAAAGAGGGTTATAGTTAGACGCTGGTGGAAATCAAAGGTCTCCAACTGAGACTGCATGGGTCTGGAGCAGGCACTGTCCACATGGAGGTCAGACTGGTGTAAGGAGAGATGGAGATGGCCTCAAGTAAAACGACAGTGCATACATTACTTCCTACGCTAGTGTGTATAGCCATAGGTCTTGAGCCTCCTGCGGTCAAGGCGAGAAAGTGAAACGGCGGAGTAAGAGCCAACGCCAATGGAGCTCTGCCACTTACTACACACACGCATACACACACAGAGCCATCCATTATGATTCCCCCAGCATACACACAGAGCCATCCATTATTATTCCCCCAGCATACACACAGAGCCATACATTATGATTCCCCCAGCATACACACAGAGCCATACATTATTATTCCCCCAGCATACACACAGAGCCATACATTATTATTCCCCCAGCATATACACAGAGCCATACATTATGATTCCCCCAGCATACACACAGAGCCATCCATTATGATTCCCCCAGCATACACACAGAGCCATACATTATGATTCCCCCAGCATATACACAGAGCCATACATTATTATTCCCCCAGCATACACACAGAGCCATACATTATGATTCCCCCAGCATACACACAGAGCCATACATTATGATTCCCCCAGCATACACACAGAGCCATACATTATGATTCCCCCAGCATACACACAGAGCCATACATTATTATTCCCCCAGCATACACACAGCCAACAGACAGTTGATTCCCCTATCCCCCACACACAGTGCAGTAAATGCCTTTGGACTGAGAATCCTCCTGGCTTGTCCTCTCCTCCCTGCCTAGCTCACCCCAGCCCTTATCTCCGGCCGCCCAGCTCTGCCTCGCTTCCCCGTGGCAGGACTGAGGTGTGTGTAACTGCGTGGGGTTGGTGTAGGTGTGTGTGTAAACACCCTGTGGGCAGGCTGGAGCTCTGTAAGGCTGTGTAAGGGTCTGTTCCCTGCAGAAAGCCCAGCTCTGTTCACCTCCATAAAGCTCCCTTTCTTCCACTGTGTGAGGAACGCTCCTCTGCAGTAATGTGGCCATTCAGCCCTGTGATTCTCAAGTCAACATGTGATCTGGCCCTGCGGCTCTGCAGCCATACTGTCTTAGAACAGGAGGATCAGTCTCTCTAGGGGCCTCTGCTGTGAGCTAAAATTGGAATTGGGGGGAGGGGGTTCTTTTTATGCATCAAATGTTTCCCAAATAGCCCGTCCTCAGCTGGGAGTGGCGGGCTTTACAGCTAGGTCTAGTGCAGGATAATCTCCATAAGATTTGAACTGAGGTTCTCTTGTAATTGATTTAGCCAACGGAGGCTTTTCTGTTATTTGAGGTATTTTGGTAAAGCAGACTTGAGATGTATTTTTTTTATGTCCTGGAGGAAGTTGATTTTATCACACGTTGCTGTAACTGCTGTACTATGGCTGATATCATGTTATTCATATTTTAATTAAAAAGAGCCAGGGAGTTTGAATCGTGCTTTACATTAAGTTGGCTTGCTGCAAGATACCATCAAGGACAAGAAACTTAGATTAACTGTACTGTAGTTGTACACACACACACAGCAATGTAGCTGTATATTGGGTGAACATTGGGGATATTGCTGGTAGCAGTAAGTGTTGGTGATCATCTGACCACCTTTTCTCAGGCCTCCAGGGTGCCAGCGCTCTGTGTCTGTTAGTGCAAGACAGAAAGAGCTCTTGCTTTGTAACAGGAGGCATGTGTGTTTGTGTGTAGTATTTGCTTTCAGTTTCCGCTGTATCACTGTCACATGTCAGGTTGTGTAGACACAGCATGAAATGTCTAGTACACACACGTTTGTGTCTGTAACAAGGCTGCAGGGGCCAAGGAAAATAGTTCAATTGATGGTATAAGTTTGCATTCTGACTTATGAAATATTGCTATCAGTTAGAGGAGGAGAACGCTTGTTCTTCATTACAGCCCATCATTTCTTTGGAACATTAAATCCCTCTTCCTAATGTTCCTGGTCGTCAGTGTTGGGAGGAAGGCTCTTTATCAGGAGCACTCCACAGAACAACGCAGGTTGATTCATTTTACAGCGTCTCAGATTAGTTACACAAGATGTTTGCTTTGTATTCCCCCTCTGCCTCTGTTCCATAAACACTGAGAGACCTTTTGTCCTGTAGGTCAACTCATTAGTCAGCTGATTAAGTAGGAGCGGGGCCAGAGCAGTTGTCCAGATTTACCTCTGGACGGGCAGGCTAATGATCAGCTGGGGCCACTGGCCCAGCCTCAGAGCACAAATGATTTTCTTCTCAGTAATTAATTCAGGTTAGGGAAAAACAGCGAGTGGAAGGAGCGCCCTGTCAAGCTATCAATAGCCCAATATGGCATCTGAGCGAGAAGAGCTCTCACACAGACAGGTTACTCAAATGGAACCCTATTCCCTATGTAAGTGCACTGCTTTTTGGCATCATTTAAAAAGTAGTGCGCTATGGGTAGTAGGGTGTCATTTTGGATTTTGAAGCAGGACTTCAGTGGACTGGACGGTAATTTTACAGCTTGGACCTGCCGTAGGAAGTCATCACGTTACGCAACGATAATAGGTGTAACTTTATGTAATGGCTGTTAGCACTGTGTTTCTGCTCTGTAGGAAACCTCTCTAAAGTTCCACCTGTAGTTTTTCCCACATAAAAATATTTGTCTTGTTAATCTCTGTTCTTTTAACAGTTGGCTCCTTTTGAAATATTGTGTCTTTATGGAAGTTCCACCTGTGGTTTCCCCTTGTGTTAACATTTATTATGCTAATGTTAAGACATTTAAGGAGGCAGCTGGTTGCCATGGGGATGTGAGCACCAAATTGGCTGCATTATCCCGAAAGTTCATCAAACTGTAGCCTTATGGTTTCAGCACTCCAGTTCCACACCAGTATGGGAGCCATGTTCTATCGAAACTGATAACTATGAAATATGAGTTCCAGCTAAGGAGAAAGCCAAATCAGCATTTTCACAGCACAATGATAATGTTGTTTTAGCTTACCATGGAAATCAGCTTTCTTGTTTTATTTTAATATGCCCTTCGGTTAAGTTAGTCCAAACTTCTGGGAGGTTTGTCTCGTTCCTCTCATAGTTTATCATTCCAACACCGTCTACAGTATCCTGTCCTCAGTTTACCTTTATGTATTACTTTCTGGCCAGCTCAGTTGAAAACTGGCTTTGTCAGTGGTGTTAAGACTGGAGATGGCCTAGTCTCTGCTCCAGTAGTTCTGGTCAGGCTGACTTGCAGCTCCTCGGGGACCAGCCTCATTTCCTGCTCAACTGCAGCCCAGATGAAGGAAGGAAGGAAGGAAGGAAGGAAGGAAGGAAGGAAGGAAGGAAGGAAGGAAGGAAGGAAGGAGTTGCCCCTTCACACTGAGCTTAAGTTTTTTTTTCTGTTTTTTTTCTTTTTCCCTCTGCGGGTGATGTTTTGGGCACGGTAAGCTCATCCTAGATCCATACCTAATGGTAAATTCTGCCAGGAGGAACGGCCAGCTAGCGGTCTGATGGAAATGGATTGTTTGACCTACTGCAGTTGTCAATTAAAGCAAGGACGAAGACAACTGACCCAACGTCATTACATAAAAGTAAAATTAGCACTTGGTCTAATTCAATGTCAGTTTTGAGTTCTAGCCTAGGATTGGGGGAGCTGATCCAAGATTTGTGCCCATCTTCCAGATGTCAACGTGACTTTGGTGAGGTATTACCCTATGGGTGTATCGGAGTGCCTGGACACTGCCTGTCTGCTTTTAGTTGAGTCATTGTTTAAGAATCTTTGAGTAGAAGGCGTTTCCTCCACACAGTGATGTGATGCAAGTAGGGCTGTCTGTTCTTTTGAATGAATGCTAATCTAATGGTTAGCTTTGGGCTGGCAGCCAGCTGTAGCTGTGTGTAAGTCTCAGTCTTCTCTCCAGACATGTGTGTCTGTAATCAGATAATGCCTGTTGTGTTCAACTCATTGACATGGCTTTTTGTTGCTCTTATCCCTCTAGATAAATATCACTGTTGTGTGGAGACTACAGAGGATTGTTACACAATTAGGGCAGCAGCTACGAAGGCAGCAGAGTGGGCAGTGGCTACCTTATAAAAAAAATCCAGCACATAAGCATAGATCTTTAGCCACAGAAAATCTGGAACCGTAGCCACTATTTTTAACCTCAAATATGAGACCATCGTGTGTGTGTGTGTGTGTGTGTGACAGACAGACAGACAATAAAAATGGTTATTCAACCTGCCTGTAACAGATGGTCCAGGGATTGGATCAGAGTGGATCTCATTACAAACAGTAAGCGTTGAATAAAACTGAAGGGATAACTATAATCTGTTACTGATGATGCACCTCCTCTCTACATACTGTAGTGTATCATACCAGCACGGTGCGATTCAGAGTCTGTGTCTTTGTATTCTTTCATGAAATATAAGATGGAGGCCGACCCACTCGCATGAGTCATTGTCTGATCCCAGGCAAGTACATTTAGTTCATCTATATTATATAGCATTGATGGTTGTTTTATGGAAGGCTTTTTAACTGCACACTTTACAGCTGTAATATAAAGTAGAGTTTCTGTCCTCTGGTCTGTGACTGATGGTAAGTGAGGCTGCCAGTGTGTCAGATCAGTCCAGACTGTGTGTCAGGGGGATATTAAGGCTCTGTGATGTTAATTTATTTCACTGTGACTTGATGAAAGATGCCCTCCTCCTCCCCTGTGAGAGTGAGAGACGTCACTTTGTTCTGCCAGAGTGGAGCAAAGTGTGTTTTGATTGGCCAATTCATCTGAGCCCCCTCGTATAGCCTACACCAGAGCTCTGCTCAGTTACAACCTCTGTATCCACACCACAAGGTTGGGTTCAATCCCATGTCAATGCCAGGCTGAGGCAATGCAGGAAATCGAATCAATTGAAATTCAATTTGGTGGCAGGTAGCCTAGTGGTTATGAGCATTGGCCTAGTAACCAAAAGGTCACTGGTTTGAATCCCGAGCTGGCTAGGTGAAACATCTGTCAATGTGTCCTTGAGCAAGGCCCTTAACCCTACTTGCTCCTGTAAATCGCTCTGAATAAGAGCATCTGCTAAATGACTGTAAACCAATCATTATCATAGAAAATCTTGGGAATGTTCTTTTTGTTTGTGTGCTTCCATTGCATCAGGAAATTAGTTGGAAGTGACCGTGACTCTGGCCAGCTGGTTGAACCCCCAGTGGTTATTTGGCTGGAAGCCTGGAACATAATATTAACCCAAGACAATCATCCAAAACACACAATCAAATTTGAAGTTTTGTATTGGCCTAGTCAAAGTGCAGATCTAATCCCAATATGACAGAACTTGAAACAAGCAGGTCATGCTTGAAAACCCATAGATGTCGCTGAGTTAAAGTAGTTCTGCATGCAAGAGTGTGCCTAAATTTCTCTATATGAGAGACTGATCAACAACTACAGGAAGCATTTGCGTTCAGTGGTGGCACAACCAGTTAGAGTGTAAGGGGGCAATTACATCGAAAGCTTTCCACAGCAATGCTGGCCCATGCTGTCACTGCTTCCCACAATTGTGTTAAGTTGGCTGGATGTCCTTTGGGTGGTGGACCATTCTTGAAACACACAGGAAACTGTTTGGTTTTTATTTGTATTCTCTCCTACCATATCTATTGTGTTAGTCTCCTACATTATTTTAACATTTCTACAAACTTCAGTTTTCTTTCACATGGTACCAATTATATGCAAATCCTGGCTTCAGGGCCTGAGTAACAGGCAGTTTACTTTGGGCACATCAGTCAGGCGGAAATGGAGAAAAATAGACCTTAGCCTGAATGAACCTGTCTCCACTTCATCTACACTGGTTGAAGTGGATTTAACACATTTCATTAATAAAGCATCATAGCTTTCAGCTGAATTCACCTGGCCAGTCTGTCAGTGTACATTCCTCATTAAAGAAGACTTCACAAACTATTTCTTCAGCAGTTCCAGCACCTCCAAAAGCCCACTTTCACCCTAGACCAAACTGGATGACCGTGGCATGTTTGCTTTTCCCCTCTTCATTGGAGCAGCAACCCACAGTCTGTAAAGGCCCACTCACTCGGAGGATGTGATTGACTGGGCTGCTGACCCAACCAGTTATGTCCTCCACATTCTCTGAATGAGGAGGTCAGATAAGCACATTGTGTGGCTCTGAGATGGACTGCTGCTGTGCTGCGTTACTGGCCAGTCGACTTCCCACCATTGTGGGATTCCTGACCCTGGGATGTCTTGCACCACGAGAGACACCAAATGGTCTCTCCTGGATCATTTTCAACCTTTTTAGATATGTTCAAATGCCTTTAGTGGTGCAAATGGATCAAAATGCCCTTGTCTCGTGGAAAGAACATTTTGCATCAAAAGGATCGCACGTCTTGGATTCTGGAAGATGTTCAGATTGGGATATTTTCTGCATCCTTTGATTTTCCCTAGCAACATCACATGCCAGAAGAACGTGTCAGATCTACGTGGATATGTATTTTTCAGAGGCAGATATGACTCTGACAAATGTGTCATTCTTCAGATGTGTTCTTTGAATTTTCTGTGAATTACTTCTACACCTTCTACCCTTCACCATTCAAGCATGTCGTTAAAAGGCCCTCTGGTCCTGCAGTTAATCCAGGTTCCATGACACTTGTTAGTGGGACATTGAGCACTCAGGTAACTCTGACATTAATCTTTGACTCACAGCTCATGCCTCATGCCTAACGCATCTAAAGAGATCTCAGATGGATTGGTTGATCCACAGTGCAGCGCTCTCTGGTCCTCTTGTTTAACGGGTCCTGGTCTCCGTCCTGTGGGTTTAATGGAGTACATTAGCCTAGCCTAACGCCCATCAGTCAGGCCTGGATAAGTGAGGTTAAAGTGTTGCAGAGGTTGTTTGAGTACAGCTGACCCCCCAGAATTAAGTGGCAGTTAGATGTCCCACTATAAGAGAGGTACTGGAGGCATTAAGTCCCTTTCATATTCTTTAATTGCTCATCGAGGACCATGGCTAACAGTTTGCATATGCTGCTGCTTTCATAGAGCTCTGGTGGCTCAGTCACAGTGCTCCATAGAGCCACATGCTAAGACCACATGCAAGTTATCAATGGAGGGTGTCAGTCTCTCTCAGCCCACTGGGGTATTTCCTGTGGGCTATGATAGAACACCATAGTACTGGTTTATTTACTCACCCTGAATGGGAGCCTGCTGGCTGGGCTGCTTTCCTTGGCAGTGGAGCTGCTCTCTGCTGATCTGGTGTATCCTACCCCTGGCATTATCCGCTCCCACTGATTGTCCTGGGGAGCTGGTGGTTTGGAGGACGTTTAGTGTCCGTGTCCATCCGGTGGTGCAAAGCGAGCGGAGGAATGAACCTGACTGGAATGTGGTGGTCCACATTCTCCCACCGATCCCCTACAGCGCTGAGAGGGAGAGATCAAACCGGAGCGGCACAGACTCTATGAAAAGCCCTTTTGTGGAAATGGCTAATCTAATTTGTTTCCCCCACCGTAAGATGGTAGCATGTCAGCTCATTTTGCCTTTCCTTGCTGCCGGCAGGCCCCGCGGCCCCAGACTCATGGTCAGGCCTGCTGGAAGGGAACAGTCTAGTGTTTCATGACCCTCGCTCACTGACTGACTGTTTTTCTCTGGGCTACAGCTGAGTCGGAACAGCTGAGAGGCAGCCAGAACCAAGGACTTGTCTACATGAGTTTTTTGTCGATGGCCACAGTATCGCAGGGAATGCATTCCTACACAACCTCCTGTATCTGTTAATTTACTCTCTCCAAGAGCTCCATTCATAGATAATGCACACTGCCTGGAGACAATTATGTAGTTTGTAGCTAATGTAAACTGTGTTTATATGGGTAAATCACATCAAGATGAGGACATATATTCTCTCCCCCCCCCCCCCCCCGTTCTCTCTCTCGTTCATTTGCTCACTCTTGCTCGTTTTCTCTCTCTCTCTCGTTCTGTCTTTCTCTCTCTTTCCCTCCCTCCCTCTCTCCACCTCTTTCTCCCTCCAGGCATGGGACTCGTTGTGCAGGCGAGGTGGCAGCAATGGCCAACAATGGGATCTGTGGAGTCGGAGTGGCTTACAATGCCAAGATTGGAGGTACAGTACCGTAGAACAGAGGGCGATTCATGTCCATCTCTTTCTGTTATCTCCATTTTATCTTTCAATTCTTCACGTTTTCTGACTGCTAAGACGTGTGCTGCATCTGTACTATTCTGAGCTCAGTTTGAGCAGGAGTTGCTCAAGGGTAACTCTTCCTCCTCCACTTCTCGCCCGAGATGACAGTGAGGCTCTATGAACATTAGGTGTGTGTGATAATCTGCGTGCAGCGTGGCTCCTCTGAGCCCATGCCTCAGTGTAAGCGTGTGTAATCCCTTTAATTAGTGTCATCTCTTTTATCCAGTCAGTTCGTGCTCTCATCTCATTACCCCTCTGCATGTTTTATCTCTCCATGCCGCTGCATGTTTCCAGCTGTCACAGCCCGGCTAAATCCAACGCATAGTTTTAGTCCTTATTGGTCACATCCAATAGCTGCCTGCCGCCACTTCTCTACTGTCTGGAGTAGTACTGTCTCGTTTAAACGATGAACATACAAGTCTTATTCAGTTAGTCGAAAAATAAATTCTGTAGAAGTTTCACATTGTATGCCTCCTGCATTCAGCCTCTTCAGCACGACTACTTCCTTTATAAAGGTAGACTCCACACTGGGCAGTGATTAAACAGTCTGCCTTGGAACCTGCGTGTTAATGAGATGGTTAATGAGCAGCAGCTTCTGCTCACCTTCCCCACTCAGAGGACAGAAACTTTCTGACCAACCACAGTCCTTCCAAGACTGCAGCAAGGGTGCCCTGTCAGGCGTAAAGGAGAGTGAGGCAGAGGAACAGCAGTTGTGTGTGTGTGTGTGTGACCTACCCGCAGGCTTGGCCCAGTCCGGCAGCTGCCTGTTAATAAGTGAGTAGAAATACCCACTTCTAGAAATAAATATTTTTTATTTCACCAGGTAGGCTAGTTGAGAACAAGTTCTCATTTACAACTGCGACCTGGCCAAGATAAAGCAAAGCAGTGCAACACAAACAACAACAGAGTTACACATGGAATAAACAAACATATAGTACAGTAGAGAAAGTCTATATACAGTGTGTGCAAATGAGGTAGGATAACGGAGGTAAGGCAATAAATAGGCCTTAGTGGTGAAATAATTACAATATAGCAATTAAACACTGGAGTGATAGATGTGCACAAGATGAGTGTACAAGTAGAGATACTGGGGTGCAAAGGAGCATAAAAATAAATAATATGGGGTGAGGTAGTTAGGCTATGTACAGGTGCAGTGATCTGTGAGCTGCTCTGAATGCTGGTGCTTAAAGCTAGTGAGTGATTTTTTTGCAGTTCGTTCCAGTCATTGGCAGCAGAGAACTGGAAGGAAAGGCGGCTGAAGGAGGAATTGGCTTTGGGGGTGATCAATGAAATATACTTGCTGGTGCTGCTATGGTGACCAGTGAGCTGAGATAAGGCGGGGCTTTACCTAGCAAAGACATATAGATGACCTGGAGCCAGTGGGTTTGGCGACGAATATGAAGCGAGGGCCAGCCAATGAGAGCATACACGTCGCAGTGGTGGGTAGTATATGGGGCTTTGGTGACAAAACGGATGGCACTGTGATAGACTGCATCCAATTTGCTGAGTAGAGAGTTGGAGGCTATTTTGTAAATGACATCACCGAAGTCAAGGATCAATAGGATAGTCAGTTTTACGAGGGTATGTTGGGCAGCATGAGTGAAGGATGCTTTGTTGCGAAATAGGACGCTGATTCTAGATTTAATTTTAGATTGGAGATGATTAATGTGAGTCTGGAAGTAGAGTTTACAGTATAGCCAGACACCTAGGTATTTGTAGTTGTCCACATATTCTAAGTCAGAACCGTCCAGAGTAGTGATGCTGGCCTTGCGGGCAGATGTGGGCAGCGATTGGTTGAAGAGCATGCATTTAGTTTTACTTGCATTTAAGAGCAGTTGGGGGCCACTGAAGGGGAGTTGTATGGCATTGAAGCTCGTCTGGAGATGAGTTAATACAGTATTCAAAGAAGGGCCAGAAGTATACAGAATGGTGTCGTCTGCGTAGAGGTGGATCAGAGAATCACCAGCAGCAAGAGCGACATCATTGATGTATACCGAGAAAACAGTCGGCGTGAGGATTGAACCCTGTGGCACCCTCATAGAGACTGGCAGAGGTCCGGACAATAGGCCCTCCGTTTTGACACACTGAACTCTGTTTGTTGGAGAAGTAGTTGGTGAACCAGGCGAGGCAGTAATTTGAGAAACCAAGGCTGTTGAGTCTGCCGATAAGAATGTGGTGATTGACCGAGTCGAAAGCCTTGGCCAGGTCGATGAATACGGCTGCACAGGATTGTCTCTTATTGATGGCGGTTATGATATCATTTAGGACCTTGAGCGTGACTAAGGTGCACCCATGCCCAGCCCGGAAACCAGATTGCATAGCGGAGAAGGTACGGTGGGATTTGAAATGGTCGGTAATCTATTTGTTAACTTGGCTTTCGAAGACCTTGGAAAGGCAGGGTAGGATAGATATAGGTCTGTAGCAGTTTGGGTCTAGAGTGTCTCCCCCTTTGAAGAGGGGGATGACCGTGGCAGCTTTCCAATCTTTGGGGATCTCAGACGATATGAAAGAGGTTGAAAAGGCTAGTGATAGGGGTTTCAAAAATTTTGGCGGATAATTTTAGAAAGAGAGGGTCCAGATTGTCTAGCCCGGCTGATTTGTTGGGGTCCAGATTTTGCAGCTCTTTCAGAATATCAGCTATCTGGATTTGGGTGAAGGAGATTTCTAGAAAGACCATACTGTGGAGGGCCTATTGCACTGCCCCTCCACCAGCTCTCATACCATACACACCTAAACAAACACAACAATGTCTTACTATACATGTGAGGACTTTTTGCGGACCAACAATTGATTCCCATTCAAAATCCTATTTTACACCTTACCCTAACCCTAATTCTAAACCTAATTTCCTCACTTCTCTGAATTGTATTGGTTTATTATTCTTGTGTGTCATTCTGGTACTCACAAGTATTGTAAAACGTACACACACACACAGAGAGAGAGATCAATCTAATATCCTATCACTCTATGGCAGTGACTACCAATGAAAGGCAGGTCTTTGTCATCCCACCAGAAATCCTACCACTATTCCAGAGCACAAACTGTAAGCTCAAGCTTTGACCTTAAGATTTAGAAAGCTGTATTGGCTTCAACCCACCTACAGAAGAATCCCTGTGTGTTGGTGGAGGTAAGGGGTAGCAGAGATGGGCGCAGCGCTCCCCAGATAATGGGCTATCTCCTCCTATAAAACGATTTGCTCGTTTCGTTCTGAGCTCTACGGGGACCCTGAGTCAGTGCCCTCGCCGCTGGATGCCTTTGGAGAATTTCAAAGGGCTGAACTTTATTTGTTTACTTTAACCGGTATGAGGGCAGTATGGATAGCTTGACCCTCCGTGCATCAAAGCAGCCAACGCGTTTGTTTTGAAGATGTCTGCCTTCGATTTCTCAGCTTCCTATCTGCTGGGCTGGGATGGGGGTGCGGAGAAAAAGAGGACGAGGAGGCTCCGAAAACTGCCCTAGAGGCTGGCGCTAGAAAACGTTCTAAATTCAATTCAGAATCGATGGCTTTAATATACAAAAAGCCCTGGCATATCCCAATTCAAGTGTCCCTCTTCTGCAGAGGGGATTTGTGCAAAGCAAAGTCCACCCGGATTCAAACTTTTCATCTGTTTTCTTTGGAGGGAAACAATGTTCTCATTTATGACCTGTAAACGAACCTTCAGTATCAGCGCTTCTTCAGATCTAAGACTTATTTATCACCAACTCTGCTGCTGACTGTTTGTTTTTCTGTGGAACACTTCCTACCAGTGGCTTTGGTATTTGAGTTTAACCTTGCCTGCATTTCTCTTCAAAGAAAAGGAATAGATGGTTATTAGATTGTGTGTGTGTGTAGGAGTGCGTATGCTGGACGGCGAGGTGACCGACGTGGTGGAGGCCCAGTCTCTCAGTCTGAACCCACAGCACATCCACATCTACAGTGCCAGCTGGGGCCCCGAGGATGATGGGAAGACGGTGGATGGGCCCGCCAAGCTCGCCAAGGAGGCCTTCCTGCGTGGAGTGACCGAGGTGTGTGTGTAAATATCTGTGTGTTCTGGGCCTCAGTTGTGTGCCGCGTTCCCAATGCCTGCCTCACCATCAATAGTTTGTATGACTTCCTCTACACACAGCCAGTAATTATGTAGTAAACTATTCAACCATTTTGAAGGACAAAGGCAGCTTGAACAACGCAAGCGCACTTCATGACCCAGACGATTATGAATGGGGAAATTTGATTTGGTCACAGTGGAAGTACCAGGCTTTCTAAACTCCACTAAGGATAAAATAATAAATGGCCTGAACAAATACTGTAGGAAAAAGAATCCTCAATACAAAGCACTGAAAATATTGTACATTCATAACCACCTGAAGTGCACTTTACACAATCAACTCTCTTCACATCACTACCGTACCACAATTGTAGAAGTGATTTCAGAATCTGAGTGGGAGGATATTTGTGTTATGAGATTATCTCAATAAAACGCCATTGAGCTCAGGTCACGTGCACATTTTATTTTGCATGTGAAATGCTAACAGATGTAAATAGTTCATGGGGCTTTAACGTTAGTGTGGCAGGATTCAGAGACCGAAGTCTTTAGCTTCAGCTCCTCCGTCTCACATGGGCATCCGGGCAGAGCATTGGCATACTGCCAACCCTGAGACGTTATCTGTGTGTGTGTGTGAGAGAGAGACTATTGCTTTTAGGCATTTTGATAACTACTTAAAGAGCAGGATGGTTACTGGTCCTGGTCTTTAGTGTCAATAGGAAACAGTAGCTGGTTTGCTGAAGGCTCTGTGTCTTTAATGGGCTTCTTACTGTATACAGCCTCCACCAAAAGAAATGTGATTACAAACGCTTATACTATAGTTAAGCAATAAGGCACAAGGGGGTGTGTTTAGTCTTTGGATGTGTGAGCGGAGGGAACAGTAAGCATCCCGACTGCAGACGTATAACTGCAGACGTATAGGGGCCATATGCCAGGCTCTCTTTAGTGTACGCATGGGAGCCTGCATCCATCTGATCCCAGTTCTAAGTGTAAGAGGGTGTGAGAGAGCCAGTCATAAAGCATAGAGCCGAGCCAGGGCCAACGGGCCATTCAGACAAAGAACCATCAGACCTTATGGGGCAAACCCCATCTGAGGGCCATTACTGGTGCCCTGTCGGCCTCCATTTATTACAGGCCTGTCAAATAAAAAGCATATGGCATGTAAACACACTATTCTATAGGGAGCCATGGCATCATCAGTAGCTCCAGTCTGTTGTTTACATTGTTCATGATTGTTGCGTGTGATGGTCAATGTGTGGAGGCTGCACCACCCAGCACAATGGAGCATTCTGTGGGACTTTGATATGTATTCACTGTGAATGCTGAATAGCACAGATGATTTATTGCTCAGGGTTTGTTGACAGACGGTCCGGTCCCTGTTGTCGTGTATTGCGGCCGTGGTACATTAAAGCTCTTTGGATTCAAAGCGTCTGAGTGATCACACGGTCCTGTGATGTATGGATGAGCTGTGGCAGGCCTTTCAGAGATGGACCCTGGAAATAGTTGTGCTGTAGTATCAATGGGAATCTAATTTAGATTGAATGACACTGTGTTCCCCTCTTTCATTAGCTGCGCCACACCAAGATACACATGCATGTGGTCATGTACGTCAGAAAGGCCTGTCTAGTGGTTGTCTAGGTTTGTTATTGACTCTGTTCTGTCTCTCCCTCCTCTAGGGTCGTGGGGGCCTGGGCTCCATCTTTGTGTGGGCATCAGGAAACGGCGGGCGTGAGAAGGACAGCTGTAACTGTGACGGCTACACCAACAGCATCTACACCCTGTCCATCAGCAGCTCCACCCAGAACGGCAACGTGCCCTGGTACAGCGAGGCCTGCTCCTCCACCCTTGCCACAACCTACAGCTCTGGCAACCTCAACGAGAAACAGATAGTGAGTTCAGTAGACGCGTGTTCACGCACACACATAAACACACATACACACGCACACACATAAACACACATACACACGCACACATATACACTTCCAGTGGCAAATGGAGCTGGTTTGGATGAATTAACATTCATTAACAACACACACTCTCATTCACTCCCAGTGTGAGCGTCATGAGGAGTGCGGGAAACATTTGTCTGTACAGTCTGAAAATGGGCATGTCAGAAAACATTCAACTGAGTGGTGGTGTGTGTGCAGGGTGGAGGAGTGTGTGAGTCGGGGCTCCTGTCCTGTGAGAGTCTTGTGCTCTGTGGTTCCAGGGCCTCAGTGGTATGGTATGTTATGTTGCTAACTGCAATGGGAGGTCACACAGCTTCCCCTGAGCTTTGAAGAGGAGGAAGTCTATTTTACAGCATATTAGTCAGGGGAATGATGTGTATGTTTGTGCTTCAGTGAGATGTAAGAATGGATGGAAACTTTTGATGTATAGCCAGGGTGTTGATGTATAGAACCAGGTTGACTTGGCTCCTGGGATCCTTAGAGTATCTCAGATGGTTGAATCCGGAGCCAAAGCACTAGTACTCTCTAGCTGTACTCTAGAGGTTTGAACGTTTCTGGATGTCCTAGTTATCCTGTCTCACTACTTTCTTATTTTTGTTGCACTTCTTCGTCGGTGTTCCTATTGGTTTTAGTGCTCCTGCTTCCAGTCAGATAGAATCTAAGCCAAATGCTTATTGGACTGTTTGGTTCTTCAAGGCAGGTTGTGTGTGTGTGTGTGTGTTCAGTCTGGAGGAATGACTGAGTCAGTTCTCACTGGCCTGCCTCAGACAGCCATGGCCTACAGTGACACTCTCTTTCCCGCTCTTTTCCTTTTCTCTCTCTTCATAAACTCTTGCTCTTTGCACTCTTTCCCACCCGCCCTCTGAGGCCCATTTGAATGAAGAACTGTAAAACGTTAAAATCCCATCTCCATGTCTCACACACACACACACACGACGTGGAGGATGGAGAGCCTCTCACTAGGAGAGATTACAGTACAATACTGTATAATGGATGTTCATCCCAACCTCTTGCCATGAGGCATGCTGTACACACATGATTAATGAATTGGTGTGTTTCCACATTCATGATTAATCATGTTAACCATGTGTTGATACATAAACGTTTATCAAAGTAGATGGGGCTGAGTAGAATATGATTTTTATAGTGTATAACTTACACTCCTACTGATTGTTTCAATAGAAAGTTCTTTATTTGCCCATATATTAGGTGTTAACATTTCGGCCCTGTATGTGCAGCACCATATCTAACTACAAACTCTCTTCCTGTCAGGTGACAACGGACCTCAGACAGAAGTGTACTGACACCCACACGGGCACCTCCGCCTCGGCTCCTCTGGCTGCTGGGATCATCGCCCTTGCACTGGAAGCCAAGTGAGCGACTCTTATCACCTGTCTGTCTCTCGATCTGTGTCTCTGACTGTTTGTCTCAATGTCCCCTTGCTTGTTCCTATTTTCCTCTCTCTGTCTGCTTCTCTCCCTCCTTTGTGTTTTTTATTGTCTGTTCACAAATATTTGCCGTCTGAGCGCGCACACACACACACACACACACACACACAGATGTCTCAGAAGTACGACAAACTCTTGGGGGAAGACAACTGTCTTGTAATAATGTATTGTGGATCAGAATAGATGAGTCAGTCATCTCCTATCATTCTGCTATGAACGTGTCATCAGCTCAGTACTGTAGTCTGGTTGGGGAACGGGGCACGTGTGACCAGTAAAAACCTCCTGTAGGTCCCTGTCCATTAAAAGTGTCCGACTGTACTGCAGGGCTTTGCCTTTCCCTTCAGTCAAAGCTGACCTTTCAGTAAAAGAGAACTGATGAGGTTTAAACTCAATGTTTCGCTGGGGTACTATACACTATTTGACTCTGTTTTACTGTAGGCTTTTACTGTTGCTCTGCTGGGTGGAACTGCAGTAAGACAGGGTTTTATACGGAGAACAGAGGAGAGTGTGGGAGAGCAGAGATGTGACTAACAGAGGGATCTCTGGTCTCTATCTTTTCAATGCAGTAACAAAGCCTGATGTTCAACTCTTCTAGTGCACTTGGGCACCTAATGCCATTTCCTTTGCAATTTGTTGCTATGCATTGTGGTAGGATATGTTGTTGCATGTTTTACTGTCTTCATAATCATGTGAAGTGTATTTCAGATCTGGAGTCTATATTGATGAAAGGTATGGTTGTTGTGTGTGTGCAGTAAAAACCTGACATGGCGGGACATGCAGCACTTGGTCGTGAGGACCTCTCATCCCGCCCACCTCCTCACCAACGACTGGAATACCAATGGGGTCGGCCGAAAAGGTACAGCGAGTTCCATTAGCTGAGCTCGGTTGACCATCACTCCCGTGCCCTGCCAGTTACACAATGGAGACTGATCTATATTGTATTTACATCAATTGATTTTAAAGTTGCCTACATTAAGAAATTACAGAAGGCCATGGCTCAAGTTCAGGGAGAGGTTTTACTGGGCACACAGCAGGGTACATGCAATAATCTAATAGTGAAGAGGCCCTTATTGAGTTGGAACTGGAATCGTGATGAAGTAGCCTTTCAGCAGTCTATCGATCTCTCTTTTTCCTTCTCTCTCTCTGTCGATCTCTCTCAGTGAGCCATTCATATGGGTATGGTCTGCTTGATGCCAGTGCGATCGTGGCTCTGGCTGAGAACTGGACCAACGCTGGGCCCCAGAAAAAATGTGTGCTATCCATGGTGGCAGAGCCCAGGTGAGCTACACACACACACACACACACACAGCTCTACCAACTCGACCTGTAATACCACTGTTTGGCTGGCAGGAGCATCAGTACTAGCTTCTCACGGGATTACATTGGTTTTGGGTATAGTACAGTTAACCTACCAGGTGATTAACATATAATAAACCTATGTGATCCTTATTAGAATAGGATGCTTCAGATTGTGTGTGTGAGAGTGTCTCACATCTTGGGGTGGGTCGGCTGTGGAGGTGATGAGCGCTGCTGTGTGTGGGCTGGTTTGTGATGGCCCGTAGGTGTGAGAGGTGCACATGTGGGACCAAACTATCATACCTCAGTGTGACTGCACGTCATGTTTAGATTCTGAGCATGGCACCGGGAGCCCATTGATAGGCTCTGCTGGGTTCTTGTATGTGTGCTAGGGTGATGATATTTTGAACCTGGGGGAGCATGTTTAATCAAATAAATAATCACTTACAGATGAGTGTCTCTCTCTGCTTCCATGTTCTCCACGCTGTCCTGGCTGTCTCTCTAACCTCGATATTTGACTCTTTCACTCTTTCACTCTCTCACTCCTTTGCTCTTGCTCTCTGTTCCTCTCTCATTCTCTTTCCCTCTGTCTTGTGCTCCTTCTATCTCTTCCTCTCTCTCTCTCTTTCTCTCTCCCACTTTAACCCTGCCTCTGCTACATACTGTAGCTGACAGGTTCCCAGCCCTGTTGTATTGTCTCTGTACTGGTCCCCAGATCACAGCCTACCACTGGAGCCTGTTAAAGGTGTTAGTGGCATGGTGTTTGTGCATTGTACAGTGCAAGAGGTGTTGCTTCTCCTTCACTCTCTCTGACTGCTGCGGATTAGATCCTAACATTTTAAGGGATTTAATTAGGAGGAAGCGGTGTGTTTTTACACTCCGTTCACCGATTACGGCCCGTATTTTCTATTAGCTGGACGCCACGGCTTTTGTAAAGCCTCATGCCCTCCTCTCTCTCCTCCTCTGGGTTCAGTTGTAGTGGATGTGTGTAAGCTGCTAAGCGGATTGGGGGGAGTCGGGGGAGCCTGGTACTTTTCTCCTGTAGAGGACAGGGCTGCTGCAGGACCTGAGCTGCTAATCCTGTTTCAAGGCCGCAAACCCTGTGCCCTCAGCAGGCTCTCACTCACACACATACTTCTCTCACACACTAGTCCAGAGCGACAGTCACACACTCATGCAGCATCACTCACACACTCAGAGAACAATTATAGTCACGCACACAGATGCTGTCACATGCTTATTCCCAGCTGTGACATCTTCCTCACAGACACCAAAAGCCAGCAACATGAGAACACAAGCCTCTTCAATCACTATGCTATCTTTGTGTAAATGTATGTATTTGGTCATATATGCTGATGTGCTGTTTATCTGTGTGTCAGGAACATTGGGAGCCACCTGCTGATCACCAAGACAGTGGACGGCTGTGTTGGGACAGCCAACCACGTGAGCTCCCTAGAACATGCCCAGGCCCAGCTCACACTCTCCTACAACCGCAGGGGCAACCTGGGCATCTACCTGACCAGCCCACAGGGCACCCGCTCCACACTGCTCGCTCCCAGGTACACACACACACACACACACACACACACACACACAGTGTATTACATACTTCCTGTCTCTCCTCTGCAGGCCTCATGACTACTCATCAGAGGGCTTTAATGACTGGGCTTTCATGACCACACACTCCTGGGACGAGGACCCCCGGGGGGAGTGGACCCTGGAGATGGTAAACGTGGCAGGGGCCAGTGACTACGGTAAGACACCTCTCATTTCTGTTAGTGCAGCCATGTCTGACTAGCAGTGTCACTGAAAGAATGTGTGTGTGTGACGGGATGTATGCTTGTATATGCATTTATCTGTGCAATATGTGTTTGATTCATTGATGTACTGCGTGTGAGAGAGTGCGCGTGCATGTGCAGTAAGTGCTTGATTTATGTGTTAATGAATGTGTTTATTTCATAGTGTGCGTCAGTGCATGTGTGCATCTACGTCATTCATGTGTTGATGATTGTGTGTGTGTGAGATGCTTCCAGACCGCTAACAGGGAGTGTTTTATGCACGGGGCAGCAGTGTCTGTGCCTGGAGAGCTTTCCTTTTGATCTCCTTTATACAAACTGTCAGGCAGTCTCTCTCTAGCTCCACACACCCACCTCTAAATCAGCTTCATTAAACCAGGGAGAGTAAATCAAGCAGGGGAGTGGAGGGCCCTGCTGTCTGGCCCAGGCTAACCCAGGCTGATCTAGAATAACTATGACCTAAGGCCCATCCAGGCCCTCTCAGACAATCTTTTTGGGGTTTATTTGTAGTCCTCTCTTGCTCTTTCATTTTTGTTTTCTTTCTCTCACTCTTCTCTCGCTTTCCCTCCCTCTGGCTGTAGACCCTCTCAAAGGGCTTGTCATATAAATGGCTCTCCCGGGAAGTGGTGTTCTGAACTAACGGGTCTATAGAGAAACACCAGAATGTATACTTATACATTTAATGCTTTACTTTTAGGAATCTTTTTCTGTCATTCCATCCAGGAAATCCAATAATATAAAAGGAGCAGGATAGAAGCTGCAATTACACCCACCCTGAAGAGTGCCAGAGCCTTGCTGGCGTAGACGGTGGCTTGGAGATCTGTGCTGTTGTTGCTTATGTGTAACACTCTCTCTCCCTCCCTCGGTCTAGGCACTCTGACTCAGTTCACCCTGGTGCTGTATGGTACAGGCTCAGACTCTCCCAGCTCCACAGCCAAGGACCTCTCTCAGCCCAGTAACGGCAGCTGTAAGACTTTTGACCTACAGCAGATCTGCATTGGTAAGAATGTTACCATTGGTTACTGTAAGAGAATGTACATTCTGTACATTCTGTACAACTAGGGTCTCGAAGAGCTGTGGTGTGCCCAGGCTTTTGTTCCTGCACAGCACAAATGCACCAAATTTCTAATGGATCAAAAGTCTGCCCCACTGTGGCTCTGCAGGCTTCAGTTGCCTACCCCTACCCTAAGCCTAAATTTAATGAACAGGTACATTTACACTGCACACTGTACAGGTAAGACCGGAGAGATTAAACACTGGCTCTCATATCAAAAGTGTATGGCTTGTATAGGTTAAACCCTAGAGCAGGAGTCTCCAACAGGTAGATCGTGAGCTACCAGAAGCTCGCAGCCCACCTATGATAAGCTTGCCAATGAATTCTGAAAGTACATGCATTTTTTCATGTGTTCCATCACAAACTGTTGTAAACGTAAGGCTCCCTCCCGGCTACTATCTAATCAAAGGCACATTGACATTATCCCACCCCTGGTTAGCCACTGTTGACTTAAAAATCCAACTGTAACACAATCTGCCAATTAAATTCCGGCAATGTTGTTTGGTGCGCGCATTTGTCTAATGATAGCCGGCATCTTGTGGGTAGACAGGACTTTCCCCATAAACCTTCTCAATTAAATGTGAACAAACATTTAACCTCACAGAACTAGGCTATATTATGATTATTTGTATCAATTGGGTGGCCATTGCTTTGCAAACTCTGCCATGTTCTATAGACATCAACACTTGTCTTCTGATGTGGTTTAAGCATTGACATGGACACCATTTTTGTTGTTTTCTATATGAATAATTGTTATATTGAGAGTAAAAAATACAATTAAACTGCGAGAAGTGAATTCAGAAAATACCAAACACAATTTTATGGGGCCTGTCATGACAAATACTGTTCATTAACCATTATATTACCTGGGTATATTGACAGAAAGCACACATCTGGTTCACTAAGGATCCGGGGAAGAGTTGCATGGTAAAGGAGAATAAAATAATGTGCCTACTTGAAAGCTATAAAAAAAGAGTAGGTTGTGACATGCTTACATCTTTAAAAGTAGCATTCATGCTAGAGTTTGGAGACCACTGCTCTAGAATAAGACTGGGAGAGACGGGAACAGTCTGACCCCTGCAGGATCCCCTGGGTATCACAATTTAACACTTGTTGGTATACTGTTTCAGATAGTGAGTGGCGTAATGGCATAGATGTAGGTTGTGAAGCAATAACTCTGGATGGTTGAGTTTGTTGATCAGCTCGTCCTCAGAGACATCTACTGCGATAAAGTAAACACGGGGGCAGATTAGCGAGGACTGCATTTTCCGAGCTAAACTAAGACGCACCTCCAACACACAATTCTGCCCCAAAACAATCCTAAAATCAGGACAGGTGAAACAATAATAATGACATTATGGGATGGACAACCAGTGGGTTACATTGGTTTCAAGTTTGTATCTGTACATATTTGACGAGCTGATCATAGTGAAAAATAAAATACTTCTGCATTTGCCGTTGTGTTAACACATTGACTCTCATTGCAAATAGTTCCAGGATAACTCCTGATAAAGTTGGGTAACTTAGTCATGGGAATCAGGACTAATAAAGCAAATGCAACTGCCTGTTTTAGGAACAGTAGGCCCACCAAATGGATGGGCATTCATCAAATTCCATTTCAGGCCGACACTGTAGGCTACACCCCACCGACTGATGCAGACATCAATTGGGTGTCTTTTTTTGGTCCTGTCCAGACCAGTCTCTTTTTTTGTTGATTTCCATGCCCACGGATGTAGATTTTTGGTCCGGACCAAATCTGAACCAATTATAGACGTCTATATTTGGTTCGGTTTGGGCCTCCCGAGTGGTGCAGTGGTCTATGGCACGGCATCGCAGTGCTAGTTGTGCCACTAAAGATTCGGGGTTTGAATCCAGGCTCTGTCGCAGCCGGCCGTGACTGGGAGACCCATAATTGCCCCAGCGTCGTCCGGGTTAGGGAGGGTTTGGCCGGCATGAATGTCCTTGTCCCAACGCGCACTAGCGACTCCTGTGGCGGGCCGGGCGCAGTGCACGTTGACATGGTGCACGGTGTTTCCTCTGACACATTGGTGCGTCTGGCTTCCGGGTTAAATGGGCATTGTGTCAAGAAGCAGTGCGGCTTGGTTGGGTTGTGTTTCGCAGGGCGCACGGCTCTCGGAATTCGCCTCTCCCGAGTCCATACGGGATTTGCAGCGATGAGACAAGACTAACTACCAATTGGATACCACGAAATTGGGGAGAAAAATGGGGGGTCCTAACAAATGTAAACATTTGGTTTGGTCCAAACATAGACGGCTGGCTATAAGTTACGTATTTTTTAAATATCATTAAGAACTGAAATTTTACCTTATTTCAACATCTGGAAAATACGTATTTTAAACATCTGGAAAATATGTATTTTCACCTTTCATTCAGAACCTAAAATGAACCTCACTTCAACGTCTGGAAAATACTTAATTAATTGGACTATTCTAGTTTTGTGGGGGTATAGGAGGAGGGTGGGAAAGCAGAACGGCCAGGACTGGGCCTGGCTGTGATCAACACATTCAGCCAGTTAGTAGATGACAACTCTTATTAGTGCAGCCAGACCAGCCCTGTAGACATACTGTATCATTTGTTGGAATTTAGTCCCTACTGCTCCTTCCTCCCTCTTGCCTCTGTCATCAACCCCTTCTCCTTCAACACTCTCACTACTTCCACCCTCTTCCTCCCTCTTGCCTCTGTCATCAACCCCTTCTCCCTCAACACTCTGTCACTACTCCCACCCTCTTCCTCTCTCTTCCTCTCTTGCATCTGTCATCAACCCCTTCTCCCTCAACACTCTGTCACTACTCCCACCCTCTTCCTCCCTCTTGCCTCTGTCATCAACCTCTTCTCCCTCAACACTCTCACTACTCCCACCCTCTTCCTCCTTCTCTTGCCTCTGTCATCAACCCCTTCTCCCTCAACACTCCCACCCTCTTCCTCTCTTGCCTCTGTCATCAACCCCTTCTCCCTCAACACTCTGTCACTACTCCCACCCTCTTCCTCTCTCTTCCTCTCTTGCCTCTGTCATCAACCCCTTCTCCCTCAACACTCTCACTACTCCCACCCTCTTCCTCTATCTTCCTCCCTCTTGCCTCTGTCATCAACCTCTTCTCCCTCAACACTCTCACTACTCCCACCCACCCTCTTCCTCCCTCTTGCCTCTGTCATCAACCCCTTCTCCCTCAACACTCTCACTACTCCCACCCTCTTCCTCCCTCTCCTTCCTCTGTCATCAACCCCTTCTCCCTCAACACTCTGTCACTACTCCCACCCTCTTCCTCTCTCTTCCTCTCTTGCCTCTGTCATCAACCCCTTCTCCCTCAACACTTTGTCACTACTCCCACCCTCTTCCTCCCTCTCCTTCCTCTGTCATCAACCCCTTCTCCCTCAACACTCTGTCACTACTCCCACCCTCTTCCTCTCTCTTCCTCTCTTGCCTCTGTCATCAACCCCTTCTCCCTCAACACTCTGTCACTACTCCCACCCTCTTCCTCCTTCTCTTGCCTCTGTCATCAACCCCTTCTCCCTCAACACTCTCACTACTCCCTCTCTCTTCCTCCCTCTCCCTCCTCTGTCATCAACCCCTTCTCCCTCAACACTCTCACTACTCCCACCCTCTTCCTCTCTTGCCTCTGTCATCAACCCCTTCTCCCTCAACACTCTGTCACTACTCCCACCCTCTTCCTCTCTCTTCCTCTCTTGCCTCTGTCATCAACCCCTTCTCCCTCAACACTCTGTCACTACTCCCACCCTCTTCCTCCCTCTTGCCTCTGTCATCAACCCCTTCTCCCTCAACACTCTCACTACTCCCACCCTCTTCCTCTATCTTCCTCCCTCTCCTTCCTCTGTCATCAACCCCTTCTCCCTCACACTCTCACTACTCCCACCCTCTTCCTCTCTTGCCTCTGTCATCAACCCCTTCTCCCTCAACACTCTGTCACTACTCCCACCCTCTTCCTCTCTCTTCCTCCCTCTTGCCTCTGTCATCAACCCCTTCTCCCTCAACACTCTCACTACTCCCACCCTCTTCCTCCCTCTCCTTCCTCTGTCATCAACCCCTTCTCCCTCAACACTCTGTCACTACTCCCACCCTCTTCCTCTCTCTTCCTCTCTTGCCTCTGTCATCAACCCCTTCTCCCTCAACACTTTGTCACTACTCCCACCCTCTTCCTCTCTCTTCCTCTCTTGCCTCTGTCATCAACCCCTTCTCCCTCAACACTCTGTCACTACTCCCACCCTCTTCCTCCCTCTCCTTCCTCTGTCATCAACCCCTTCTCCCTCAACACTCTGTCACTACTCCCACCCTCTTCCTCCCTCTCCCTCCTCTGTCATCAACCCCTTCTCCCTCAACACTCTGTCACTACTCCCACCCTCTTCCTCCCTCTCCTTCCTCTGTCATCAACCCCTTCTCCCTCAACACTCTCACTACTCCCACCCTCTTCCTCTCTCTTCCTCCCTCTCCTTCCTCTGTCATCAACCCCTTCTCCCTCAACACTCTCACTACTCCCACCCTCTTCCTCTCCTTCTCCCTCTCCTCTGTCATCAACCCCTTCTCCCTCAACACTCTCACTACTCCCACCCTCTTCCTCTATCTTCCTCCCTCTTGCCTCTGTCATCAACCTCTTCTCCCTCAACACTCTCACTACTCCCACCCTCTTCCTCCCTCTTGCCTCTGTCATCAACCCCTTCTCCCTCAACACTCTGTCACTACTCCCACCCTCTTCCTCTATCTTCCTCCCTCTTGCCTGTCATCAACCTCTTCTCCCTCAACACTCTCACTACTCCCACCCTCTTCCTCCCTCTTGCCTCTGTCATCAACCCCTTCTCCCTCAACACTTTGTCACTACTCCCACCCTCTTCCTCCCTTCTCCCTCTTCCTCTGTCATCAACCCTTCTCCTCAACACTCTGTCACTACTCCCACCCTCTTCCTCTCTTGCCTCTGTCATCAACCTCTTCTCCCTCAACACTCTCACTACTCCCACCCTCTTCCTCTCTCCTCTGTCCTCCCCTCCTCTCTGTCATCAACCCCTTCTCCCCACCCTCTTCCTCTCCCTCTCTCTTCCTCCCTCTTCCTCTGTCATCAACCTCTTCTCCCTCAACACTCTCACTACTCCCACCCTCTTCTTCCTCTCTTGCCTCTGTCATCAACCCTTCTCCCTCAACACTCTCACTACTCCCACCCTCTTCCTCCCTCTTGCCTCTGTCATCAACCCCTTCTCCCTCAACACTTTGTCACTACTCCCACCCTCTTCCTCCTCTTCCTCCCTCTTGCCTCTGTCATCAACCCCTTCTCCCTCAACACTCTGTCACTACTCCCACCCTCTTCCTCCCTCTCTTGCCTCTGTCATCAACCCCTTCTCCCTCAACACTCTGTCACTACTCCCACCCTCTTCCTCTCTTCCTCTGTCATCAACCCCTTCTCCCTCAACACTTTGTCACTACTCCCACCCTCTTCCTCTCTCTTCTTCCCTCTGTCATCAACCCCTTCTCCCTCAACACTCTCACTACTCCCACCCTCTTCCTCCCTCTCCCTTCCTCTGTCATCAACCCCTTCTCCCTCAACACTCTGTCACTACTCCCACCCTCTTCCTCTCTCTTCCTCTCTTCTCTGTCATCAACCCCTTCTCCCTCAACACTCTGTCACTACTCCCACCCTCTTCCTCCTTCTCTTGCCTCTGTCATCAACCCCTTCTCCCTCAACACTCTGTCACTACTCCCACCCTCTTCCTCTCTCCTTCCTCTGTCATCCCCCTTCTCCCTCAACACTGTCATCAACCCCTTCTCCCTCAACCTTCCTCTGTCATCACCCCTTCCTCAACACTCTGTCACTACTCCCACCCTCTCCTTCCTCTGTCATCAACCCCTTCTCCCTCAACACTCTGTCACTACTCCCACCCTCTTCCTCCCTCTCCTTCCTCTGTCATCAACCCCTTCTCCCTCAACACTCTGTCACTACTCCCACCCTCTTCCTCTCTTCCTCCCTCTCCTTCCTCTGTCATCAACCCCTTCTCCCTCAACACTCTCACTACTCCCACCCTCTTCCTCCTTCTCCCTTCCCTCTGTCATCAACCCCTTCTCCCTCAACACTCTCTACTCCCACCCTCTTCCTCTCTTGCCTCTGTCATCAACCCCTTCTCCCTCAACACTCTGTCACTACTCCCACCCTCTTCCTCTCTCTTCCTCTCTTGCCTCTGTCATCAACCCCTTCTCCCTCAACACTCTGTCACTACTCCCACCCTCTTCCTCCCTCTCCTTCCTCTGTCATCAACCCCTTCTCCCTCAACACTCTGTCACTACTCCCACCCTCTCCTCTCCTCTCTTGCCTCTGTCATCAACCCCTTCTCCCTCAACACTCTGTCACTACTCCCACCCTCTTCCTCCTTCTCTTGCCTCTGTCATCAACCCCTTCTCCCTCAACACTCTCACTACTCCCACCCTCTTCCTCCTCTCTCCCTCCTCTCTGTCATCAACCCCTTCTCCCTCAACACTCTGTCACTACTCCCACCCTCTTCCTCCCTCCTCCTTCCTCCTCTGTCATCAACCCCTTCTCCCTCAACACTCTGTCACTACTCCCACCCTCTTCCTCCCTCTCCTTCCTCTGTCATCAACCCCTTCTCCCTCAACACTCTGTCACTACTCCCACCCTCTTCCTCCCTCTCCTTCCTCTGTCATCAACCCCTTCTCCCTCAACACTCTGTCACTCTTCCTCCCTCTTCCTCCCTCTCCTTCCTCTGTCATCAACCCCTTCTCCCTCAACACTCTCACTACTCCCACCCTCTTCCTCTCTCTTCCTCCCTCTCCTCCTCTGTCATCAACCCCTTCTCCCTCAACACTCTCACTACTCCCACCCTCTTCCTCTCTCTTCCTCCCTCTCCCTCCTCTGTCATCAACCCCTTCTCCCTCAACACTCTCACTACTCCCACCCTCTTCCTCTCTTGCCTCTGTCATCAACCCCTTCTCCCTCAACACTCTGTCACTACTCCCACCCTCTTCCTCTCTCTTCCTCTCTTGCCTCTGTCATCAACCCCTTCTCCCTCAACACTCTGTCACTACTCCCACCCTCTTCCTCTCTTGCCTCTGTCATCAACCCCTTCTCCCTCAACACTCTGTCACTACTCCCACCCTCTTCCTCTCTCTTCCTCCCTCTTGCCTCTGTCATCAACCCCTTCTCCCTCAACACTCTCACTACTCCCACCCTCTTCCTCCCTCTCCTTCCTCTGTCATCAACCCCTTCTCCCTCAACACTCTGTCACTACTCCCACCCTCTTCCTCTCTTGCCTCTGTCATCAACCCCTTCTCCCTCAACACTGTCACTACTCCCACCCTCTTCCTCTCTCTTCCTCCCTCTTGCCTCTGTCATCAACCCCTTCTCCCTCAACACTCTCACTACTCCCACCCTCTTCTTCCTCCTCTGTCATCAACCCCTTCTCCCTCAACACTCTGTCACTACTCCCACCCTCTTCCTCTCTTCCTCCCTCTTGCCTCTGTCATCAACCCCTTCTCCCTCAACACTCTGTCACTACTCCCACCCTCTCCTCCCTCCTCTCTGTCATCAACCCCTTCTCCCTCAACACTCTGTCACTACTCCCACCCTCTTCCTCCCTCTCCTTCCTCTGTCATCAACCCCTTCTCCCTCAACACTCTGTCACTACTCCCACCCTCTTCCTCCCTCTCTTGCCTCTGTCATCAACCCCTTCTCCCTCAACACTCTCACTACTCCCACCCTCTTCCTCCCTCTCCTTCCTCTGTCATCAACCCCTTCTCCCTCAACACTCTGTCACTACTCCCACCCTCTTCCTCTCTCTTCCTCTCTTGCCTCTGTCATCAACCCCTTCTCCCTCAACACTCTCACTACTCCCACCCTCTTCCTCCCTCTCCTTCCTCTGTCATCAACCCCTTCTCCCTCAACACTCTGTCACTACTCCCACCCTCTTCCTCTCTCTTCCTCTCTTGCCTCTGTCATCAACCCCTTCTCCCTCAACACTCTGTCACTACTCCCACCCTCTTCCTCCTTCTCTTGCCTCTGTCATCAACCCCTTCTCCCTCAACACTCTCACTACTCCCACCCTCTTCCTCCCTCTCCCTCCTCTGTCATCAACCCCTTCTCCCTCAACACTCTGTCACTACTCCCTCCCTCCCTCTCCTTCCTCTGTCATCAACCCCTTCTCCCTCAACACTCTGTCACTACTCCCACCCTCTTCCTCCCTCTCCTTCCTCTGTCATCAACCCCTTCTCCCTCAACACTCTGTCACTACTCCCACCCTCTCCTTCCTCTGTCATCAACCCCTTCTCCCTCAACACTCTGTCACTACTCCCACCCTCTTCCTCCCTCTCCTTCCTCTGTCATCAACCCCTTCTCCCTCAACACTCTCACTACTCCCACCCTCTTCCTCTCTCTTCCTCCCTCTCCTTCCTCTGTCATCAACCCCTTCTCCCTCAACACTCTGTCACTACTCCCACCCTCTTCCCCTCTTCCTTCCTCTGTCCTCCTCTTTTCCTGCTGTCCCCTTTCATTTGATCCTTCCTTTCTCTCCCACCCACTTCAAGTCTTTCAACAGGGCGAGAATGACAACTGATTATGAACCTAGTAATTAGATTGGGGTAATGGCCTGTCTGACCGTGTAGGCTGGAGGGAATGCGCCTTGGGTGGATGCGGAGGGGAGGTGTGGAGCCTCAGTAGCTGTGTGTGTGAGATTAGCTTTCCAAATCATTGGGGGAGATAAGGAGTTACAGGGTGCTGCAGTGATAACACACTAATGCCACTGCCAAACTGTTCACATGGATGTGCAGACTTAGTACAGATAAATGCTTCAGAGCTTATTAGAAAGTCCATATATCTGCGATATTATTTCCAACTGGGTTGGCAAAGCACGGCTCAGGGCATAGATATGCTACAGTGCATTTCTCCTCAGATTGATGAGGGATTTACACACGTTGCATTTGTCTCGGCACACAATCTGCACAGCTCATCAACACATTCACACTCCAAACAGTTTGCGGCAGGAAACTGTTCATTCTAGCAGAAGCTACATCAACATTATGCAGCTTAAGTTGAGGGCACATTCACAGGCTCATGATTTTAATGCCCCAGAATGAGGCGATGTGTAATGTGCTGCATGATTGTCGTGGCAGACTATTCAAATACAGTTCACATATTTGAAGCTTTGTGTAAACTATATCTATTTATTACCGGTGGTTGTGCACTAACTGCGTTAAATGAAGAATTTGAACACCAGCAGTACTAAAATGTCTGTTTCTCCTCTTGTCTCATTGTATGTAGAGTGCAATGGTGGCTACTACCTCTTCCAGCAGGGCTGTGTGAGGGGCTGTCCAGCCGGCTACACCGCAGGCTCCCAGCTCCTCAGTTACACAATGGGGAACTCTGTGGATCCAGCCTCGGTCCCCTCCTGCCTGCCCTGCCAACCCCCTTGCCTGACCTGCAGCGGCCTCAGCCCCAGCGCCTGCCTCTCCTGCCCCCCTCACAGCCACCTGGACCCTGTGTCCAGCACCTGCCTGCACCTCAACCAGATCCAGAGGGAGTCCCCCGGGAACTTCATGGTGGGCCAGGGCAACACCGGTCCCCGCCCAGAGCTCAGCTCCCGCCTGCCCGTCACCATCGCCGTGCTCAGCTGCATGATCATCATGGCCACCTTCGCTGGGGTGTTCGTTCTGCTGCAGCTGAGATCTGGAGTCCTGGCCAAACTGCCCTCACTGGAGGAGGCCGGCTCAGGCCTGAGGGGGGGCTTCGGCCTGGGGGGCAGCAGCAGAATGGTGTCGTACCGCGGTATCCCTACAGTGTGGGGCGACGAGGGGGTGAACACTGACTCCGACAATGATGAGTTTGACGTCCACAATGAGAAGACTGCCTTTATCAAAACACAAAGTGCTCTTTAACCCCCTCCTGTCTTCAAATTCCTTCTTTCGACAGCCTCTCCCCCAATCACTCTGAGTCGTCTAATTCCGGGCTCCCTGTCCTCATGTTCCCCTCTGGTTTCTCTTTCCCTGTTTCACTCCCTCGTTCTTCCTCTCATGGGGTTTCATTCCCCAGGTTTAGTGTTCCACTCTGTAGTGGGTGACGTGATGCGAGACTGGAGTCACGCAGAACAGGGATGGCCTGGGCGCGCTCGCTTCACACTCGGGTGCTTTTCTATTAAACTGTCTCTCCGTGCCCTTTCGCCCTCAATCACCATCAGACAGAGTGTTTTCTGAACACAGCCCATTTCCCGGACGGCTCCAGGGTTTCCCTGTCACAATAAACAAACCATTATTGTTTGCGCTCTCCCTTTTTTTCCTCCTTCAGTTCCAGTGCAGTAGCCAGATGAGATTGTAAATTGGGGGTACACTGTGTGTGTGTGTTGAGTGGACAGTAAGATCGGGGTAGGGTCAGGTTCTGAGAAGCCACAGTGGAGTCGTCAAAGTCCCACGGTTTTGGTGAATCAGCCCCAGGCCCTCCCAGAGCTGCGGAGTGTCCATGCTGCAGTATGACTGTCTCTCTCTCAGCTCTGGCTGGATACAAGGCTATGAGTCCATGAGACTAGCAACGCTCACTCTACCCCCAGTGAGGGGGGTTCGGGCCGAGTGCTCGCTCGCTGCCAGATCTCCAAAGATAGGTCAGCAGTTCACCCAGCTAGGCCGCCACACTTTACTGGGCCTCAGAATTTTGACCAAAATAATATTGCCTCTGATTAAAACCCCATTCCCAAGGAAAAAAGTACCTAGGACTAATTCAATTGGCTTTCCACTTAAGTCTTTTAATTGCTCAGCTTCTGAGGGTGAGCGTGTTAGTGAGATGTATTGTGGATGGGGCTCAGTACAGTAGAAGTGACTTTTAACACAAGAGTTTCTCTGAGCAGCTATACAGGTAGTGAGGGGAGTGTGTGATAGAGAGAAGGGTTTTACGCACTGCAGAGGAGAGAATAACACAGTCTGGCCATGATTACCAGACGGGGCACTCTACTCTCTCTACTCTGCTGCTCTTTTAATGCTGTTCATCACACACACTTTGCACTATGTTGGTCTTCTGTGTTTTTGTGTGTCTTGAGTGTGTGCCGGCCAAGTGTGTGAGCAGTTGAGCAAAAGGAAGGAATGACCACATTAGGAATACTAAGGATGTGCTTGTGTTTGTCAGCTGAGTTATGATACTGGTTGGCCTATGTAGTTTCCCTGTCTGCTGTTCTTTAAAGAACTGAGGTTGGCTATAATAAGCAAACTTCTTTTAACATCTTTTATCTGTCTATGAGACTGATCACTGCTTCTCTCCAGTCGTCATCAGGGGTGTCGATGCCAACTACAGATAATCTGTTTCATATACTTGCCAATGAATTATATCCTGAATGACACTACAGCTCAGAAGTGTTCCAAGGGAGTTTTTTTTCTATTCAAACTGTGTCTTTATTGAAAAACTTCAGTGAATATTTGGCTGCATATCTTCCTTCTACAATCTTCTGTACCTCATTAATTCATCCATTGGACAAATATTGGATCCATCCATCTTTTTTTTCTTTTATGTTGAAGTTATTTTTCATTTCCAGCAGATAATAGGGGGCTTCGCTGAGAGGCATAAATGCATAAAAGATTGATGCAGCTGCTCATCCCGTCCTCACTCAGATCACACAGCAACGGCAGCAGAGTATGTGTTACATAGCGATGATGAAGGATTATATAGGTCAAATGTGAACGCTTTTCAGAGAAGGATATTTCTATTGAACCGAACCGGAGTTTTCCTTTCACTGATTTACACTTCTACAGTAATAATAAGACTGAAATGTCTTTATCTACAGTGCCAGGGCTGTAGGGCTGCATTCTCGCTCTGTTATTTCTCTCTCTCTCTCCTCCCCTACTCTGTCTTGGCACAACTTAAATGTAAATGAATATATCCTGATTTATGCCCTCTGAATATATTGTTTTCAGGATTGTTTTTTAAGGTGGTGGGGGGGGGGTGATCCCTGTGCTTTAAATCTTATGTAATTGCTGAGGAAGACTTAATCTTCAATACACATGTTGGGGAGTTGCTATCCTCTGAATGCAAAGTAATGACGGCCAACTTTGAGCAAAATATGTAATTATTACAAAGATGGAATAGTGTGCCATTTAGCCCTGGCTGATGTAAGGTGCAGTAATGCTGTCATTGATGATACTTTTTTCCCTTAAAATGAAGTAACCGATAAATCCTAAGAGATTTTTCTTCCTACCAGAATTCTAGTTGAGCCGCGGCTGAGGCAATCATTTGAATGTCCCAACGTACTTCCCCCACTTACATCCGTTTCATCTAAGTTGGTCACTCCTGAATGTGGAAATCTCTATTGCATTATAACAGTATGTCTAAGGAAACGGACAGCTGCTGGGGAGGAGGTTGCGCCCTTTGCAGTGCAGCCTCAATACTACATCTGACTGCAGCAGAGTTTCTGGCATTACCAAAGACAGGGCAATTTAGAGTTGTGTACAGTTCTGCTTCAAATTGCTGAGCCTGAGTTAGGGAGATGACGCAATCTGAGGTTTTCTATATGCATTGATTCATAAATCAGATGACTGTCTTTTTAAAATTTTTTTTTTTTTTTTTTTTTTTTAGCCCTTTCTGTTATTCCTGCTTTTTAATGCAGAGACCTTTCCCTCTCCACCCCCTGCTTGGTGACGGTGGTGGAGCAGAGACATTCTGTATGCTGAGATGCAGGGTTGGATGTGGAGGGAGCAGATTGAGAATGTATCCCATCCCCAAACACTAAAGGGCTGAATGAGGCTGTGTGTGTGTTATAACTACAGAAGAAACACACTCATGGGGGTTAAACAGAGCTCTGGACATACGGACCATCCAGCTCTGTCCACCTCTCCACACCTCTCCTTATCAAGTCTTTGGCCTGGGGCTACATATTATTCCTTACAGAAACAGTGACCTATGAATAATGTAAAAGAATGACTACCTTAGATGGGACAGAACTCTAAAATAAGGCCTATTTTTGTACTATATATGGTGCAGTGTAATTTTCTTGTAATTTAAAGATTTTTTTTTTGCTCTTGTTAAATTTGTCCTTTTTATTTAATTGATAGATTCTATAAAAAATAAAGATCTATGCAAACTTGAGGATTTGTCATGTGCTTTTCTATGTGATTAATGGTTGGCTGTATTTCAAGAATCAATATCTTCTGTCCAGCTAGATTGAATTGAGTAGAGTACTTTATTTCACCTGAGTGCTGTGCTCCAGGACAATGACAGTTCATATACAGTGCCTTGCGAAAGTATTCGGTCCCCTTGAACTTTGCGACCTTTTGCCACATTTCAGGCTTCAAACATAAAGATATACAACTGTATTTTTTTGTGAAGAATCAACAACAAGTGGGACACAATCATGAAGTGGAACGACATTTATTGGATATTTCAAACTTTTTTAACAAATCAAAAACTGAAAAATTGGGCGTGCAAAATTATTCAGCCCCCTTAAGTTAATACTTTGTAGCGCCACCTTTTGCTGCGATTACAGCTGTAAGTCGCTTGGGGTATGTCTCTATCAGTTTTGCACATCGAGAGACTGACATTTTTTCCCATTCCTCCTTGCAAAACAGCTCGAGCTCAGTGAGGTTGGATGGAGAGCATTTGTGAACAGCAGTTTTCAGTTCTTTCCACAGATTCTCGATTGGATTCAGGTCTGGACTTTGACTTGGCCATTCTAACACCTGGATATGTTTATTTTTGAACCATTCCATTGTAGATTTTGCTTTATGTTTTGGATCATTGTCTTGTTGGAAGACAAATCTCCGTCCCAGTCTCAGGTCTTTTGCAGACTCCATCAGGTTTTCTTCCAGAATGGTCCTGTATTTGGCTCCATCCATCTTCCCATCAATTTTAACCATCTTCCCTGTCCCTGCTAAAGAAAAGCAGGCCCAAACCATGATGCTGCCACCACCATGTTTGACAGTGGGGAGGTTGTGTTCAGGGTGATGAGCTGTGTTGCTTTTACGCCAAACATAACGTTTTGCATTGTTTCCAAAAAGTTACATTTTGGTTTCATCTGACCAGAGCACCTTCTTCCACATGTTTGGTGTGTCTCCCAGGTGGCTTGTGGCAAACTTTAAACAACACTTTTTATGGATATCTTTAAGAAATGGCTTTCTTCTTGCCACTCTTCCATAAAGGCCAGATTTGTGCAATATACGACTGATTGTTGTCCTATGGACAGAGTCTCCCACCTCAGCTGTAGATCTCTGCAGTTCATCCAGAGTGATCATGGGCCTCTTGGCTGCATCTCTGATCAGTCTTCTCCGTGTATGAGCTGAAAGTTTAGAGGGATGGCCAGGTCTTGGTAGATTTGCAGTGGTCTGATACTCCTTCCATTTCAATATTATCGCTTGCACAGTGCTCCTTGGGATGTTTAAAGCTTGGGAAATCTTTTTGTATCCAAATCCGGCTTTAAACTTCTTCACAACAGTATCTCGGACCTGCCTGGTGTGTTCCTTGTTCTTCGTGATGCTCTCTGCGCTTTTAACGGACCTCTGAGACTATCACAGTGCAGGTGCATTTATACGGAGACTTGATTACACACAGGTGGATTGTATTTATCATCATTAGTCATTTAGGTCAACATTGGATCATTCAGAGATCCTCACTGAACTTCTGTAGAGAGTTTGCTGCACTGAAAGTAAAGGGGCTGAATAATTTTGCACGCCCAATTTTTCAGTTTTTGATTTGTTAAAAAAGTTTGAAATATCCAATAAAAGTCGTTCCACTTCATGATTGTGTCCCACTTGTTGTTGATTCTTCACAAAAAAATACAGTTTTATATCTTTAGGTTTGAAGCCTGAAATGTGGCAAAAGGTCGCAAAGTTCAAGGGGGCCGAATACTTTCGCAAGGTACTGTATAGAGTCAAAGGATAGCTCTACAGAAGTTGGACAATTGTAAATGAAAGTAAAAGTATAACTGTTTCTTACATCCGCAGTACTGTGTATCACACCAGAAGAGCTACAGCATGTGGCCTCCACCCAGGGTTGGGTAGGTTACTTTCTTAACATAATCCGTTAATTACTAAACTCAGCAAAAATAGAAACGTCCCTTCAGGACCCTGTCTATAAAAGATAATTAGTAAAAATCCAAATAACTTCATAGATCTTCATTGTAAAGGGTTTAAACACTGTTTCCCATGCTTGTTCAATGAACCATAAACAATTCATGAACATGCACCTGTGGAACGGTTGTTAAGACCCTAACAGCTTACAGACGGTAGGCCATTAAGGTCACAGTTATGAAAACTTAGGACACTGAAGAGGCCTTTCTACGGACTCTGGGGGAAAAACACCAAAAGAAAGATGCCCAGGGTCCCTACTCATCTGCGTGAACGTGCATTAGGCATGCTGCAAGGAGGCATGAGGACTGCAGATGTGGCTAGGGCAATAAATTGCAATGTCGGTACTAAGACGGCGCTACAGGGAGACAGGACGGACAGCTGATCGTCCTCGCAGTGGCAGACCACGTGTAACAACACCTGCACAGGATCGGTATATCTGAACATCACACCTGTGGGATGGGTACAGGATGACAACTGCCCGAGTTACACCAGGAACGCACAATTCTTCCCATCAGTGCTCAGACTGTCAGATTTCCGGTCATTCCAATTAATTTAATACCCCTTGATCTTCAAGAATAGGATTTGGATATATAGATTAGCCAAATTGTTTTACCTCAGCATAACCCCAAAACTAAGGACTAATTAGCCTACTCTGTTTATGATTTATTTAGATGTTATGGAGGATTGATTAGGCTCATTGCTTTGAGTTGAAAAAGTAAATGCTGCTCTCGGGAATGGCATGCTTTGAACACTCCCGAAAAGCGCTTTTTTGCATGTGAAAACTGGAACCGAGGTAAAGAGTTTCAAGTTGGATATTCAACGCTTTCAAACCTCAATTGCTTTCAAACCACTTGAGCTTTCAAACCACAACTTTGCACAGGTCCTATTTTCACGATTTGGACATTAATTCGCATTCCAAAGCTAATAAACATGTGGAAATGTGAGCAGCATTTTGTATTCCTAGTTGAATTAGTTAGGGAGCATAAACAAAGTACAAACTATTTATACATTTGAAATTCAATAGCTCCCTGGTTGTGACCTACTTGACTCAAACAAGGTTCAGAATGTCCACTGTCTACCCTTCTATATTGCACACCCTTTGGTTTGTTCATTTTCATCTCACATGTTTTTACATACATTTTTCAAACTTTAAAATATCAATAGTGCCTTGGTCATGTGACCTACTGACTTCAAACCAGGTTCAGAATGTATACTCAGTGGGCCTACACACTGCACACCCTTTGGTTTGTTCATTTTCATCTCACTTGATTTTACATGAATTTTTCAAACTTTAACATTTCAATAGCTCCTTGGTCATGTGACCTGACTTTAAACAAGGTTCAGAATGTATGCTGACTACCCTTATATATTGCACACCCTTAAGTTTGTCCAGTTTCATCTCACTCAATTTTACATGAATTCTAAAATGTCAATAGCTCCTTGGTCATGTGACCTACTGACCTCAAACAAGGTTAAGAATGTCTACTGACTCTACCTTCATATCACACGTATCTGACTGATAGAGTAGTTAACAGTGATTACTATTATATGTCTGACCCCCTTGTATCCTCAAACCCTCCCAGGATATTACAATCTCACAACGCAGGATATTCGATGGTCCCTACATTCCTTTCTAACAGTCCTCAAGCTTCAATAGGACAGTCAATGACTGTGTAACTGTTGAAATTCAGAGTCAATGTTATCATTTTAGCATAAAATGTCTCCAGTTTCTTGCTTTCTCAGGTCCTGCTGTGGACGGTATTGATGCCTTTTCAGTCTAGCTCTAGTTAGGTGTCATTATGTTATAAGCACCACTCCTGTTTCATAACACCCTCAAACCTTCTACCATTTGTCTACACTTCAAGAACCATGAGAGCCCTCTAGCTGTAGACGCCCCCAGAACCATGACAACTGAGATTCCCATATCCATAGCCTTCTTAGCTTGTAGGTCTAAAAGTGTTTTTGTCCATACTATGTTTAAATATCAAAGACTAAGCTTTTTGTGTGACTCAAAGTCATTTCAAGTTTTGTTTTCCCTGGTACATAAACGTATACTACTAACTAGTTCTGTTTATTTAGACTTTGCAACATAAAAATCTTGTTGGGACCTGTAAAAGTACTTTCACAGATGTATGAAGGAATACTACAGCTCAGTGCAATGGTAAATGTTAAGTCAGCTGTGGGATATGGACAGAGGAGGATGCTGTTGTAGTGGCAGTAGAGTCATCACTATTTTCAGGACTTTTTTTTAATGAGGGTCACAGCACTGGAGAATAACCTGGTTCTGATCCAGATGTACCGGACTCATTTGCCTGAGGATGGCCTTTAAAATAGTGAATACAGTTATGTTTGCTTGTACACTGGTCAACCTTAGGCACTGCATGCAATATTTGCTGCTGTTTGTAATAGTTATTGTCATGTTTTTGTCCACTTTTGTTTGGAAATACGTGTAACTGTCCTTTGTCGTTGGCGCATACAGCTGCATGGTACTGTGATATTAGTTGTCATGTTGTCACTAAGCTGGTTGTTGTTAGTCTAAAGCATACTTTAAAGTTTGTTTAATATTTTCATTTGTCACCCAGCTCTTTGCCTCGAGTCCAGTCTGCCTTTCACAGCCCTTATTGAAAAGATGACATTGTAATTCATTTGGTGTTCGAACAGAGGTGCGTAAAGGAAGGCGCACAGGTAGGCCTCATGAAAAACAATGTTTCATATGCTCTTTTTAATCACAGTAATAGGCAGTGATTTGTCAGTCACATTGAGCTTGATAATGTGAAATAATCATTTTCATAGCATCACTTTCATACACAGTACATTAAGACAAATCCTTCTACTGTGAGTATTAGCACTCAGTTTACATAACCTGACAATGACTTGATATTTGAGTGCATTCACAACAAGCCACCTGCAGACAACTTACAAAATGCAATAGTACATTTGAGGGTTCCTTTCTCTGATAAAATAGTTATTTGATGCATGGCCTACTATTTCTAGCTGGAAAAATAAATTGTCACATCTTTTGTGTAACACCAACATGTATAACATTCACAACACAATTACACGTTGTAACTAGTTGTTTTCCTGTGCAATGATCAACTTATATTTTGATACCTTTACGTCACTCAGAAATACAAAAAGCTATCGACATAATTCATCACTAAGTTTTAATGTCTTTACGGAAAACATACCACAAAAAGAAAATGGAGTTAACACATTAGAAACTCTAAAAAACTGGCAAATAAAGATGACAATGGAAAGGGAAATATTGATGATGGCAGAAATTCAGTCAACAGCAACTAGATCATTACTCCAGAGACAGAAGGTGAAGCAGAGGCTCTGGAGGACAGGAAAGATGACATACAAGCACAACGTGACGAAGAGTACTCCAGAGACAGGGACAGAATAAGTGAGTGATGCTAAAAGAATGACCAAGACCAGGGGGCAAAGTAATTTGACATTTCTATGAAGATGGACAGGTGGAAGAAAATAGAGCCTTTACCAGGCTTCCTCAAATGTACAACATCCATGGACAGATGTGCTTTATTCTGAATTTAATAAGGTCAATCCATGCTGCATCTTGGCATTCAAATACCAGCAAATCAAAGCTAGTCACATCCGGAAAAAAAGCCTCACCTTACTTCTGTACCTCGGCCTCCTGCACCTTTCAGTCGTGTAAAGCATAATACATGTTTAAACGACAAAAAAGGCCTAGAAAATATAGCAAATATGTCAAATCATGGTATTCAGATTTGGTGAGGTGACACACTAACGAAGTGAGAGAAGATGTAGGCCTGTAAGATATATCAGAAGTGCAGTAGCAAAGGCAGCACAAAAAGGTGACCGCAGCTAGCACTACAGACAGTTAAAAAACACACGTACAGAGGAGATTTTGGCAGGCAACATTACAAGAAGCCCTTCAAAAGATATTCTCAAAGTGATTGGGGCTGAAATCAGAAAGAGCACAAAAGGTTTTGAAGGAGCGTGCCACAACTTCAGCTACTACATCTGGATACATGCAGCACCTCCAAGTCGAGCCATTTGGCATTCACTTGTTCACAGAAGAGGGTTTGAAGATCCTAGTTGAACATCTGAGAAAGCGCAGTCCAGTGTCTCTTCATCTTGATGCCACTGGTGAGATTGTGTCTAAGATTAGCAATCAAAGTAAAAGAGTTCTGTACTATGCTCTGGTTCAGCCCGGAATGGGCAAGGATAAACCCCCCCTCCCCGTATCTGAGATGATTAGTGTTCAGCACTCCATCCCAACAATAACCTTTTGGTTAATGGAAACAGTATGCAAGGGCTCACAAATGACAAGCTGCAAGATGAGACAGGTGGAGGCTGATTTCAGCTGGGCGCTGATTGGAAGTGTATTGCTCTCATTTAACAAAGAGAGCATCACTTCTTATCTAAACAGAGCCCACAGCAGAGTTTCCTTGGAGGAAAAAGAAGATTGCAAAGACTTCACAGTGCTCCATCTGCGCTCTGCCCAGATCCTTAAGGCTGTTGCCCGGGGATTTGGGAAGAAAACAAATGACAATGGGCTCAAAGAGTTTGAAACTTTTTGGTTTGCCTTGTTGCTCAACAGCACCTCTTTCTTCAAGGCACTCAATGCCTTTAGACAAGTGTGTGCTTTTCAAACCACAACATAAAAGTAATCTTGTGGATGAATCACAAAAGCATTTAGATGAGAGTATTGAAGTCCGAGAAGGTGAAAGTGGAGGACGTGATGAGAGATTGCACTTTTTCATTAACTGTCATGTCAGCAAAAAATAAAACAATATGTGGACAATCTCCCTTCACACGTGAATTTATGTCAGTTCTTAAACATTCGCAGTCTTCTGCAGGAGACACAGACAGGGCCTGAAAATAGTTTTCTGCCCTGGGATAATCAATGTTCTAATGGAAACTTACATGGCCGTTTTCCCCCATATGGAGTGGGATACTGCTGGGTGACCTTACAAGATATTGTAATGTGACCAACACAACATTGCAATCAGTGAAGTCACGGGACAACAACTGCTATGTGGAACAGTGGTTTTGGATCCTGAAGCATTCCATTTTGCAAAATAAGAAATTCCTCCGTCCAGCTGAATTAATTTTGAAAATGCATGCCTCCCTCTAAGGAAGGTATAGGGAGCACATAATAAAACATGACCTGCCAGAATCACTGTTCACTAAATCCCTCTACCGCAACAAGTTGTTGGACCAGTAAGAGGAGCAGTGGGCCAAGAGATAAAGAAAATACTCACCTCACAAGTCCAGGTCAAAGTATTTCCAGCCTCCCAGACAATTACCTGAGCCAAAGAAGAAGGGTAAAAAGAAACCAGCAGGGAAGGCACACCACAAGAATGTATGAAAGCAGGGTTGAGGCAACATCACTCCAAGACAACGAGGCTGCAGGCCAGGTATGTTTTTTCCCCCAAATGTTAAAGAATTGTGATAGTTTGTTTTCAGTTCTTGTTTAAGCGGACAATAACTCTTCTAAATGTGTTTAATTTGCATATTGCAGATCACAGCTCTGTGGCGAAGAAACAATTGCGAGGTGGTGGTTGCTGTTGTGAGGTCTACAAAGTCCTCTTTCCTTCTTCATCATTCTCAGTTTAAAACTCTGCAGCCCCATAAATTGATTGTGGGTGAGGTAATAAATACTAGTCATAACATGACAATGAGCATTTTTTTCAATCACAATTCTCAACATCTCTTGGGGAAAAAATTCATACAGTATGAAGGATGAACATAGAAGTACATTAGATTAGGGGCGGCAGGTAGCCTAGTGGTTAGGTTGCAAGATCGAATCCCCAAGCTGACAAGATAAAAATCAGTCGTTCTGCCCCTGAACAAGGCAGGAAACTGGAATTGGAGTTGAATGTTTCTGATGACGTACACTTGAATATTTATGGCCCTTATTCTGCCACTTTAAAGTAAATAGTGAAGATGTGTCCACGTAAATACAGTATTGTCAGCAATAACACACTTTTTTGACCCATTAAATTGCATGTAGCCAGAACATATTAGACAAATAAAAACAAAGGCAAATGAATGTTTTAAATCTTGATTAACAATCCTTCTAACCAACCAATATTCTCTGAAATGTCTATATATTTTAGTTTATGCTTAATTATTTGTGGAATTTTAAAGGATTAACTATTGATACATTTTTGGGGGGCTTAGTGGCAAGCATGTGAAATTATTTATTTCAGGTGAACTTCAGTAACTACAATGCTGTCATGAGTTTCTTGAATGTGAACCAGAACTACTGGAAGTTCATTGTGAGTCAAATCCTTTTTCCAAAATTGATTTAGGTACATTTTTGTGAAGAGGTATGAGGGTTGTGATATGGGTGATTTAATAGTCAAATCATTTAAGGGATCAACACATTTCTATATTGCTTCCCCAGTATCTGCATGAACCATCAGGCCAAGTGTTTTTGGTTGACCCTGCAGGACAGAAAGAGAAGGAGGAATCGGAACATGCTGCATTCAAATTCAGGTCTTAGTTATTCCATTGTACTGGATCTAATACATATTAGCATTTTACATACATTCATAAGTGTAATACTTTGTTATGACATACTGTGAAAAACTCTCTTGGCTGCTGGCTGTCACTTTCAGACATGCGCAGAGCAGACTTGAACCACAGGGGTTCTCTGTAAAGAGAGAGTAATCCAAAAGGCACAGACACACCCCTTGACTTTCAATTGGCACCGTTGACCTGTATGTATTCTCTCCTGATTGGCTCTGTGGGGTTTAGTCAATGGGAACTCCTTTGCCGGCCCCATCATGAAGTTTTTACACAGTCTGGCAGTCTGACTAAAGTGTATTTATGGGAACAAATATTTCCTAACAGTTTGGATTCTATTCTTGGACGCAATGCGTCAATGCAACAAAATACAAATACTAATTACTGTCCATGAGTAACCTCAACCTTGTGGGAGTTTGGGCCAATGAAGTGCCAACTTAATTCTACCACTGACTAGTCTCTCATGCCCCTATGAACAGGGACACAGGGCAATAGTTTTTAATCTAAACCAGCCCTTTTTTTACTGGAGTACACACACCCCTAATTGGGGCTCTTTTCTTGACACAAAGTAGCAGTTTACCAGATAAGAAGATCAAGAAGTAGATTGTTGTAAGGGTGTATTACATCCTGTGCTGCCCCATATCCATTCTGGATTCTGAGTGGTAAAATCAGAGCTGAAAAATGCCTTATGTATGTGTATACTGTATGTGGGAATGTCTTATGTTTGTCCTACATGTAGTGTTGGTACATGGAATATTCCTCAACTGCATATATCATAAATTGCTATTGCAAATATACTTATTATGTTCAACATCTGACATTTTCAGATATTATTTTGACAAACACACTGTTGAAACTAGGGGGCACTATTTTCATTTTTGGAAAAATAACGTTCCCAAAGTAAACGGGCTATTTTGTCAGGACAAGATGCTAGAATATGCATATAATTGACAGCTTAGGATAGAAAACACTCTAAAGTTTCCAAAACTGTAAAAATATTATCTGTGAGTATAACAGAACTGATATTGCAGGCGAAAGCCTGAGAAAAATCCAATCAGGAAGAGACTCTTATTTAGAAAGCTCTGCGTTCCTTATTGAGCAGTGAATGAGATATCAACCAGATTTTAATTTTTCTATGGCTTCCCTAATGTGTCTGTCACAATACATAGTTTCAGGCTTTTATTTTGAAAAATGAGCCTGAAAGACAACATTGCGTCAGTGGTCAGCTGGAGGCTCTCAAGAGTGTTTCCTACTAAGAAGCCACCTGTCCCGGTTGATATATTATCGAATAGATATTTGAAAAACACCTTGAGGTTTGAGTATAAAAAACGTTTGCAATGTTTCTGTCGATATTATGGATCTAATTTGGAATATTTTCCGGCGTTGTCGTGACCGCAGTTTCCGGTGGATTTCTCAACCAAACGTGAAGTACAAACGGAGGTGTTTCGGCTATAAAAATAATCTTTATGGGACAAAATGAACATTTGCTGTCTAACTGGGAGTCTCGTGAGTGAAAACATCCAAAGCTCAAAGGTAAACGATTTAATTTGATTGCTTTTCTGATTTTTGTGACCAAGCTGCCTGCTGCTAGCTAGGCATAATGCTATGCTATCGATAAACTTACACAAATGCTTGTCTTGCTTTGGCTGTAAAGCATAATTTCAAAATCTGAGATGACAGGGTGATTAACAAAAGGCTAAGCTGTGTTTCAATATATTTCACTTGTGATTTCATGAATATGAATATTTTCTAGTGATATTTTTTGTCCGTTGCGTTATGCTAATTAGTGTCAGTTGATGACAATTCTCCCGGATCCGGGAGAGGGAGTTCCAAGACACTTTGGTGCTTACAATTCATTCTCTATTGTCATGGACTTGGTGGGCACTGTCATCTGTGATCTTTGTGATATGACTTTCTTTAAGCACATACTGATGAAACTGTCACTTAATTTTAAAAAATCTTAAAGTCTACAAATGCTCTACATTTATTCACTCTGTGATAGGGTTGGATCCTATATGCTACTTTTATTATTCTCCTGTAAATGGTTCAGTGCCTGTAATTTAGGCTGTAATACAATTTATGATATAACACAATGGATGGCTAATTCGTCATACTGCTTTGATATTTGATATTATTTATAACGTGTTCCTCTTTGTTTTGTTTTAGATTGAATGTTTTGCATGTCAACGGTGGTTCCATGTTCTGTGCCGAGGAATGAAGACAAGAGTTCAACAGAGTAAAGAACACATTCTGGAAGTGCAGTCTGTTGTTGAAAATGTATGCTGTACCCCATCCACACTGAAGAGGCTCTGACATGTACATCAACCAGGGATAAAGAGAAAGTTAACACTGAAATGTTTTGTACTTAAGTAAAGTTTCTGTTGGCATGTTGGAAAATATTAAAGGTCTACAATTTGTTATTACATTTTTATTCATTGATTTACTGGCCACCATTACTGTGGTTAAATGATCAGTATATGTATTGACCAGCAAACCCACTGCAGCCTACCTCACTAGCTCACTCTCCATCCCTGCTTTGGACATTTAATAGCATGACTCTCGTAGATATTATTTGTCTCTTTTTGTGTACCGCTGTTAAATACTGTGTGTGTGGGGGGGGAACTACCAATTATTATAGATAAATATTAAAGAAAAGGGACTGAACCTCCTAATTGTCAAACTAATATTAATGTAATATTAGAGGTTATGCAATATGGGTGTATATCCATTGCACGCTTCTTAGGTGTGTAATTGACGTGACCATGGAGCTACTGAAATTTAAAACTATGAAAAATGTACGTTACTCCATGTGATTTTACAGTACACAAACAACAGTGTGCAATATATACAGTTGAAGTCGGAAGTTTACATACACTTAGGTTGGAGTCATTAAAACTCCGTCTGTAAACAATTGTTGGGAAAATTACTTTTGTCATGCACAAAGTCGATGTCCTAACCGACTTACCAAAACTATAGTTTGTTAACAAGAAATTTGTGGAGTGGCTGAAAAACAAGTTAATGACTCCAACCTAAGTGTATGTAAACTTCCGACTTCAACTGTAAGTCAGTGATTGCGTCCATAACTGTTTGTATGAATTTACATACAATACATGTTAACAGCATGGAGAGAGAGACTGTTGCTGTACTCCCACATAAGGCCCCTGCTTTTGGTACCATTGAAGGTCAGTTTTCAGCCAGGCAGCTTGAAGATGTCACCATCCAGGTCCATGTCACAGCATGCAGTGACCTGATAGGGAGATGACAATAAATGGATGATGTACCTTTCATCACCAAAGCCATGTTAGCATTTACTGCACATGTTGCTGAACAATTTAACCCTTTTGTTAGTGTCACCGATACAGTGCCTTGCGAAAGTATTCGGCCCCCTTGAACTTTGCGACCTTTTGCCACATTTCAGGCTTCAAACATAAAGATATAAAACTGTATTTTTTTGTGAAGAATCAACAACAAGTGGGACACAATCATGAAGTGGAACGACATTTATTGGATATTTCAAACTTTTTTAACAAATCAAAAACTGAAAAATTGGGCGTGCAAAATTATTCAGCCCCTTTACTTTCAGTGCAGCAAACTCTCTACAGAAGTTCAGTGAGGATCTCTGAATGATCCAATGTTGACCTAAATGACTAATGATGATAAATACAATCCACCTGTGTGTAATCAAGTCTCCGTATAAATGCACCTGCACTGTGATAGTCTCAGAGGTCCGTTAAAAGCGCAGAGAGCATCACGAAGAACAAGGAACACACCAGGCAGGTCCGAGATACTGTTGTGAAGAAGTTTAAAGCCGGATTTGAATACAAAAATATTTCCCAAGCTTTAAACATCCCAAGGAGCACTGTGCAAGCGATAATATTGAAATGGAAGGAGTATCAGACCACTGCAAATCTACCAAGACCTGGCCGTCCCTCTAAACTTTCAGCTCATACAAGGAGAAGACTGATCAGAGATGCAGCCAAGAGGCACATGATCACTCTGGATGAACTGCAGAGATCTACAACTGAGGTGGGAGACTCTGTCCATAGGACAACAATCAGTCGTATATTGCACAAATCTGGCCTTTATGGAAGAGTGGCAAGAAGAAAGCCATTTCTTAAAGATATCCATAAAAAGTGTCGTTTAAAGTTTGCCACAAGCCACCTGGGAGACACACCAAACATGTGGAAGAAGGTGCTCTGGTCAGATGAAACCAAAATTGAACTTTTTTGGCAACAATGCAAAACGTTATGTTTGGTGTAAAAGCAACACAGCTCATCACCCTGAACACAACCTCCCCACTGTCAAACATGGTGGTGGCAGCATCATGGTTTGGGCCTGCTTTTCTTCAGCAAGGACAGGGAAGATGGTTGAAATTGATGGGAAGATGGATGGAGCCAAATACAGGACCATTCTGGAAGAAAACCTGATGGAGTCTGCAAAAGACCTGAGACTGGGACGGAGATTTGTGACAATGATCCAAAACATAAAGCAAAATCTACAATGGAATGGTTCAAAAATAAACATATCCAGGTGTTAGAATGGCCAAGTCAAAGTCCAGACCTGAATCCAATCGAGAATCTGTGGAAAGAACTGAAAACTGCTGTTCACAAATGCTCTCCATCCAACCTCACTGAGCTCGAGCTGTTTTGCAAGGAGGAATGGGAAAAAATTCAGTCTCTCTATGTGCAAAACTGATAGAGACATACCCCAAGCGACTTACAGCTGTAATCGCAGCAAAAGGTGGCACGACAAAGTATTAACTTAAGGGGGCTGAATCATTTTGCACGCCCAATTTTTCAGTTTTTGATTTGTTAAAAAAGTTTGAAATATCCAATAAATGTCGTTCCACTTCATGATTGTGTCCCACTTGTTGTTGATTCTTCACAAAAAAATACAGTTTTATATCTTTATGTTTGAAGCCTGAAATGTGGCAAAAGGTCGCAAAGTTCAAGGGGGCCGAATACTTTCGCAAGGCACTGTATATGGAAATTGACATACAATATTCAGTTCATAGGCATTGATTAATACCTCTAGGGCAGGCACTTCATGTTTTCAATTTAACCAACCTGGAAGACCAGGTGTATTGAATTTAGGCAATCACTGAAGTGATCAATTAGCCCAGTTGATCAGGGCTGTGTTCAGCACATAAAAACCTAATAGAACGTTAAATGGAACTGAGCTCTACGGAACGACCAGTTGAAAAACAGGGAGGGGTTGGGTTGTGGGTTCAAAACGCACCGCTGACATTTAAGTATGTCACTCATTGCTTCAAGCCACACCCACTGAACGGCACAAACGTATCTCAGTCTGTTCAAAAATGTTTTGGGAAAACGTGTTCAGTACAAACTGTTGCAAACGTTCAAGTGAACTGAACGCAACTCTGGTGTACGGCACTCCAGGAAGAGGGTTGCCTTTTTTCCCCTTTAAAAACAACCCTAAGGGACCTTAAGGGACATGCATATTCTAACAGCTTTTTTGTTAGTAGAGCATTTAACAGTCTTAAAATACAGTTCAATTTTTTTTTGTAGGGTACGAACATATGGTTTTCTGTTTGTAAATTTACATTTGTGTATATTCAATTTGGCCAAAAGAATAATTGAATTAATTACATAAAAATGTTTCAGCTTATTTCTATTGTATGTAAAGAATCCAAACAGTACATCTCTCCACAACAGTGTAAAATCTTCATAAATGTGTTCAATTATAAACCTACTGATGTCTTGCCACAGTTTTCTTACATGCATACAATGCCAAAAAAGATGAAACACTGTTTCTGGGTGGTCATTACAAAAGGAGCAATTTGAGTTGATGTTTTCCTTAAACTTCTTCATATAGTGGTTGGCAGGATAATATTTATGAATAATTTTAAAGGAAACTTCCTTAATTTTGTTAACAAGTAGGTATGTTTGTGGCAACATCCAAACTTTTTTCCAACAGATATTATCAATAAATCCATTCCAATAAGGCATGACATAAGGTATAGACACAACATCCTGCTGAAACAAGGATCGTATCGCTCTGTTGTTGAATGGACCAAAAGAGAAACAAATCTTTCCTACTGATGAGTCAACAGGGTCAATAGAAGGTAGGCTCTGAGTGTCAGGTCTTGACACGTTCCTGAATAACATTGCAACATCTGAGGGAATGGCATCTAAAACAATTGCAAAATCTTTAAGTGTTACAGGGACCTTGTAAAGTGATGAGAGTTCTTTATAACTGAGTAAAAGACCCTCTGCATTTACCAGTTGTCTCACCAATAGGATATTATTTCGGAACCAATATTCTAAAAACAAAGAGGTATTTTTATACAATATATCCCAATTATTCCATATATAATATCTGTGTGGAGAAAAATTGTGTTTATAAATTAAGGACCATGACAAGAAAACCTGCCGATGAAAAGCAGCAAGTTTCACTGGAACTTTGTCAATATTATAATTGCAAAACAACATGAAGTTAAGGCCACCAAAAGTAGAGAAGACATGATGAAGAATAAAATTCAAGATAGAAGTGGGTCTTCTTAGGAATTGTTTTATCCAATTGATCTTAAAAGTATTATTTAAAGTAGTAAAACCCAGAAAATTCAGTCCACCATTCTCATAAGTGTTCATTACAACAGTTTTCCTAATATAATGGGTACGGTTTCTCCAAGGAAAGTTGAAAAGCATCTTGTCTATCTCATTGCTTATTTTACTGTCAAGATATAAAGATAGGAGCACCATATGTTAGTCTAGAGATACCTTCAGCCTTGGTTATTAGGACTCTACCTTTTAAAGATAAGTCCCTCTGTAGCCATTGATTTAGTTTCTTCTGAGTTTTTTTAATAAGAGGGTAAAAATTTAGTAAGCCTCTAGACTTCTGATCCTTTGTAATGGTTATGCCTAAATATGTAAGTTCTTCTTTTACTGGAATACCATAATATGAAGGTGTCACACAATCTTTGACAGCTATGAATTCACACTTATTAATGTTAAGATATAGACCAGACGCTTTGGAAAAGGATTGTATCGATATAAGAATTTGGTTAGGGTCTTTCAGAAAAAAGTGTAGTATCGTCAGCCAGCTGGCTTATAATAATTTCTTTACCAGCTATGGAAATACCTTGTACAGGACTATTATTTAAAGAATTTGCAAGGAGTTGGGTGATTAATAAAAACAGGTACGGAGAGATAGGACAACCTTGCCTAATTCCTCTCTTTAACTCAAATCTAGGTGAGGTGCCATATTTCAATTTGATAGAGCTGTTACCATTTGCATAAAGAGTCTTAATAGCCTTACAGAAAAAATCCCCAAAGCCAAGTCTCTCAAGGGAGTGGAAGAGAAACTGATGCTCTACTGTGTCAAATGCTTTATAAAAATCTAAAAATAATATGAAGCTATCCTCAGTTATTAGGTCTGAGTAGTCAAGTATGTCTAATACTAGTCTGACATTGTTAGAAATATGTCTGTTCCTCATGAAGCCAGACTGTGTTTCATCAATGATTGCATCCAGGACTTCTTTAATTCTTTTTGCAAGTAGTAAGGCTAATATCTTATAGTCATTATTAAGAAGACAAATTGGACGCCAGTTATCGATGAGCAGCACTTCTTTTTTAGGCTTAAGTATCAGTGTTATTAACCCCTGACTCATTGTAGGAGGGAGAACATTGTTTTTAATACTCTCTAAAAAGACTTCAAATAGGAAGGGAGCTACTTGTTCAGAAAATAATTTGTAAAGTTATGATGTAATTCCATCAACACCTGGTGATTTATTGTTCTTTAGATGTTTGATAGACTCTATAATCTCTTCAACTTTGATGGGTTCATCACACTGTTTAGATTCTATATCACTGATAGAGTGAACATTATTTAGTGAGTTAAAAAACAAATGTGGATTACTGACAGTATGTAGAGCTATATCATTTTCTGTAAAAATTGCTACAGTATTTAGCGATTAATTTTTGGTCATCTGTAATAACACCATCAATGTTTAACTTATGGATAGTGTTATTTTTAGAGTGAAATTTCTCAAGTCTAAAGAAATAGGATGAGAGGGAGACTCAACCCATTTTTTCCTTGATCTAATAAAGGCTCCTTCTGATTTTAATTTATATATATTATCCAGTTTATTTTGTAACTCAATTAGTTCCATCTTCTCCTCCCCCAAGAGGTCGGCTGGGGACATCTGAGAAAGGGGAGCTGCTCTTCCTCCCGGGGAAGGACTGCCCGTTCCATGATCTCGCCATCACGGTTGACAACTCCATTGTGTCCTCGTCCCAGAGCGCTAAGAACCTTGGCGTGATCCTGGACAACACCCTGTCGTTCTCAAATAACATCAAGGCGGTGGCCCGTTCCTGTAGGTTCATGCTCTACAACATCCGCAGAGTACGACCCTGCCTCACACAGGAAGCGGCGCAGGTCCTAATCCAGGCACTTGTCATCTCCCGTCTGGATTACTGCAACTCGCTGTTGGCTGGGCTCCCTGCCTGTGCCATTAAACCCCTACAACTCATCCAGAACGCCGCAGCCCGTCTGGTGTTCAACCTTCCCAAGTTCTCTCACGTCACCCCGCTCCTCCGCTCTCTCCACTGGCTTCCAGTTGAAGCTCGCATCCGCTACAAGACCATGGTGCTTGCCTACGGAGCTGTGAGGGGAACGGCACCTCAGTACCTCCAGGCTCTGATCAGGCCCTACACCCAAACAAGGGCACTGCGTTCATCCACCTCTGGCCTGCTCGCCTCCCTACCACTGAGGAAGTACAGTTCCCGCTCAGCCCAGTCAAAACTGTTCGCTGCTCTGGCCCCCCAATGGTGGAACAAACTCCCTCACGACGCCAGGACAGCGGAGTCAATCACCACCTTCCGGAGACACCTGAAACCCCACCTCTTTAAGGAATACCTAGGATAGGATAAAGTAATCCTTCTCCCCTCCCCCCTTAAAAGACCTAGATGCACTATTGTAAAGTGGCTGTTCCACTGGATGTCATAAGGTGAAAGCACCAATTTGTAAGTCGCTCTGGATAAGAGCGTCTGCTAAATGACTTAAATGTAATGTAAATGTAAATGTAAGTTATCTGAATGATCACCTTTCCTCCTCAGCTCTTCTGGTCTTAGCAAGATTACTACCATATTTTCTAAGGTATTTGGACACCTCAAATTTAAAGAGCTCCCAGTTCTTGCAATAAGATTTTTCTTCACAAGCCCTTTCCCAAAAGTGTGAGAGCAGATCTTTAACCTCAAATGTAACTATATCATTATTTAATAATGAGCTATTTAGCTTCCAGTAGGATGCTCTACCAAGGTTCGTATCAGGTGTAAATATTTTGATATCAATGTAAATAGCCCTATGGTCTGTGAGGGCAGTAGTACAAATATTTCTAGTAACACACCCACTATCAATACATTTGGATATAAGCCAAAAATCTATTCTGGATTGTCTGGAACCTGTTTTGTTACTCCAAGTGAATGATCTTTCGGCCGGAAGCCTCTCTCTCCGTATATCAGTAAGATCAAACTTTCCGAAAAAAGTATTAGACCCAAATTCTGATTGGTTGGCCTACCTGGGGGCCATCTATCAGTTGAATTATCTATTGTAATGTTAAAGTCCCCTCCTATCAATAATAACAAATTGGGAAATTTAGATAACCAATTAAGTATATGTTTCTCTATAGATTCAAGCAACTCATCATTCTCATGTTTGGTGTTGTACCCGTAGAAGTTTACAGTAATGAGCGTAAAGACATTGTAACTGATCACAAGACAAATAAAGTGACCAAAGGGGTCACATTCCGGGTGTAGAATATTACCACCAAAGGTATTTTTCATTGTAGTGATACCAACCGAGCGTTCATATCCATGGGAAAGCCAAATGTCGTCGCCCCACTGTGACCTCCAGAAGTTGGCATCAGCCCAAATTGAGTGAGACTCTTGAAAAAAGCAAAAATATGTTTGAAATTGTTTAGCAAATAAAAATAAGGCCTTGCGCTTCACATTGTATCGTAAACCCCTAGCATTAAGAGAAACTATAGACAAAGACAAAACAACAAAGATTATATAAAAGTATAAACTGTAGTAGGAGCAGTGAACGTAAACGATAAGGAACCGAGATCTGCACCATTTAAGTCCATTTAAAGTGAAAATAGCTTATTCCATAACCTTTGAGCTAGACGTTATCTGGCTTTGAAATTCAACTCAACTGAAAATTATGTTCAAGACCAAACCAAGGGTTCTTGTAGTAAGAGAGACTAAAAACCCCCTTTAGTGTAATCAGGAACTATTCCGAGAAATAAAACAACAAATAATAATTTAAATAAAAGGGTACCTACTATTTTAAGTACATATGAAAACTGATCATAAAATAATTGAATATATATATGTTTTTTTTTACATATAAACGTTCCTAAGACCTTTTTTGGAAATAAGTATTAATAACTAAATAGAGCAATAACCGTGTAAAGTCAGAGCAGACCTGTATGCCCTTTAAAACACTATCTGAGTTACTGTATACATAAAAAATAAACACAACTTTCAATCTTCTTCGTAAGTTTGTAAACAAAATAGGTCTTCTGGTCATACAAGAACAAACTAATACATTGAGGTACCTGAGTATTCCTGAAAAATAGTCACCTGATGCTTGTTAGGTAAACAACATAAGGAAAATGAGAATACCATGGCTGAAACCATCAACCTGTTCCTTCTGGTGAGATTTTAGGGAGGAATGTGGATTTCTGAACCGTTGATGGAGCCTCCCCTCTTGATCGTTGGCCACAACTTGTTCCTTCTTTCTATGTCTTCCGGGCTGAGATGCTCGGCGAAACGCATACCATGGCTCTGAAGGAAGGCGTTCTTCCGAGCAGCTTTCCAGACAGCATCCCTGTAGAATCTGGCAGTGAATAGGATGATGATACCCCTAGGTCTTGAATCGTTTTGCTTTTGCTTCTTGCCGAGGCGATGCACCAACGTCGATGGTATCACCAACTTAGTTCTTCTCTGCAGGCAAAACTTCTTGGCAGATACGGATAGCCTCTCCTCGCACATCTTCATTCTCCACCTCTGACAAGCCGTAGAGTCTCAGGTTCCATTTTCTTGTGTATTGTTTCAGCTCAGTGAGACGTCTATGGTAGACATTGTTATTCTTTTCCACCCTTTCCACATTTTTTTCAACTTTTGCCACTCTCGTTTTCACATCCTTGATTTCACCTTATGCAAACTCCAGTCTTTTTCAATCCTTCGATAACCATGGTTGGCGTCACACCTGGACTTGATGAGTAAGGAGAGGGTAGCCACGATGTCAGAGTTCATGTTGGGTTTTTTGGAGGTTGGAGGTTTGCACGGAGTAACCGGTATAGAGGGGAATTCGTCATCGTCATCTGCAACAGCATTCGAAAGCATGATATTATCCATAGGCCAAGCGTAGTTATGGCACGTTTCTCTCTTGTTGATTAGCAATAGAACGGGTAACTTCTTCCTTTCTTTTTTTTGTCACGACTTTGCATGTACATGCTGAAATAAATGAAATAAAAATAGTAATGACTGTAAACTTTTTTTTTTTCACAATCTTTCTGAAGTTTGGTACGGAGCTCGGTAAAAAAGCGTCTGTTCAAGCCGCCATCTTGGCACCTCTCAGGAAGAGGGTTGCCTACCCCTGGCTCTAGAGTCCTGTGGTGCAAGGTATTGGGCAACAGCTTTCTTCCAGGGCCCATATCCCCAAAGCGTCTCACAGTAGGGAAAATGATCTAGGACCTCCCCCTTGTCAATGTAAACTTAAAATCAGTACTCTTTGTGAATATGGGCCCTGGCTTGTCAGCAATGTCCCTTCACCTGAAATACAACAAAGAAGTCACCTTTTCCCAGAGAGATTTACACTGTTATCAAAACGTCACGCCAGGGTAAACCTACACGAAATTCCCTATGGGAAAGTGAATGGAGGAAAACTATTAGAACAATTTCCCCGTTTGCCCACTAGGTTTTATAGGTATTATGACTCATACTGTGGTCATTAACAATTCCTTTAATTTATATTTATGGTGCATTCTTATGCATGTACATTTCATACTAATATATTCCATTGTGCTGTAGGCAGGTGTTCTACAGCATTTTCAGGAAGTATCATTTTGGATCATGAGTGTCACTTGGGCAAGTGCTGTAGGCCAACCGCTGCTCAAGCTAATGATGCGTTCCAACTTAGTCACCTGCTTACCTCAATTATTGTCCCCGTTTATCCACCCAGTTAATGAGATGTTAGGTTCTTGAACTGTGCTGTACCAAGCCTTCCGTCCCGAAGAGGACGCAGTCACTCACCTCCCCAGTCAGACCCGCTGTGGTAGGACAGCGCTAGCTTCCTGCTTTTATGTTTCTGATGCGAGTATGGTCGCGGAGCCAGACCAGTGATATCAGTACTAACTCACTGTAACAGTTTCTGTCCGCACAATTAATGCCTCCTCGATAAGAATCGTCATAGCCTTACATATGCTATAAATCCTTGAAATTTAGGAGTGGACTGCTTGCAATAACCTGAGGTGAGAATATTTTTTTCGGACAACGTAAACTCATAGTACACTACACTACTGTATACTATTATTTAACTCTTAATGATAGCCTACATGGGCTATTGATAATGATACAATTTATATCGGATTCAACAGCAAGCTACACATGCACATATCACCTATGTAGTTAGATAAAGGATTTTGTGTAATCGAATTTCGATCAAGGTAAATTCATCATCAGGGCGCGTTTACATGTTCAATTGTAGGTTTCGTCAACATATTACTCATCCCTGCTGTATGTACGCAGAACAAATGTATAGATTCAACGTGCAATAATTTCAAAGATTTTACTGAGTAACAGTTAATATAAGGAAATCAGTCAATTGAAATAAATAAATTAGGCCCTAATCTATGGATTTCACATGACTGGGAGTACAGATATGCATCTCTTGGTCACATATACCATAAAAAAAATAAGGGGCATGGATCAGTAAACCAGACCGTATCTGGTGGGACCATAATTTGCCTCATGCAGTGGGATACATCTCCTTCAAATAGAGTTGATCAGGCTGTTGATTGTGGCCTGTGGAATGTTGTCCCACTCCTCTTCAATAGCTTTGCGAAGTTGCTGGATATCGGCTTGAACTGGAACATGCTGTTATACATGTTTCTCCAGAGCATCCAAATGTGCTCTATTCGGTAACATGTCTGGTGAGTATGCAGGCCACAGAAGAACTGGGACATTTTCAGCTTCCAGTAATTGTGTACAGATCCTTGCGACATGGTGACATACATTATCATGCTGAAACATGAGGTGATGGCAACGGATGAATCACATGGCAATGGGCCTCAGGATCTCGTCACCATATCTCTGTGCATTCAAATTTTCCATCAATAAAATGCATTTGTGTTTGTTGTTCATAGCTAATGCCTGCCCATACCATAACCCCACCGCCACCTTGGGGCACTCTGACACTTTGACATCAGCAAACCTGCATTCCTGCAGTCAGCACGCTCCCTCAATTCAAGAGATCTGTGGCATTGGGTTGTGTGACAAAACAGTACATTTTAGAATGGCCTTTTTTGTCCTTGGCCATCAGGTGGATGGATTATCTTGGTAAAGGAGAGTGGTTATGGATGATGCCAGAGTTCCACAGTAGGCTGCATTATGTTAAGCCTCAAGTCCAATTTATTTTAATGTTTTTCTCTGTAATAGTATAATTTTACTAAGTGAGTTATTAATAACTCAGTAAAATTATACTAAAATGAAAAAAACTGTTTAGAGCCATGTCACACTTCTCAGCACTTCTGTATTTCAAGAGGAAGTGCTGCCTAACTGTTTTCTCCCTTTGAAATAAATCACCCAGAAGTGAAACCCTCCACATGCCACATTTGCTTAGTTACACAAATACAACTTGTTTAAATAACCAGTTGTGTAGTCTTGGAATTATTATTTAAACACCTTGGCCTCACTAAGTTGAACTAATTCAAATGACTCTACAGTCCGGTAAAGAAAGTACACCCAAAGTCCAGAGTCTAGACTGAGAGGATAAATCCCATGCATTCTCATTCAGTTTTTCTTTTCATCTTCCTGCACCTTATTAGCCAGGTCACGTGTGTGGTTCATTCACTCAAATCCACTCCAGTGTCTACTGTCTACAGTTTGACTGGGTTCCCACTCCTCTGGGTGCATATCTGATGGGGTTTGGGGAGGACCTGTGGTGTCCCCAGGCCCACGCGGCCCTGATGCGGCTGCAGGACTCGGAGCTGCGTCTGATGGAGGTGATGAAGAAGTGGATGAGCCAGCGGTCCAAGAGCGACCGGGAGTTCTCTGTTCAGCTGCACCAGATGGCTGCCATGGTTGAGAAACTGGAGGGGCCCCAGCCTGGGGGAGGACTGGACTACATCAGCCAGCTCAACCAGGTTCTTTACGGGTCCTTCCATTTGATTGACATCTTTTGTTTTGAATGAAACTTTTTATACATATTTGCCCATCATAGAAGTGGTCAGAAAGTAACTTTTTGGACCTGAATGCCAAAATATTTAGAAGATAGAAGTGCTCAGTGTTGACCCATTTTGCATACCTCACCCCAACATGAGACATCCATGTCTTCATCACTGGAAAATATAAACGGTTGGGTTTGATAGTGACAGTTGTTTTAAATTATACTGTCAATCTTCCATAGGAAACCTATTGAATATAGATAAAAGAATAGCCATTCCTAAGTCGACATTCCACGGTGGGTGGATCAGTGGCCATCTTTGTTCAAGGATGTACTATCTAAATGGCAGTGGCCTGGGATATGTCCATTTTATGAATTCTATTTCTATAATTGAAATGACATCCACCCTGTATTCAAAAGTATACTGCGTCTGGACCGATGGCGGGCACAATATAAACATCTCAGATTCTGTAAAATAGGGTCTAAGCTACAACATAAGCCAAAACAGAAAAACTGCGTAATTTACTTGTTTGTAGGTAATTGATGTTAAAGGGTTTGACAACCCTGTTTACATTTTTTTATTATGTCAAACTCAACCGTTTATCTTTTCCAGTGATTAAGGCATGTATAGTATGCCTCATGGTAGGGTGGGGTAGGCAAAATGGGTCGACTTTGAACACATCTCCTAAATATTTTGGCATTCCGGTCCAAAAAGTCCATTTTCTGACCACTTTCTGACCATGGGCAAATATGAATGGGAACTTTCAGTCAGTGATTGAAATCAAATGGAATGACCCCTACACTATATCAGTGGGTTTTAGCAAGCTAATTGGTTTAGACATTAGACCACATCCACCCCCAGCTGCAAAGTGGACTTGACATTTCAACAGTATTGATGATTGAGCATTACGTTTGATCAGTAGATGGCGATACGCAGAGTATTCTCTTTATTAATTCGGTCTCTTTCTCTCTCTCTCTTCCTCTTTCAGTCGTGGGGTGTGCTGGTGGCTCAGACTGAGAGTTTGAGTCGTGTGATGCGGCGGCAGTCTGAGGACCTGCAAGTTGGGCCTCTCAGCAAACTGACCCTGCTGATCAGAGACAAGCAGCAGCTCAGGAAGACCTACGCAGAGCAGTGGAGCCAGCTCAGCCAGGAGCTCAGCAGGGTCAGACACACACACACAACTACACAGATACACACAAACAGATGAACATATCACTCTGTAAAACTCAATTTGCCCTGATAAATATTACCAGGGACTTTGTAGTCCTCCACCAAACACCTTGTCAGTTTGCTTTCAAAGTGGGAAGTAGCTTCCACTTTCACATGCTGACTTTCAGCTATATGCTTGTGCTGGAGAAATATGCAGTAGCCTACAGTGTTGAAAACATCACACAAATTTACTGAGAGTCTTGTTTGTACAGTGCCTTGCAAAAGTATTCATCACCCTTGGCGTTTTTCCTATTGTGTTGCATTACAACCTGTAATTTAAATAGATTTTGGAGGGGATTTCAGGTAATGGACATACACAAAATAGTCCAAATTGGTGAAGTGAAAAAAATTACTTGTTTAAAAAAAAAAAAATAATTACAACTGAAAAGTGGTGCGTGCATTTGTATTCACCCCCTTTGCTATGAAGTCCCTAAATAAGATCTGGTGCAACCAATTACCTTTAGAAGTCACATAATTAGTTAGATTGTACACAGGTGGACTTTATTTAAGTGTCACATGATCTCAGTATATATACACTTGTTCTTAAAGGCCTCAGAGCCCGCACCACCACTAAGCAAGGGGCACCACCAAGCAAGCGTCACCATGAAGTTCAAGGAGCTCTCCAAACAGGTCAGGGACAAAATTGTGAAGAAGTACAGATCAGGGTTGGGTTATAAAAAATATCTGAAACTTTGAACATCCCACGGAGCACCATTAAATCCATTAATAAAAAAATGAGAAGAATATGGCACCATAACAAACCTGCCAAGAGAGGCCACCCACCAAAACTCACGGACCAGGCAAGGAGGGCATTAATCAGAGAGGCAACAAAGAAACCAAAGATAACCCTGAAGGAGCTGCAAAGCTCCACAGCTGAGATTGTAGTATCTGTCCATAGGACCACTTTAAGCCGTACACTCCACAGAGCTGGGCTTTATGGAAGAGTGGCCAGAAAAAATCCATTGCTTAAAGAAAAAAAAGAAGCAAACAGGTTTGGTGTTCGCCAAAGGGCATGTGGGAGACTCCGCAAACATATGGAAGAAGGTACTCTGGTCAGATGAGACTAAAATTGAGCTTTTTGGCCATCAAGGATAACGCTATGTCTGGCACAAACCCAACACCTCTCATCACCCCGAGAACAATCATCCCCACAGTAAAGTATGGTGGTGGCAGCATCATGCTGTGGGAATGTTTTTCATCCGCAGGGACTGGGAAACTGGTCAGAATTGAAGGAATGATGGATGGTGCTAAATACAGGAATATTCTTGAGGGAAACCTGCCAAAGCAACACTCGAGTGGTTTAAGGGAAATTTAAATGTTTTGGAATGGCCTAGTCAAATCCCAGACCTCAATCCAATTGAGAAACTGTAGTATGACTTAAAGATTGCTGTACACCAAGTTATCTGTTTTTTGTGTGTTATTTCTTGTTTGTTTCACAATAAAAACATATTTTGCATCTTCAAATTGGTATGCTGTGTAAATCAAATGATACAAACCACCCAAAAATCAATTCTAATTCCAGGTTGTAAGGCAACAAAATAGGAAAAATGCCAAGGTGGTGAATACTTTCCCTAGCCACTGTAGCTCATACTGTATTTGGTTTGTTTGTTATGAGTTCTGATGGGTTCTTTGGTTCCCACTCTATTTTAGAGACAGTATACATCTCCATGTAGAGCCTTTTGCCACTGATCTTGTCAAACAGGAAATGTACAAATAACAATGATCAAATATCCTGTAACACAAAGGACTATTACTGTAAGACTATTAATATTACTATTATAAAGGCGTATTGTGCCGAAAGACCTTACGTAGGAATACTGTTATCACCTGAAACAAACAGTCAAAACAGACGGTCACCTAATCTCTGAAATATGATGTGCTTAATATGAAGATCATGGCATAGGTTGCAAAGAAAGCTGTTTTAAACTTTGGGCTTGAAATAGTTAAATGAATCACAAATGTGTGAATTTAATGCATTTCCTTTTCACCAGTGTGAATATGCAGCAGGCGCTCCTCTTTGAGATGCAGAGCTGCACAGTTATTGTAACTTCATTAACAGACAGCACTCAGTTGAAATGAAAGCCAATGGGCTGTAACTGAGTTTGGCCATTGTTGTCTAATTGAGAATTGCTCTTGCATAGCAAATGCATTTTGATGAACAAAAGCCATCAGGGACTTTAATATGACAATAGTTTTTGCCCTTTCCGTGATTTATATCATTACCATATTACGGCGAGCAAATGATGTGTTAATCTTTAATGAATTCCTGGGTTTATGGGTTGCAGTTCGTACGTTTCCTGGGTCAGGTTTTGCCTTAGTACCTTGTACAGTGCACTACAAACAAGTAACAGGCGTCATGCAGACATCTTCTGCACTTTGGTAGTGCAAGGTATAATTAACCTTTTGTAAACTTTTGTGAAACGTCACAGCACAGTTGAAAAATATACGGCAACTAGAAATCAACTGGATGGTGTTCAGAGATAGATGGGAGGGGTTGAGTGGAGTTGATGGATGGTATTAAAACAAACAAGATAACTATTGTAAAATATACTGTGTCCGTCAATCAATCAATCAATCAATCAATAAAATATATGTCACAAAGTGCTATACAGAAACCCAGCCAAAAATCCTAAATGGCAAGCAATGCAGATGTAGAGGCACGGTGGAAAAACTCCCTAGAAAGGCAGGTATCTAGGATGAAAGTGGAAATGATGCAGACAATTACATTGATGGAAGCTACAATCTATCTGTAATATTAAAGCTGATCTACCCCCTAAAAAAAGATATATATAGTTATAATTAACCTTAGGTCAGTGGTCACCAACCGGTCGAACGCAATCGACTGGTCGATCTCAAGGCATTCCTCATCGATCACCAAACATTTCTGTAAATAAAACTACGATAAAGCCTTGTTCCTATTTTTATTTTTGTGCTGTTCGTGGTAGGTGCACTTCATTCAGCAGCCCCAGTCCCGGGAAGGCAAAGTGTTCCCATTTTGAATCATTTCATGTCTGAATGTAGAACTCCTAGAGAGCAAATCAAGTGCACCGGCGTCTTCACAGACAAGTTGATACCGTGAAATGTAAAAACTTTTAAAACGATGGCTATGAAGACTCAATGAGTACAGCAAAGAGCTGCTGTTTTCATGAGTAAGTTCTTGTTTAAGTTGCTATTCAGCACTGTCAACACTATGTTCAACACTGTCAACACTATGTTCAACACTGTCAACACTTTGTTCAACACTGTCAACACTTTGTTCAACACTGTCAACACTTTGTTCACAACACTGTCAACACTTTGTTCAACACTGTCAACACTTTGTTCACAACACTGTCAACACTTTGTTCAACACTGTCAACACTTTGTTCACAACACTGTCAACACTTTGTTCACAACACTGTCAACACTTTGTTCAACACTGTCAACACTTTGTTCACAACACTGTCAACACTTTGTTCAACACTGTCAACACTTTGTTCACAACACTGTCAACACTTTGTTCAACACTGTCAACACTTTGTTCAACACTGTCAACACTGTCAACACTTTGTTCAACACTTTTATAAGCCATAAAATACACTTTCTCCCTAATTCCACTCATGCTACAAACAGCACTGCAGTTGCAATGAATGAGTGTAGCAAATTTTCGATAAGCTTGTGTTGTTATTATTATTAGCGGCTTGTGTCTTTTTTTAATATCAAGGAATATTTAACTTTCTCTGGTCATAGGAAGAACAACATGAATTGGTACATGAGGCAGAAATAATGCAGTGTGACTTGAGTTTTGCCATCAGCTAGAAGACTGTTCTCTTTTCTCAGCGGAGGGACCGCTGCTCCCTCCCTCTCCTCAGACTGACCATCAGATGCAGGCCATCAGTCCAGTAATAAATATATAATAATATTATGCTCACTGCCTCCAAGTACTACATAAAATTATCTATTACCAGTGTGATCATATACCTACATTTTTTTAATATAATTTCAAAAAATTCTGAAAAGAACATTATTGGCAGGGCATTTCAAGCATAGCCAATATGCAGTGATAATGTATTGGGCCATCCAAGCCTACTGCACAAACATCATTGCTACAGAACTGTTTTTAATTGGTTAATGTAGGCTTATGTTTTTTTAAGTCATGTTTAAAAACATTTTTTAACATGCATGCTCAACTTGCGTTTTGACTCAGAAAGTGATCTTGACTCAGAAAAGGTTGGTGACCACTGCCTTAGATGGTGGCTAATGGAAATGTTAAGGGTAAAAAAAAATGGAGTCAAACCAGTTTCTGTTACCAGGGCCTCTCTGACGTCACCGACCACTTCCTGTGTGCTTCTACTTCTGAGTTGAGAGGTGTTGGGATACAGACCTGTAGGGTCTGGGTTCCGGTCTTTCCTGTCTGGTCTTTCTACTCTCTCTCGTCTGTCTGTGTTGTCTCAGAGGTGGCAAAGCTGGGGTCAAACAAAAGCCTGCATTGTGAAGGCACTCCCACTTTAAACAAACCACACCCGTATCACTTGTTTGTACAGTATCACCTCCACTCCTTTTTAACTCCCCTCCTTTCCCTCTCTGATGACGGTGCTGTGTGGTTAGATAGTAGAAATGTATTTGAGGACTCTCATTGTCCTCAGAGAGTGGCTGAATATCTCTCTACTCATCCCTTTTGTTCTTCAATTTATGCACCTTGTTTGGATGAGGTAACATTAATATACCCTTTCCATTTGTCAGGTGACCCAGACAGAGCTGGAGAGGCTGAAGGCCAGCTATAGACAGCTGGTGAGGGATGCAGCACAGGCAAAGAGGAAGTACCAGGAGGCCAGTAAAGGTGGGGAAGCTCACTCTGTCTGGCTCCGTCTCATTTCTACAAACAGCACAGACACACTCTCACTTTGACTGACTGAAAGGATTACATTCTGGACAACAGATGATCATTACCTCCTGATAGTTCTGTTTAGACAACTGGTGTCCTAATGATTCACCAAATTAACACAGTTGATCATATTAGTAGTGACTATTTGTCATGTGTATTGTTTTTCCACTTCTATGCTACATTTGTGTGTGTTCTACTGATATATATATATATTGTGTCTGATGTTTGTTTAGATAAAGAGCGTGAGCGTGCAAGGGAGCGCTATGTGAAGGCTACTCTGAGGCTCCATGAGCTTCATAATGAGTATGTGCTGTCAGTCAGAGCAGCCCAGGTGTACCATCAGCACCACTACAGCCAGGCCCAACCTGCCCTGCTCATGGCACTACAGAGCCTACAGCAGGAGATGGTACTCGTACTGTAAGTGTGTGTGTGTGTGTGTGTGTGTGTGTGTGTGTGTGTGTGTGTGTGTGTGTGTGTGTGTGTGTGTGTGTGTGTGTGTGTGTGTGTGCGTGCGTGTGCGCGTGCGTGCGCGCGCGTGTGTGTGTGTGTGAAGCACAACTCTGTCAGTGAATTCCCAATCAGTGATGAGATCATATTGCGTGTGTGTCCACCGTGGTAGGAAAGTACTGTGACTATGGTCATCCTATTGTTACACTGCATGGTTTTGTATCTCACCTAATATCCTTCCCTTTTGATAAGAATTCAAGCACTCTCATGGGAAGTTTGATATAATAGTTTTTGGCTGTTGTCCAAACCCACGTAATGTAATCAATACTGGCCCTGGAGACCCACAGTGTGTTTCAGCCCAGTACTATACATACAGTGCCTTCGGAAAGTATTCAGACCCCTTGACTTTTTCTACATTTTGTTATGTTACAGCCTTATTCTAAAATGGATTAAATGAAACACTTTCCTCAGCAATCTACACACAATACCCCATAATGACAAAGCAAAAACTGTTTTTTATACATTTTTGCACAATTAAAACAAAAACTGAAATACCTTATTTAGATAAATATTCAGACCCTTTGCTATGAGACTCGAAATTGAGCTCGGGTGCATCCTGTTTCCATTGATCTTCCTTGAGATGTTTCTACAACTTGATTGGAGTCCACCTGTGGTAAATTCAATTGATTGGACATGATACGGGAAAGGCACACACCTGTCTATATAAGGTCCCACAGTTGACAGTGCATGTCTGAGAAAAGCCATGAGGTCGAAGGAATTGTCAGTAGAGCTCTGAGACAGGATTGTGTTGGCACAGATCTGGGGAAGGCTACCAAAACATTTATGCAGCATTGAAGGTCCCCAAGAACACAGTTGCCTCCATCATTCTTAATTGGAAGAAGTTCGGAACCGCCAAGATTCTTCCTAAAGCTGGCCGCCCGTCCAAACTGAGGAATCGGGGGTGAAGCGTGGTGGCAGCATCATGCTGTGGCGATGTTTTTCAGCAGCAGGGACTGGGAAACTAGTCAGGGTTTGAGGAAAAGATGAACGGATCAAAGTACACAGAGATCCTTGATGAAAACGTGCTCTAGAGAGCTCAGGATCTCAAACTGGGGCGAATGTTCACCTTCCAACAGGACAACGACCCTAAGCACACAGCCAAGACAACTCAGGAGTGGCTTCAGGACAAGTCTCTGAATGTCCTTTAGTGGCCCGGCCTTGAACCCAATCGAACATCTCTGGAGAGACCTGAAAATAGCTGTGCAGCAACACTCCCCATCCAGCCTGACAGAGCTTGAGCGGATCTGCTGAAAAGAATCGGAGAAACTCCCCAAATACAGGTGTGCCAAGCTTGTAGCGCCATACCCAAGAAGACTCGAGCCTGTAATCGCTGCCAAAGGTGCTTCAACAAAGTACTGAGGAAAGGGTCTGAATACTTATGTAAATGTGATATTTCCGTTTAAAAATTTTTTTTATGAATTAGCAAAACATTTCTAAACAGTTGTTGCTTTGTCATTATGGTGTATTGTGTGTAGATTGATGAGGGGAGAAACGATTTAAACTATTTTAGAATAAGGCTGTAACCTGACAAAATGTGGAGAAATGTAAGGGGTCTGAATACTTTCCGAAGACACTGACCTATTTAATAATGGATCATCAAGCCTTTGATTAGATGAAGCAGGTGCGTTGGTGCTGAGCTAGAAAAAAGCCTGCACACCCAGTGGGTCCCCAGACCAGGGTTGAATAATACTGCCCTGACCTCTACCAGACCTTTGACTTTTTCCCCTGTAACCCAGGAAGGAGATCCTGCAGGAGTACTATGACATGTCCAGTATGCTCCAACAGGAGGTGGTATCTGTCCACGAGGAGATGTCTACTGCTCTGAAGGCCATAGAGCCACACAAAGAGTACGAGAGTTTCATCCATCAGAACAGGTATTCAGCTGCAAGTTGCTCTAGACAAGAGAATCTGCTAAATGACTAAAAGGTAAATATGCTGATCTTAGTGCAGTCAAGAAGCTGAAAAGTTTCACCATGTGTGTTCAGGTCTGTAGGGGAGGTTCCGGTGTGTGTGGAGTTTGACTCTGGTCTTCTGGAGAACACAGATCGACTAAAGACTGGAGAGCTGGAACTAAATGAGCTTACAGTGGAGGGGATCCAGCACAGGTTAGTTTATACGCACACACAGACACAGCGCAATCAAAAAGTATTCAGACCCCTGGACTTTTTCCCCATTTTGTTAAGATACAGCCTTATTCTAAAATGTATTCATTATTTTTTCCCCTCATCAATCTACATACAATTCCCCATAATGATACAGTGAAAATAGGTTTTTATAATTTTTTTTGCACATTTATAAAAAAAGAAATACGTTATTTAAATAAGATTTCAGAACCTTTGCTATGAGACTCGAAATTAAGATCAGGTGCACCCTTTTTCCATTGATCATCCTTGAGATGTTTCTACAACTTGATTGGATTTCACCTGTGGAATCAATTGAATTGATTGGACAATATTTGGAAAGGCACACACCTGTCTATACAGTATAAGATCACACAGTTGACAGTGCATGTCAGAGAAAAACCAAGCCATGAGGTCGAATAAATTGTCCATAGAGCCCCGAGACAGGATTGTGTCGAGGCACAGATCTGGGGAAGGCTACCAAAACATTTCTGCAACTTTGAAGGTCCCCAAGAACAGTGGCCTCCATCATTCTTAAATTGAAGAAGTTTGGAACCATCAAGACTCTACCCAGAGCTGGCCACTCAGCCAAACTGAGCAATCAGGGAATAAGGGTCATGGTCAGGGAGGTGACCAAGAACCCGATGGTCACTCTGACAGAGCTCCGGAGTTCCTCCGTGGAGATTGGAGAACCCTCCAGAAGGAGAATCATCTCTGCAGCGCTCCACCAATCAAACCTTTATGGTAGAATGGCCAGACGGAAGCCACTCCTCAGTAAAAGGCACATGACAGCCCGCTTGGAGTTTGCCAAAAGGCACCTAAAGATTCAAATCATGAGAAACAAGATTCTCTGGCCTGATGAAACCAAGATTGAACTCTTTGGCCTGAAGCATGATGGTGGGAGCATCGAGCTGTGGGGATATTTTTCAGCAGCAGGGACTGGGAGACTAGTTAGGATTGAGGGAAAGATGAACAGAGCAAAGTACTGAGAGATCCTTGATGGAAACCTGCTCCAGACCACTCAGGACCTCTGACTGAGGCGAAGGTTCACCTTCCAACAGGACAACTACCTTAAGCACACAGCCAAGACAATGCAGCAGTGGCTTTGGGACAAGTCTGAATGTCCTTGAGTGGCCCAGCCAGAGCCCGGACTTGAACCCAATCGAACATCTCTGGAGAGACCTGAAAATAGCTGTGCAGCGATTCTCCCCACCCAGCCTGACAGAGCTTGAGAGGATCTGCAGAGATGAATGGTAGAAACTCCCCAAATACAGGTGTGCCAAGCTTGTAGCGTCATACCAAGGAAGACTCAAGGCTCTCGTCGCTGCCAAAGGGGCTTCAACAGAGTACTGATTAAGGGTATGAATACTTATGTACAGTGGCGCAAAAAAGTATTTAGTCAGCCACCAATTGTGCAAGTTCTCCCACTTAAAAAGATGAGAGAGGCCTGTAATTTTAATCATAGGTACACTTCAACTATGACAGACAAAATGAGAAAAAAAATCCAGAAAAACACATTGTAGGATTTTTAATGAATTTATTTGCAAATTATGGTGGAAAATAAGTATTTGGTCACCTACAAACAAGCAAGATTTCTGGCTCTCACAGACCTGTAACTTCTTCTTTAAGAGGCTCCTCTGTCCTCCACTCGTTACCTGTATTAATGGCACCTGTTTGAACTTGTTATCAGTATAAAAGACACCTGTCCACAACCTCAAACAGTCACACTCCAAACTCCACTATGGCCAAGACCAAAGAGCTGTCAAAGGACACCAGAAACAAAATTGCAAGATCTCACCCCGTGGGGTCAAAATGATCACAAGAACGGTGAGCAAAATTCCCAGAACCACACGGGGGGACCTAGTGAATGACCTGCAGAGAGCTGGGACCAAAGTAACAAAGCCTACCATCAGTAACACACTACGCCGCCAGGGACTCAAATCCTGCAGTGCCAGACGTGTCCCCCTGCTTAAGCCAGTACATGTCCAGGCCCATCTGAAGTTTGCTAGAGAGCATTTGGATGATCCAGAAGAAGATTGGGAGAATGTCATATGGTCAGATGAAACCAAAATAGAACTTTTTGGTAAAAACTCAACTCATCGTGTTTGAAGGACAAAGAATTCCGAGTTGCATCCAAAGAACACCATATCTACTGTTGAAGCATGGGGGTGGAAACATCATGCTTTGGGGCTGTTTTTCTGCAAAGGAACCAGGACGACTGATCCGTGTAAAGGAAAGAATGAATGGGGCCATGTATCGTGAGATTTTGAGTGAAAACCTCCTTCCATCAGCAAGGGCATTGAAGATGAAACGAGGCTGGGTCTTTCAGCATGACAATGATCCCAAACACACCGCCCGGGCAACGAAGGAGTGGCTTCGTAAGAAGAATTCCAAGGTCCTGGAGTGGCCTAGCCAGTCTCCAGATCTCAACCCCATAGAAAATCTTTGGAGGGAGTTGAAAGTCCGTGTTGCCCAGCAACAGCCCCAAAACATCACTGCTCTAGAGGAGATCTGCATGGAGGAATGGGCCAAAATACCAGCAACAGTGTGTGAAAACCTTGTGAAGACTTACAGAAAACGTTTGACCTCTGTCATTGCCAACAAAGGGTATATAACAAAGTATTGAGATAAACTTTTGTTATTGACCAAATACTTATTTTCCACCATAATTTGCAAATAAATTCATTAACAATCCTAAAATGTGATTTTCTGGATTTTTTTTCTCATTTTGTCTGTCATAGTTGAAGTGTACCTATGATGAAAATTACAGGCCTCTCTCATCTTTTTAAGTGGGACAACTTGCACAATTGGTGGCTGACTAAATACTTTTTTGCCCCACTGTACATACACACACACGCTACCGGTCAAAAGGTTTAGAACACCTACTCATTCAAGGGTTTTTCTTAATTTTTTACTATTTTCTACGTTGTAGAATAATAATGAAGACATCAGAACTATGAAATAGCACATATGGAATCATGTAGTTACCAAAAAAGTGTTAAGCAAATGAAAAAATATTTTAGCTTCTTCAAAGTAGCCACCCTTTGCCTTGATTACAGCTTTGCAGATTCTTGGCGTTCTCTCAATCAACTTCACCTGGAATGCTTTTTCAATTGGCTTGAGGTCGGGTGATTGTGGAGGCCAGGTCATCTGATGCAGCACTCTTATCATTCTCCTTCTTGGTCAAATAGCCCTTACACAGCCTGGAGATGTGTTAGGTTATTGTCCTGTTGAAAACCAAATGGTAGTCCCACTAAGCACAAACCAGATGGGATGGCATATCTCTGCAGAAACTGTGGTAGCCATGCTGGTTAAGTGTGCCTTGAATTCTTAATAAATTACGGACTGTGTCACCAGCAAAGCACCATCACACTTCCTCCTCCATGCTTCACGGTGGGAGCTACACATGCAGAGATCACCCGTTCATTTACTCTGCATCTCAAATTGGGACTCATCAGACCAAAGGACAGATTTCCACCGGTCTAATGTCCATTGCTAGTGTTTCTTGGCCCAGCAAGTCTCTTCTTATTATTGGTGTCCTTTAGTAGTGGTTTCTTTGCAGCAATTCGACCAGCAATTTGTCTTATTCATGCAGTCTCCTCTGAACAGTTGATGTTGAGATGTCTGTTACTTGAACTCTGTGAAGCACTTATTTGGGCTGCAATTTCTGAGGCTGGTAACTCTAATGAACTATTCTCTGTACAGAGGTAACTCTGGGTCTTCCTTTCCTGTGGCGGTCCTCATGAGAGCCAGTTTAATCATAGCGCTTGATGGTTTTTGCGACTGCACTTGAAGAAACTTTGAAAGTTCTTGAAATTTTCCAGATTAAAATAATGATGGACTGTCTTTTCTCTTTGCTTATTTGAGCTGTTCTTGCCATAATATACTAAATAGGGCTATCTTCTGTATACCACCCCTACTTTGTCACAACACAACTGATTTGGCTCAAACGCATTAAGGAAAGAAATTCCACAAATGAACATTTATCAAGGCACACCTGTTAATTTAAATGCATTCCAGGTGATTACCTCGTGAAGCTGGTTGAGAGAATGGCAAGAGTGTGCAAAGCTGTCATCAAGGCAATGGATGGCTACTTTGAAGAATTTCAAATATAAAATATATTTAGATTTGTTTAACACTTTTTTTTATTACTTCATGATTCCATATGTGGTATTTCATAGTTTTGATGTCTTCACTATTGTTTATTATTCTACAATGTAGAAAATAGTTTTAAAAAATACCTCTAATGAGTAAATGTGTCCAAACGTTTGACTGGTACTATATATATCACACACGCACGCACGCACGCACGCACGCACGCACGCGCACACGCACGCACGCACGCACACGTACGCACGCACACACTGCACGCGCACACACTGCACGCGCACACACTGCACGCACACACACTGCACGCACACACACTGCACGCACACACACTGCACACACTGCACACACACACTGCACACACACTGCACACACACACACACACACACTCAACACCAACAACACATTTCACCCCTTTGTCCCCCTTCTCTCCCCATGTCTCTCCCCCTCTACCAGGTTGACTGTAGTGGAAGAGGAACTGTTGTCTCTTGCTGGTAATGTGGTTTCCCAACAGGCCTCAGTCAACCAACTGGAGTTGGAGCTGGAGGCAGAGGAAGAGGGCATCAAACGGGGTCAGAGGTGAGGTGATATCCACATTTACAGGAAGGTCCAACTTTACATGGGCAAGCATACTTGGTAAGCACTTAGGCAGATGTAGTGTAATTAGATAGTACTTACAGCTGTTATACCTGATAATATGATAATTTATCCTGGGTAAAGAGAATATAATTATATTTCTATGGTCTGAACCAGGATAAAGTTGGCTCTGGCTGCATCAAACCACTGTCTTCACCAACACTGACTAGAAAAAAAAGAGTAATGAATTTTGGCATTGATCTGCATCATATCTGTGCAGTGTGTTGGTATTTTTGCAGTGTGTTGATCTCCTGTCAACGGTGGTGTTCATCTGCAGGCAGTCTCCTATCAGAGTAGTTTAGTCTGCTCTCCTCTCTGCTATGGCTGGCTAAGCTGGCTGCTCTCTGGGGGACAGACTCACTATGCCTTATGAATATAACATGGTGATATGAGGAGACTTTTCAAGCTTCTCCTCTCATTTGTCTTGGTTTAGATGCCTGTCCGATGTTATTAGAAGTTACTAATAAGCTCTTTGTGCATAGATGGAGCAGCTGTGTTGACTGACACTAGCCTAATGTTCACTGGTGCCGAGGGAAACATGCCTCTCCTTAAGGAGTCATGGGCTTGATGAAACACTTTGGAAATCAACAGATACAGACAATGCTTCCTGGATTAGTAAAGAACTATTTTACCCAAGTGGTGATGTTAGTTGATGTAGCAGTGTAATATTTGAAAGTTAAGTAAGGAAGAATTCTGTCCACAAATATACCCACATATCTATTATATGTCAAATGTTTATGATTAGTGAATGCCATCATGTATTTAATTTGTTAGATACTCCCTATTAGCTGAAATATATATATTTTACAAAGCCATTTTAGCTATCGCACTAGCTGTTTGGTTCAAACAGATTCACAAATCATGGGAATTTGTCACACTATGAAGACGTCTCCCTACAAGGCGCGTGCCTGGTCTGGTCTGCTCCCGCCATGGCTAAAGCCAGTGTGAGAAACGTGCTAACAAACATTTGTGCTTTGAACTAAATAAATACTGCACTCTGACCCACAAAACCTCTTCACTAGATTCATGATAGTGTTGTTAGACAAAGTAAGGAAAGTGAACTTCAAAACGTGATGTAGATTTATTGGAATTTGCAGCTGTTGTTGAGTAATACATCTGCTACCTTCTGACATGACTTACGGCATCTTTAACCCTACTTCTCCCATATAGAATATCTCAATTAAACTATACTGTTGGTGAGTGCCCTGCGGAAGCAATATGGCTAAGGTGTAGGAGATGGGCCAGTGAACCAGCATTCTTGTGTAAAACCATCAGGCATGTCAGTTATGCTGTAAATATATTGACAGTGAGGCGACAATGGAATTGTTGCTACATGTTGTAATGGAAACACATTGTTCCACAGTATCAACACAATGCTTTATTTGATGAGCTGACAGGCTGCTTCTCTCTCTGCAGGGTTTACCAGTTCAGTAAGAGGCATGCGCTGGAGGAGAGCCGACAGCAGGTGATGCTGTCCCTGGGAGCTAGAACCAGGCTGGAGGCACAGAGGTTGCTTTTGAAGGGGAAGCTGGAATGGCTGGGATCCAGTGAACCCCCTCCTGCCTTGGGGCTGGAAGAGGACCGTATCTCCCTGTCCTCCATCACCTCTAGTGTAGGTCTCTCTCCCTCTCTCTCTCTCTCTCTCTCTCTCTTTCTCTCTCAAGCACACACACACACACCCTCTGCATATCTGATCCCTGCCACTCATCTGAAAGAGATACCATGCTTCCTGTGGTTGAGATGATCTCTGTCCCTTGCGTCTGTTTCATTGTCTTGTTTCGTATGGGAACCTGACCTGTGATTGCACTCATTGTGTAAGATGTTGTAAAACATGACGTTATTGGCTCTTGTTCGTTTCTAGTCCTCCATTGTGTGTTCAGAGTTCAGGTTCTACTCATTCATTACAGTACCTTGCAAAAGTATTAACCCCTTGACGTTTTTCCTATTTTGTTGCATTACAACCTGTAATTTAAATGGATTTTTATTTGGATTTCATGTAATGAACATGCAGAAAATAATCCAGATCGGTGAAGTGAAGTGAAATAAAAAAAAGTACCTGTTTCAAAAAATTCTAAAAAATTAAAAACAAAGTGGTGCATTCATATGTATTCACCCCCTTTGCTATGAAGCCCCTAAATAAGATCTGATGCAACCAATTACCTTCAGAAGTCACGTAATTAATTAAATAAAGTGTGTCACCTTAAAAAATTTATTAAACACCTGTGTGTGTCACCTGATCTGTCACATGATGTCAGTGTATATATACGCCTGTTCTGAAAGGCCCCAGAGTCTGCAACACCACTAAGCAAGGGGCACCAACAAGCAAGCGGGACCATGAAGATCAAGGAGCTCTCCAAACGGGTCAGGGACAGAGTTGTAGAGAAGTACAGATCAGGGTTGGGTTATAAAAAAAACTTTTAACATCCCACGAAGCACCATTAAATCCATTAATAAAAAATGGAAAGAATATGTCACCACATCAAACCTGCCAAGAGAGGGCCGCCCACCAAAACTCACGGACCAGGCAAGGAGGGCATTAATCAGAGAGGCAACAAAGAGACCAAAGATAACCCTGAAGGAGCTGCAAAGCTGCACAGTGGAGATTGTAGTATCTGTCCATAGGACCACTTTAAGCCGTACACTCCACAGAGCTGGGCTTTACGGAAGAGTGGCCAGAAAAAAGCCATTGCTTAAAGAAAAAAAGAAGCAAACATGTTTGGGGTTCACCAAAGGGCATGTGGGAGACTCCCCAAACATATGGAAGAAGGTACTCTGGTCAGATGAGACTAAAATGTAGCTTTTTGGCCATCAAGGATAATGCTATGTCTGGCACAAACCCAACACCTCTCATCACCCCGAGAACATCATCCCCACAGTGAAGCATGGTGGTGGCAGCATCATGCCGTGGGAATGTTTTTCATCGGCAGGGACTGGGAAACTGGTCAGAATTGCTGCTAAATGCAGGGAAATTCTTGAGGGAAACCTGTTTCTGTCTTCCAGAGATTTGAGACTGGGACGGAGGTTCACCTTCCAGCAGGACAATGACCCTAAGCATACTGCTAAAGCAACACTTGAGTAGTTTAAGGAAAACATTTAAATGTCTTGGAATGGCCTAGTCAAATCCCAGACCTCAATCCAATTGAGATTCTGTGGTATGACTTAAAGATTGCTGGAAACCAGCAGGAACCCATCCAACTTGAAGGAGCTGGAGCAGTTTTGCCTTGAAGAATAGGCAAAAATTTCAGTGGCTAGATGTGCCAAACTTATAGAGACCTATCCCAAGAGACTTGCAGCTGTAGTTGCTGCAAAAGGTGGCTCTACAAAGTATTGACTTTAGGGGGGTGAATAGTTATGCACCCTCAAGTTTTCTGTTTTTTTGTCATATTTCTTTTTTGTTTCACAATAACAAAAAATATGTTGCATCTTCAAAGTGGTAGGCATGTTGTGTAAATCAAATAATACAAACCCCCCAATAATCTATTTTAATTCCATAGTCATCATGCCAGGTTGTCCTGAGGAATGGTCCTAGGGCTCAGGTCCTCCGAGAGAGAGAAAGAAAGAGAGAATTAGAGAGAGCATACTTAAATTCACACAGGACACCGGATAGGACAGGAGAAGTACTCCAGATATAACAAACTGACCCTAGCCCCCCGACACAAACTACTGCAGCATAAATACTGGAGGCTGAGACAGGAGGGGTCAGGAGACACTGTGGCCCCATCCGAGGATACCCCCGGACAGGGCCAAACAGGAAGGATATAACTCCACTTTGCCAAAGCACAGCCCCCACACCACTAGAGGGATATCTTCAACCACCAACTTACCATCCTGAGACAAGGTTATGTATAGCCCACAAAGATCTTCGCCACGGCACAACCCAAGGGGGGGTGCCAACCCAGATTACACTGACAGTCTCACACAAATCCATTCACATACACTACATACATACATACATACATACATACATACATACATACATACATACATACATACATACATACATACATACATACATACATACACACATACATACATACACACACTCACACACACACACACACACCGACGCCATACACACATAATTTCACAATCATCATTTGCTGCTACTCTGTTCTTTATTTTACTCTTATTGTTATCTATTCTGATGCCGAGTCACGGTACCCTGCCTTTATGTACACATCTACCTCAAATACCTTGTACCCCTGCTCAGTGGCATGATACTGGTACTCCCTTTTATACAGCTTCATTCTTGTGTTACAATTTGTATTTTTCTTATTTTCTTATTTATAACTGTGCATCGATGGGAAGAGCTCCTAAGCTTAGCGTTTCATAGTAGTCTAATACAAACTGATTTGATTGAGTACAGCACAGTAAAGAAAACTAGAGTATAGGTCAGTACTGTACTTTAGAGTATAGTAGGGTTTAGTACATCAAATCAAATTGATTTATATAGCCCTTCGTACATCAGCTGATATCTCAAAGTGCTGTACAGAAACCCAGCCTAAAACCCCAAACAGCAAGCAATGCAGGTGTAGAAGCAATACAGTAGAGCACCCTAGAGTAGAGTACAGTATACTTTATTGTATAGTACTATACTTCACTGTACTGAACTCTGCTGTGCTGTACTGAACTCTACTGTGATGTACAAACTTGTGAAACATAGAAGTCTATGATTGGTACAGATTTGGTGGGGTCCGGACCAACCAAATTTCATCTTGTTTTGGGGTGGTGCTCATTAGAATAATACCCAAACATGCGGAGGATGTAAAATATTTCTACCTTTGTGTACCTATTCAGGATACATCACCATGAACAGAATGCCATTCATGATTATGCATTTCTGTATAGTAGAGTTCAGCCCCCATAATGCCATTATGTTACCATCACTCTGTTACTGGGTGGTAATCCACTTCACACTTCACTCAGTCATAGTTTCTAATATTTGCATATTATTATTAATATTGGATAGAAAACACTCTGAAGTTTCTAAAATTGTTTCAATTTTGTCTGTGAGTATAACAGAACTCATATAGCAGGCAAAAACCTGAGAAATTCCACTTCCTGTTTTTTTTTCTGGGGGTGGCAGATTTTCAAACAAGCTCTCATTGAAATTATAGCGAGATGTGGATGAGTTTTCACTTCCTACGCCTTCCACTACATGTCAATAGAACTTTGTCTGATGACTCTAATGTGAAGGGAGGTCGAATGAGACAGGAAATAGTCACCACTGCCACGAGTTGACCATGCATTCACAGGGAAAGGACCTGCGTTCCACCGGTCATCTGAAGTCATTCTAATTCTCCGGTTTGAACGTTATTCAAGATATATGTAAACAACATTCTAAAGATTGATTCAGTACATCGTTTGACATGTTTCTACTGACTGTTACGGAACTTTTGGACATTTCGTCACGTTATAGTGGACGCGCTTTGTGACTTTGGAATTGTTTACCAAACGCGCTAACCAAAGTAGCTAATTGGACATAAATAACGGACATTTTCGAACAAATCAAGCATTTATTGTGGACCTGGGATTCCTAGGACTGCATTCTGATGAAGTTCATCAAAGGTAAGGAAACATTTATCATGTATTTTCTGGTTTCTGTTGACTCCAACATGGCGGCTATTTTGGCTACTGTTCTGAGCGCCGTCTCAGATTATTGCATGTGTTGCTTTTTCCGTAAACTTAAAAAAAAATCTGACACAGCGGTTGCATTAAGGAGAGGTATATCTATAATTCCATGTGTATAACTTGTATTATCATCTACATTTATGATGAGTATTTCTGTTGAAACGATGTGGCTATGCAAAATCACTTGATGTTTTTGGAACTAGCTAGTGAATCTAATAAGCCAATGTAAACTCAGATTTTTTACATATAAATATGAACTTTATCAAACAAAACTTGCATGCATTGTGTAACATGAAGTCCTATGAGTGTCATCTGATGAAGATAATTCAAGGTTAGTGATTCATTTTATTTTTATTTCTGCTTTTTTCTGAATACTATATTTCGCTGGAAAATGGCTGTGCTTATTGTGGTTTGGTGAAGACCTAACAGAATCGTCTGTAGTGCTTTCGCTGAAAAGCCTATTTGAAATCGTACACTTTGGTGGGATTAACAACAAGATTACCTTTAAAATTATATTAGACACATGTATGTTTTAGGAATTGTAATTATGAGATTTCTGAGGTTTGAATTTGGCGCCCTCTATTTTCACTGGTAGTTGTCATATCGATCCCGGTAGTGGGATTGCAGCCATTTAACAAACTTTACATCTGCACTGTTCTTCCAGTAAATGTGTTTTTGTAAAATTCTGTGGAAATGTTTAGAAGTACTGCTTGTGCATAGAGTTGTATGACTTGTTTAACTTTGCAATCAGTGGTTTTTGTTTGGCATACTTTTAAATAAAAAAATTCCAGCGTCATTCTGCTGCCGTGGAATTGCCCTTATGTTACCTTACAGTTCAACTAGAAGGCATCTGAACTACCGACTGACTCAACCAGTCTGTTCTGTACTGAGGACAACCTATACTCGTGTCTCGTTCAGACACAACCATCTCTATTGAAACAGAGGCATGATTGAGGATCTTGGTGCTTTGCATACTTTGCTGTCTGTCATGGTGTTGAGTCGAGTGCATTCCTTCACTCATTGTGCTGTTTTATCCAGATCCGCCCTAAAGCAAACAAGTCGTTTCTTCTTTGATATTCTCTACTCTAGTCATTTTTGTAATGTTTTGTGATATTGTGATATTCTCTCCTCATCTGTAGATTATGTTGTGTTTCTGAGTGCTGTTACATGTTGTTATTATAAACACAGGTACTGGTGGTGATGAGCATTCCTAAGAGAGGTTGATGATGGTTGTGCTCTGTGTTGTTTCAGGAGAGGGACGGCCTCAGAAACGTCAGTGTGGACGGCATCATAGGCCACCTTAGTGGTCTGTTCAAACCCAAATACACGGTCAGTGATGTAACATACAGTGTTCATAAATAGTCAGCTATGGTCATACATACTACGCAGTTGTGGTCATACCACTGATGCAGCATACACAATCTGTTATGTTCCTACACGGTCAACTATGGTCATTCATTGTCTGTGAGGCATCATTGTGATCACCCCTGTGACAGATGGACCTGTTCTGTTTTCACCCACCTGCTGCCTTTGATTTATCTGTCTCTGTCTATTCAAACAACTCAAGTCAGACAGTCAAACAGTTCCCTTGTCAAACAGCAATTGGCCGTGTTTTCTCTGTAAGCCAAACTGTTCAGAGTAGTACTCCAGTAGTAAAACGCCTTGTTTCTCATCTGTCTTTCCTCTTTATCTATCTTCTCTCTAGAGATGTTTGTTTACAATGTTGTAGTATGCCTTATCATGTCATCTGAACAGTAGTATCTTTTTGAATTGGCGCCATGTTGTCTGTAGTAAAAAAATAAATCACTATGTGTGTGGTCTTTAGATATACATTGTATTGTTTTTGAGCAGTGTGTTTTGTATCTCCCGATCAATGTTGTTGGTAGCTGTATCTTCCTTGTATCTAGTCTCCTTAGCAGTGTATTGTTACCCTGTCTATGTATTCTTCTGTGATGTAGTGGTAACAAAGTTGGTGGGTAAACTCTGATCGCCGGTTGTGGTGAAAAATGTGATCCTTCCTATTCTTTCAATGCATTTATTCCGCAAAAGCTGTGTAAACTGCTGGGCAAAAAAGGTGTGTAAACTGTGTTGACTTTTTTACCCTCCACTACACCACTGGATGTACTTTCGTAGTGTTTGTTCCCCTGTGCTGAATCTCATCTAGAGATACACATGTGAGACTCGTGCATCTCAAACCGCACTAATCTCCCATTGAAATCAATTTATGGCTTATGAATGAGTCTCACAGTGGGCGCTCCATGCCCAGGTCCCTCCTTACCTGGCCCCTCATTGACCTTGCTGTGTGAACCCCCTCCAGGTGCCCCCTGCCCTGTCCCCAGTCCCAGAGGTAGAGCGCCCCCTGGAGCAGCAGAACTGGTACCACGGAGTCATCCCCAGGCTGGAAGTCCAGGAGCTGCTGAGGTGTGATGGAGACTTCCTGGTCAGACAGAGTCAGGGCAAACAGGAGTATGTCCTCTCTGTCCACTGGGCTGGCTCTTGCAGGCACTTCCTTATCCAGAGCACAGACGTGAGTGAGTGAGTGAGTGAGTGAGTGAGTGAGTGAGTGAGTGAGTGAGTGAGTGAGTGAGTGAGTGAGTGAGTGAGTGAGTGAGTGAGTGAGTGAGTGAGTGAGTGAGCGAGCGAGCGAGCGAGCGTGCGTGTATTTACAATATGATCATGCCTGTACAGTTTGTATAGTTATAAAGTGTGTGTGTGTGTGTATTTACAATATGATCATGCCTGTACAGTTTGTATAGTTATAAAGTGTGTGTGTGTGTGTGTGTGTGTATTTACAATATGATCATGCCTGTACAGTTTGTATAGTTATAAAGTGTGTGTGTGTGTGTGTGTGTATTTACAATATGATCATGCCTGTACAGTTTGTATAGTTATAAAGTGTGTGTGTGTGTGTGTGTGTGTGTATTTACAATATGATCATGCCTGTACAGTTTGTATAGTTATAAAGTGTGTGTGTGTGTGTGTGTGTGTATTTACAATATGATCATGCCTATACAGTTTGTATAGTTATAAAGTGTGTGTGTGTGTGTGTGTGTATTTACAATATGATCATGTCTGTACAGTTTGTATAGTTATAAAGTGTGTGTGTTTAGAATATGTACCGCCTGGATGGAGATGGATTCCACACCGTTCCCATGCTGATGAACCACCTGGTCTCCTCACACCAACATGTCACCAAGAGGTCCGACATTGTCCTGAAGAGACCTGTCCTAAAGGTAACGCACCTGCTGTCCACACACACACACACACACACACACACACACACACACACACACACACACACACACACACACACAGGTCAACTGTAATCTGTTGTCGATCTTGTTTTACCTTTGTTGAAAAGTCCATTGTTTTGTTTTATTGTGCTTAATTCAAGGTTCCCCAATGCTTTATTTGTCTAAGTATTTCTTAAATATTAACGTTATTAGTTTCACTTACCTAAATAAGGATTACATTACACTCCCACATGTTGAGTTATCTTTCTCTAGTAGTTCTGTAATTACATAATGGACTCCTTTATTTTTATTGTACCTTTCATTTATCAGGGAGTTGTACTTTTACAGATGAATTACGTACAATTTTATCTCAGTAAAAACCCTCAGCTGCCCTTCTCATTCTGTGCTGTGGGACATGTGGCTGTTGGTTAATGCTTCCAACAGGTTGAGAATAACGATGCGGCCATCAATTAAGTCTGGGGCCTAGAAACGTGTTGTTATTGGGCCCCGTGTCTCCGTTCCTGTGTGCTGGTGTTGGGTGGACCTGTGGGTTTAACTTTGTCTGTGGGAGGAGGGAGATGTGTGAGTCAGGGGGTGTTCTTGTAGGCCTATGTTTTGTGTGTGTGGAATAGCGACTTTGTAGTGTGTGCAAAACACTGTGTGTGTGCCTGCATCCGCGCAAGCTTCTATTTACAACTCTCCTGAGCATGTTGGGAGCGAATGGGCTCGGAACACCCCTGCTCTGCTCACCACTCTGTGTGTAGCAGCTGTCTCAGCGTTAGGATCCATCAGATTTGAATGAGCTCCCAAGATCCACATACTCATACTTGCTCTCCACCCTCCTGCAGAGTGCTATACATACCACACTCACATGTTCTCTAGAGTCTAGAGCTGCATACATACTGTACTACCACCATGCTGCCCATCAAAAGGGCTCCAGTGTTTTTCACACACTACAAGGTCTCCATTCTACACACACACACACACTATTTTACACAATGCAGTTTTAGAAGTTTGTCCGAAATGCTCTACCCATTCAGAAGGAACAGCAGCACCGGTGTCTCTGATTGGTTCCTCTCTATCTCTCTCCCTCCAGGACAAGTGGGTTCTGGAACACGATGATGTCATCCTGGGGCAGAGCATTGGCCGGGTGAGCTCACCACCTGTGGAATGTCTGTTTGGAGTTATGAGAGGCTCTGATTGTCAGGTTGGCATTCTGTTTTTGTTTTGGCCAAGCTCCAGAATGAAGCCTGATGTGTGTCTGTTGTCCAGGGTAACTTTGGAGAGGTGTACAGTGGTCGTCTGCTTTCTGATAACACCCCTGTAGCTGTGAAAGCCTGCAAAGAGAACCTGGCCCCAGAACACAAGAACAGGTTCCTTATGGAGGCCAGGTCAGTCTGTTTCTCTCCCTCTCTCGTTCTCGTTCTCAGTATCTCTCTCATTCACATTGACCTTGCTGTCTCTCTCTCTGTCTCTGCTGTGCAGGATCCTGAAGCAGTATGACCATCCTAACATAGTGAAGCTGATTGGTGTCTGCACACAAAAACAACCCATCTATATCATTATGGAGCTGATACAGGGTGAGCCAATCTATCGAGGGCCTTTACACTCTAACCACAGCTACAGTACATTCTATCATTACAATGGACTAATAAAGTGTGTGTGTTCTGCCAGGGGGAGACTTCCTGTCCTTCCTGCGCTGTGAAGGTCACAACCTGAAGTCAAATATGCTGGTGAAAATGGCAGAGAATGTGGCATCTGGCATGGAGTATCTGGAGAGCAAGAAATGCATCCACCGGTGAGAGGCTAGGGAGATGGATCTAGTCTTCCCAGATATGGAGCTGTATGAAGGCTGACATACAATATGACAAGATTACATTTCCTTTGATTGCACAATTTATTCTAGATGATGAAACAGATTGAGGTTTTTGGGACAGTGAAGTTAACCCAGTGGGTAGGGGTTACTGGAGCCTATAGCGTAGGAATGACCCTAGGAGTGTTAAGCTGCTGTGTCTCTGAGGAGGTAGTAGAGGAGCAGAGGACGTAGGGCTCAGAGCCCTGGCTCCTGGCTCATCATAGGAGTGCTGGATAATTAACCCAGCAGGAACACATCCAGGCTGGATGCTCCAGCCTCCGTTACCCTCTAACACTCCTCCTAACACCGCATGTCAAACTGCCTCTGCTCACCACTACACCCTGCATCATGGAGCCCACAGATGACAAGAGTGGCTGATTTTCTCTCACTTATTTATCAGCTGTCATTTGCTTCCTTCCTTCACTCGCTCTGGCTCTCTGTCTCGCTCTCTCTGTCTCGCTCTCTCTCTGGCGCTCTCTCTCTCTGGCTCTCTCTCTGGCTCTCTCTCTGGCTCTCTCTCTCTCTCTGGCTCTCTCTCTGTTTCGGTCTCTCTCTCGCTCTCTCTGTCTCGGTCTCTCTCTCTCTCTGTCTCTCTCTCTCTGTCTCTCTCTCTGTCTCGGGCTCTCTGTCTCGGGCTCTCTGTCTCGGGCTCTCTGTCTCGGTCTCTCTCGGTCTCTGTCTCTCTCTCTCTCTGTCTCGGGCTCTCTGTCTCGGTCTCTCTCTTTCTCTCTCTCTCTCTGTCTCTCTCTCTCTCTCTCTCTGTCTCTCTCTCTCTCTGTCTCTCTCTGTCTCTCTCTGTCTCTGTGTGCAGGGACCTGGCTGCCCGTAACTGTCTGGTGGGAGAACATAGCAGGGTGAAGATCAGTGACTTTGGGATGTCTCGCGAGCAGCAGGACGGGGTCTACTCTGCCGCGGGGGGCCTCAAACAGATCCCTGTCAAATGGACGGCCCCCGAAGCCCTCAACTATGGTATCTGGCTCTGCCCCGCGGCCACGACACACAACCATCCCTCTCTCCCCTCCTCTCTTTAGTCATAAATCTCTATCTGCATATCCCAAGGCTAGAGAACTCACTAAACACGGCAACAACCTGTCAACCCAGACATCATTCCGTACCCTGTGATCAGTGTACTGCTTTTGTATTTCTCTGAAATGTCATCTCTAACAGACACACGCTGAACTGGGGTTGGAGTGCTGGTGAAACATAGAAGAGTTCTGTCAGAAAAAAAGTCAGAACATACCTTTTGGGGCTTAGAGGAAGCTTCATTTTCAAAACTCTATCACTACTTTTCTCAGGCTGTGATTGTGGAATAGTGTGCTGTAGTACAGTTGAATAGGATCATCATCAAATGTAATAGCTGTCTCAATGCTGCCCCCTGCCTGTGTTTCAGGGAGGTACACCACGGAGAGTGACGTGTGGAGTTTTGGAGTTCTCCTATGGGAGATATTCTCCAGGGGAGTCACCCCCTACACCAGCATGACCAACCAGCAGACACGGGACGAGGTGGAGAAAGGTACAGCGAGTCATTGAGATTTCTAACACGAGTCAGAATTTGCTTTGTAGGAGTTTCGAGTTTTAATGTCACATGAACAAGTGCAGTGAAATGCCTTTCTTGCAAACTCAAATCTCAACAATGCAATGTAATACTGGACAAAAAAAACACGAGAAATATGAGGAACACAATAAGTACATAAGCATATTATATACAGGGTCAATTCCAATACCATGTTTACAATGTGCAGGGATACTGGAGTGATGGAGGTAGATATGTATAGGGGTAAGGTGACAAGGCACCAGGATATAAGATAAACAGAGTAGCAGCAGCTTGTATGCGAGTTGGTGTGCGTGTGTATCGAGTCAGTATAAATGTATGTGCATATTATGCGTGAGTGAGCAGTTGGAGTGAGTGTGCAGGACTCTGTGAGTGTGCATAGACCGTGCAAAAATAAAAAGGTCCATAAGGATACAAGGTTAACTCAGACAGTCCGTGTAGCTAGTTTAGGAGTAGAGATGCAACATTATAGAAGTGTATAGAACAGACATGACTCTGGGTAGAATATGGAGTTAGGTCAGCTCTATACAGGAGTCCAAAACATTACACCCCTCTGGATTAACCCCAGGTGAAGCCAACCTGATGTCCAATCATGCTCTCCTGTCCCGTCTCCTAGGATACCGGATGCTAGCCCCAAACTCCTGTCCTCCAGATGTGTATGCCATTATGTGTCGCTGCTGGCAGTACGACTCCAGGAACCGGCCGTCCTTCAGCAAACTCAGGACCGAACTCAGTGCTTTATACCAGAAACTGTCCTTACTCAAGTGACTTGTTTGATTCTCTTTTACCTTTTTATATGGAGCAGATGTTGCCTTTATTTCATATTCATTGATTATAGAGAACCAGTTGCTATGTGATTTTGAATTGACCATATTTAAGTAGTGATGATCCAACAGGCTGTGAGACCACAGGTAATATAAGTACACAGGACATGTGTGTATTGAAAACATTGGTACCATATTCTACAAAGTAGCATATTCTATATCTGTTGAATATTGCTATTGTTTACTGTATTACATTACTGTAAATGTACAAATTAAATGTTCCTATTATATCAGCTTTAAAGAGTTGATGGGATATTTTTCTCTCTTGTCTTTTTTAATATACACTGAACAAAAATTTGAACGCAACATGTAAAGTGTTGGTCTCATTTTTCATGAGCTGAAATAAAAGATCCTGGAATTTGTCCATACGTTAAAAAAAAATGTATTTTCTTTGTGCAGAAATTAGATTACATCCCTGTTAATGAGCCTTTCTCCTTTGCCAAGATAATTAAATCACCTGACAGGTATGGCATATCAAGAAGCTGAATAAACAGCATGAACATTACAGAGGTGCACCTTGTGCTGGGATCAATAAAAGGCCACTAAAATGTGCAGTTCTGTCACACAACACAAAGCCACAGATGTCTCAAGTTTTGAGGGAGTGCACAATTGGCATGCTGACTGCATGAATGTCCACCAGAGCTGTTGCCATTTCTCTACCATAAGCTGTCTCCAATGTCGTTTTAGAGAATTTGGCAGGAGATCCAACCAGCCTCACAACTGCAGACCACGTGTAACCGCGCCAGCCCAGGACCTCCCAATCTGGCTTCTTCACTTGCGGGATCATATGAGACCAGACAGCTGATGAAACTGTGGGTTTGCACAACCTAAGTTTTTGACAGTTTGTGCAGATATTCTATCTCAGGGAAGCTCATCTGCATTCTCGTCATCCTCACCAGGGTCTTGACCTACTGCAGCTTGACGTTGTAACTGACTTCAGTGGGCAAATACTCAGCTTCAACAGCCACTGGCACCCTGGAGAAGTGTGCTCTTCACGGATGAATCCCAGTTTCAACTGTACCGAGCAGTCGGCAGACCGCGAGTATGGTGTCATGTGGGAGAGCGATTTGCTGATGTCAACGTTCTGAACACTGCCCCATGGTGGCAGTGAGGTTATGGTATGGGCAGGCATAAGCTATGGACAATGAACACAATAGAATTTTATAGATGGCAATTTGAATGCACAGAGATACCGTGACAAGACCCTGAGGCCCATTGTCATGCCATTCATCCATCACCTCATGTTTCAGCATGATAATACATGGCCCCATGTCACAAGAATCTGTACACAATTCCTGGAAGCTGAAAATACCCCAGTTCTTCCCTGGCCTGCATACTCACCAGATATGTCACCCATTGAGCACGTTTGGGTTGCTCTGGAGCAATGTGTTTCAACAGCATGTTCCAAGTTCCCGTCAAAATCAAGAAACTTTGCACAGCCATTAAAGAAGAGTGGGACAACATTCCACAGGCCACAATCGACAACCTGACCAACTCTATACGAAGGAGATGTGTCGCGCCTGCATGAGGCAAATGATGTTCACACCAGATGCTGACACATTCCCCTACCTTTTTTTAAAGGTATCTGTGACCAACAGATGGATATTTGTATTTCCAGTCAGGCAAAATCAATAGATTAGGGCCTAATTTATTGATTTATATGATCTGTAACTCTGTACAATCTTTGAAATTGTTGCATGTTGCGTTTTATATTTTTGTTCCGTGTATTATTATGAATTCAAATCCTCTGATCATGATGATGCCAGTGTTTTCTACTGCTTTTTAAAGGTGGCCACTAGAGAGCAGCGCTGTGTGTATGAAAGAGTGATCCACTTGCAGTGAGGCTAGTGATGAGACAGTTCACATGTAGATAACTACTGTACAGTATTGTATGTGACACACCCTCGGCACGGGACCTCGTCTAAACATTGATACTGGAACATTCTCAGAACTTTATTTCTAGTGATTGGCCCATCATTTAATTCCAGATTCTTAGACTGGCCTTTGTCTACAGGCATCAATGTGTTTTTATTCAGATCTTTCATGTCAAGACCTTATGTCATTAAGACCTTTCACAACAATTCTAAATGACAAGAGGGGAAACAGTAGCTGTTCCTAGATCTGTTTCTGCATTAGCCAACTTGACACGCAATGATAGTCAGAATGGTTGGCTAAAGCACATACAGATCTGAGACCAGACCAGCAAAACAGAGTTCTAAAAAGGAGCTAAAAGACAACGGTGACACTCGTGACTCATCACTAAAGCTCTTGATTCCGGAAGGTCAGCAAATCGCATGACAATCAAGTTAACTGACTTGTGAGTCACTTTCTCATGAGCAACCACCTATTATACAGGAGTGACACCAGAGAATTCTGAGGACATGCTAACCCCTTCTGTGGAATCACACAAACACTGCTACTAGTCATTACTTAGAATGAGGCCAATTATTGGGGATTGTCATTGTTAGCCAAATATGTCACATTATTCTACCTGTCTAAGCAAGAGTGAGAATGTACTATATCAGTAACCAAATCTGTGGAAATTGTGCCTAACATTGGCCATTTGTATTATACTTTTATTGTACATGTGTATAAGATCAAAAGCATGAAGATAAGACAAAGAAAATAGAGGTTTATAGTCTTGGTAAGAAGTGGTCAGCCCATCTACCGACTGATCCAGGGAAAAGACAGATGAACGTACAGGAGAGTAGCCCAAGTGATTTGGATCCTGTCTGTTGTAGAAGAATGCAGACATGTAATATGGCAGTGCTTAATAGCCATTTATGGTCTGCTGATCTAACAGGAGCAATACCTACACAGTCCTGGGGGAGTGGCAGCAATTCACTCATCCCCCATCTTCAGCAAATAGCATGACAGGCAGACAGCCAGGTGATAAAGATGTCACATTCTCTGTGATTGTGCAACTAGCCTGATGTGAAAAGCACCTCGCCAGTTAAGCATGTTCAGTCACTTTCTGCATCAGCTGAATGTCTTAAGGTGAGGGAGCGGCAGGTAGCCTCGTGGTTAGAGCGTTGGACTAGTAACCGCAAGGTTGCAAGATCAAGCCGACAAGGTACAAATCTGTCATTCTGCCCCTGAACAAGGAAGTTAACCTACTGTTCCTAGGCCGTCATTGAAAATAATAATTTTTCTTAACTGACTTACCTAGTTAAATAAAGGTTTAAAAAAAGAAAGAGTGTGTTCGGTCTCTATAGAGAACAACAAACAAAGAGAACCCATCTGATATTTATCTTATTGACTCCAGTGGATGAAAATAAAGTATGGCAACGGCCTTTATCTCTTTCCAGTTATAACACCCATTTTTCCTCAAACACACAGGTAGTCACATACAGTCATTACTAACTACACAAATGTATATGCATAAACACAAACTTTGAGTTAGTTTGAGTCAAAGATGTTGCAACTACCCATTTAATGTGTGCAAAAGTAGGGCAGAATTCACCCTTTGTTCTAAGTGAGATGTAAGGAATGGGCTGGTTTGAAAAGTAGGACCAAATTCACTCTGTTCCAGGAGTTTTCCTCGATTCCTGTAACAGAGTGAATTTGGACCGTTGACTTTAAAAGCCACAATGACTATAACTCGTGATTGGATTGAATACCGGTCTTAATTTGGCCCGAATCTTGTAGACATGAAATGGATTGCTGCAGTTGCAACATATTTGACTCAAACTAACTTTGTGTTTATGCATATTCATTTTTGTAGTTAATATCTAACAATTAACATATAACTTATAGTAAAGTTGTATTGATAATTATTGATATTGCAGAATTCAACACTAAGTGGTGTGTCTCTAGGTCTTTAGTAGTTGAATATTAACTACAAAATGAACATGCATGAATGCAAAGTTAGTTTGACTCAAAGATGTTGCAACTGCAGCTTCCTATTTCATGTGTATAAAAGTAGGGCCAAATTCACTCTTTGTTTTAAGTGAGATGTGAGAAATGGGTGTCTGTTGATTCCTGGAACAGAGTGCATTTGGTCCTAAAATCAGTCCTATTCCTTATCTCACTTATATCAAATAGTGAATGTGGCCTTACTTTTGTACACATAAATACTGTATTTGTTCTAAGTGAGATATAAGGAATGAGACTGGTTTCAGAAGTAGGACAAAATTAACTCAACACAAAAATCAACACATATAAAAAAAAAGAATATGCAGAAACACAGTTACTTTGAGTCAAATATGTTGCAACTGCAGCTACATACAGTATTTATGTGTACAAAAGTAAGGCCACATTCACTATTTGATATAAGTGAGATAAGGAATAGGACTGATTTTAGGACCAAATGCACTCTGTTCCAGGAATCAACAGACACCAATTTCTCACATCTCACTTAAAACAAAGAGTGAATTTGGCCCTACTTTTATACACATGAAATAGGAAGCTGCAGTTGCAACATCTTTGACTGAAATTATCTTTGTGTTTAATTATATTCATTGTTGTAGTAGGGGAACTACACTCGCAGAATTGGCCTCGTTTTTTGTCTTGCTCCTCAAGAAATGCTGGAGGCCATAACAGAAGCCAAATGTGAGTTGGCTTGGGGGTGTGTTTTGATGTGGGTGTTTCTTGTGTGTGTCCTTGCCACACCCATCTGTCAAAACCTTGCCTGGAGCTGGTTCCCCCACTCAATCACAACAAACAAACCGCCTGCAGGTTGAGTTCAATAACTACAGGCAGATAGATGTATGAGGAGATGCCGGATGAAGTGGTGAATAGGTCAGTAGCCTACAGTGTAATATGAGACGAATGCAATTGCTGAATTTATGTAGATATTCTAAACTAAGTGTTTTGATAACTTTCAAATGTAGTAACAGGTCCATGTACAATAAACAACCGTTTACATAATACATAATACCATATAAGCAGTGTTCTGCTAATATAGCAATGTGCAATGTCTTTCTCAGGGATTTTGTCTGGTGGTAATAGGGCTACCTTGGCAAACATGTCAGAGCGGTCATAACTTCCTGTGTGGTGTCCCGTACACAACAGGAATTTCCTGATCCTGATGCAGAATACATACGGGTCCTCCCTCCCCATAATGATTCAATTAAATAATACAAAACGACAATACAAGTTAAAGTTGTCTAGTAAAATGTTAATGCTGAGTGCCAGGTCTCTGTCCATTCAGTGACGTCAGTATCAAGCCTGTCTGTCGGTCAGGACTCTATCACATCATCTTGCAAGTCTCCAAGTGCTGGCTCCATAGAGCCTCTTGATATCTGACAAACATACACTCACTGACCAGTTTATTAGGTACACCCATCTAAGTAGTACTGTGTCGGAACCCCATTGCCTCCAGAATAACCTGAATTCTTCAGAGCATTCTACAAGCTGTTGGAAACGTTCCACAGGGATGTTAGTCCATACTAATGCTATGGCATCACACAGTTTCTGCAGATTGGACGGGCGTATGTTCATGCTGCGAACAGCCAGTTCTATATGTTTCCAAAGATGCTCTATTGGGTTGAGGTCTGGGGACTGTGCAGGACACGCAAGTAAACTGAACACGCTGTCATGTTCCAGGCACTGTTTTTCACTCTTCAATTGTCCAGTGTTGGTGATGGCGTGCCCACTGGAGCCGCTTCTTCTTGTTTTTAGAAGATAGGAGTGGAACCCTGTGTGGTCGTCTGCTGCAATAGCCCATTAGTGACAAGGATCGACTAGTTGAGTGTTCCAAGATGCCATTCTACACACCACTGTTGTACTGTGCCATTATTGTCCATTTGTGGCCCGCCTGTTAGATTGCACGATTCTTGCCGTTCTCCTTTGACCTTAATTGCCAATCTCCTTCGGCCGCCCACAGGACTGCCACTGACTGGATGTTTTTTGTTTGTCACACCATTCTCAGTAAACCCTAGGCACTGTTGTGTGTGTAAAGCCCAGGAGGGAGGACGTTTCTGAGATACTGTATCTGGCACTCCTGGCACTGACTATCACACCATGCTCGAAGTCCCTTAGGCCACTCGTTTTGCCCATTCTAACATTCAATCGAACAGTAACTGAATGCCTCGATGCCTGTCGGCCTGCTTTATATAGCAAGCCACTGCCCCGTGACTCACTGTCTGTAGGAGCAATCCATTCTTATGAACAAGGTATACTGGCCACGGAGTGTATACTGTGTTAAAGTTTGAACAGGTCAAACTCAACCTACCTAATTATGGTCTCCTCATCAACAAACATTGTTGAGCAGGCAAGAGGCGAGGCAGGAGGTAAGGTTTTTTGTCAGCACCCCATTGACGGGCATGGCAGCGTAGATCAGCTCCTGGCCCCTCATCAAAGATACTGGTCGGCCATACACAAAGCACTGATTACATTATCAATGGTGGTTATGATTAGCATGGTGGAACCAACCTGACTGCTGTATTCACCTTTCTATTTCACTTCAGATATAATGGTTTGTGAAGTGAAATACAATGGTAAACACAGTGAGCAGGCTGGTTCCACAAGGCTAAGTTATGAAGGGGAATTGGGGGAAAACTCTAAACTGTTTTGACCTTTGACCAGGTCAAATGTCACCAACCTGTTTCAAGTGTCATTCCTGTTCCATTTATAGGAATGCGCACAGCAAGGGCATGTCTTCATGATGCTGAAGGTCCCCCTGCTGGTCTTCTCTATGTTGCATGTTCGGCTTTAAACTGGACATCTCTGCAACAGGCAATCCTCTTAAACAATGTACTTCCTCATCTTATGAGGTGTTGTTGACTGGGAGGGCCCGAGACAGGGTTATTCAATAGATGCACAAGTGGTAAATTGCATTTTGTTATAAAGAAAGGTCAAAGCTTTTTTTGCACTTCACAACCAAAATGACTTCTCCTTGTATCTGCTTGGCTGGGTAATTAACCAACTAGTTTATCAAACCGAGTATTTTTTTAGACACATTTTCACATAACACACATTACCATTGTTGATGAAGCCGTCTGTGTCACCAGGGCAGTAACTTGGGTCAAGCTAAATCTAGGTCATCACTAGTTACCACAGGCACAAAGTTATAAACGCCGCCTATTTCTACAATTACACTTCTTTGAATGTGATTTTAAACCTAACCCTAACCACACTGCTAACCTTATGCATAACCCTAACCTTAAATTAAGACCAGGAAGTGAACTTTTGTACAGAATGACTGTAGCACCAGATTGTATTAGATTCAGGCCGGTAATGCCGCTATGGTTTGTTGCTCCAGTCCTAGTTCACTGTATTACTGAGACGTGTTAGCTACCACCATAACTGCATCCATTATTTAGTTTTGCCCTAGACAATACAGAACACACTTGTATGAGCTACAAACTAATTTTCAAACTCGACTTGTAGCCTATAGCTAGCTAACCTGCCTCGCTAGCATTATCAAATGATAACTTTACATAACCATCAGTATCTAGACAATACACAATAAACTTGTATGAGCTATAAACTAACTAGGTTGTATTATCAAAAAACTAGCTAAACAAAAGTATATGTACTCCTTCACTTCATAAATGTACTCAGATCGCTACAGGCTCTGGGGGCCTGAGAGGGGAAAGCATCCTCCGACAGTATTCCCTGCAATGTTTTCAGCCTTGAAATCCTGGATATCCAAGAACCTTTTAGCCACTTTCATAATGATTTTGTTAGCTTGTCCTGTACAATGAATCACCTGTGCAATAAACACAACAAAATTAACCTTCATCAGCGATTAATCTTTCAGGATCTCTCAACTGACTGACATCCACAGACTGTTGGGCATCCACTGCCATGGCTTCATCATCTCAACTAGCTGATTTGACCATTTTCACTGTCGACCTTCTCGACAGCCCTGATCCTTCCTACTTTGACCTCTTTCACCCTAACAGGGCACTCAGGGAACTCTGGAACCTGATTCCCATCACAATTGGAATACCTTGCATCCTCAGACTCTTCAATAATAATATTCCGTTTGCAAACGCTTGACGTGTGGCCAATTTTTTTAACATTTATGACATTGAAGCTTTTGTACATAAGCTCGCACCGCATATCTCATATATACCAGCTTTACATGGGTCAGGAGAAATTCTTAATCTTACATCAATAATACAGAAATGCTTTCCTCCCTCTTTCCATTCACAGAGTGGGTTAAGCAACGTGAATCAACTAGTCCTGCCATGATCACAGTGGTGGAAAAAGTATGCAATTGTCATACTTGAGTAAAAGTAAAGATATCTTAATCGAAAATTAAGAGAATAGAAAATAGTAAAGGTGAAAGTCACCCAGTAAAATACTACTTGAGTAAAAGTCCGAAGGTATTTGGTTTAAAATATACTTAAGTATCAAAAGTAAATGTAATTGCTAAAATATACTTAAGTATCAAAAGTAAATGTATAAATCATTTCAAATTCCTTACATTAAGCAAACCAGATGGCACCATTTTCTTGGATAGCCAGGGGCACAGTCTAACACCCAGACATAATTTACAAACAAAGCATTTGTGTTCAGTGAGTCAGCCAGATCATATGCAGTAGAGATGACCAGAAATGTTGTCTTGATAAGTGTGTGAATCGGACCGTTTTCCTGTCCTGCATTCAAGTACTTTTGAATGTCAGGGAAAATATATGCAGTAAAAAGTACATTATTCTCTTTAGGAACTTTAGGAAGTGAAGTAAAAGTAAAAGTTGTTAAAAATATAAATAGTAATGTGCAGATACCCCAAAAAACTAATTAAGTAGTACTTGAAAGTATTTTTTACTTAAGTACTTTAGACCAGGGTATCCCAAACTCGGTCCTGGGCCCCCCTTGGGCGCACGTTGTGAGTTTTGCTCAAGCACTACAAAGCTGATTCAAACAGCCAACTAATCATCAAGCTTAGATTATTTCAATCAGCTGTGTAGTGCTAGGGTAAAAATTCAAATGTGCACCTAGTGGGGTCCCCAGGACCGAGTTTGGGATACCCTGCTTAATACCACTGCATGTTCTTTGAGCAAATACACTTTCAAAGCTAGTGCAGTTTGTAGTGCAGTTAGGGAGCTAGTACATATAGAACAGATTACATTGCATTGCCAATAAAGATTTTTCAAAGCTAGTACAGCAATTTCAAAAGCAGCTAATACAGCAAAGTGTTGGGAATAGTCGATTTTTAAACATTAGCTGTAAAGACTCAGGTTTATTTATTTATAGCTAGTTTTGGTTGGCTTCTCTTCTCTATGAGCCTGTCCACTTTACTACCCTACTGGCTGAGCTTTGAACCACAATGTCTTCAGGGCCTGAATGTCACAGGATGACCAGGGTAGGGGTCAACAAAATAACCCGAAACGCTGCTGCATAAACATTCCAATTCATAAAAGCGTGCTTCTTCTATGTGCAAAAACTCCTATAATCTCCAAACTTCTCAGAAGCTTATCTCCCCATCCCTCAGCGTTACCTGAGTTTTTTTTTGGTCCACATATCACGATGCAGGAAACCTTATGACTCCGACAGGGGTTTTGCGTCAGTCTGTGACATCTTAAAAGTGAGTTATCACATGACTAGCCATTGTGAAGTATTTCACGTCAGTGAGGTATGATGAAGTGTATGTATCTCTGTTGTAGATCAGTGCTCTCTGTCAGCAGGCTATCAAGAGTGTCAGGCCCTACTATGAGTGAGTGTGGGTCGGTGTCACCCAGAGATAGCTGTCTGTCTCTCATTCCTCTATGCTATCACCTATCTCATGAATGCATACTGTATGCATACTATATGTCTCTAAGCATCAACCAAGGTGCACAAACAAAGGAGCAAACTGGAAATGTGAGAGACTCTGATAATTCTTGGTAAACCTCCCAGCTATATGGGTTATTAATCACCTGGTGAAGGATGTATTCTCTGTGATGTGAGCCAAGGGAGGCTTCACTCCGAGCCAGTATGTCGCTCAGACTGCTGCATCACCATGTATCACATAAATCACATTTGATTCGTTTTCACAGTAGAGATGGCAAGAGTGATGAGGAGCTTTCTGAGACAAAGGTAAACAATCACTGGGCTTGGGCCTTAATGGAACTTTTACTGATGTTCCTGTTATCTTTTGCTTGGTTTCTATTACTATGGTATGGCAATGCTATAATGCAGAATGGGTGGATTATACATCTTCTTATGCTTTAAATCCCTGACTTAAAGGAAAAACCCACTCCAAAACTATACTTTGGTTTTCTTTTCATTCGTCTACTGTTGATACAGTCCCGAAATGTTTTGCATGTTAGCAGTCAAGTTTTCAAGATATTGGACATCCAAGAAGCAAGGTGTCACTTGCCACATCATTATGATGCAAAACGCATAGTGTATTTTCCTTTAAGCCAGCAAGGTGGAAAGATCTGCCATTCTACCCTTGAGCAAGGCAGTTAACCCCCAACAACAACTGCTTCCCGGATGCCGATGACGTGGTTTAAGGCAGCCCTCCGCACCTCTCTGATTCAGAGGGTTAAATGCAGAAGACACATTTCAGTTGAATGCATTCAGTTAAAACAACTGACTAGGTATCCCCTTTCCCTTCCCTTCACATCTCCGATGTTGTGTCATTCATATTCACTGTCTCTCTCCTTCACAGCTATAGCCTGGTCCCAGATCGGTGCTATCATTCCAACTCCTTGTCACGGAAAACAATGAAAGACATGATAATTCAATAAGTATTTGGTAAGAGAGCAAAAATAGACTGGCTAAGTTTAAGGAGAGAGGTCCCTGTTGCTTTACACTGTACATGTTCTCATATCTTCAGACCTCGTGTGGTTTTCACCCGTCAGTGGTGTCAGAGATGGTTAATAGTGTTATTGTATTGCAGCATTGGAAGGCAAACCACATTCACTGTTTTGGGCAGAGAGGGCTAAGAAAGCAAAACTCCGAAATTGCCTGAAGTATCTGTGGTGAGATGTTCTGTGACACACCTGCCTATTGATTGGCAGCTCTCCATGAGACCTTATGGTACATCACTGGTGGAATGTATCCATGCCGCAATGACAGTTGAGGACACCACACCATGTAATAGAGAGCCTTGTAGGAATGTAGCTTTGAAGATAAGGATCTAAGTGACTCCATAATATCCCTCGGTCGCATTCTTTCACTGATTTGTTTTGTTTGTGAAACGTTTGTATAACTCACCTTGGCCCAACTGAATGGTTGGTCTTCTGGAGGTACTAGAGGCTAGTGGCTATGTCTGATGTTCACTCAAACTTTTAATTAAAACAATCACTGAAAAAACCTGAACTGTCTGTAAGGCTTTGCCCTGGTTTAGTCTGTCTCTAATGGTTAATTCTTTGAAGGCTGTTCGGGCTCATAACAATGAGGAGGTGAGACCCAGTCATACATTACTTTTTGAATAAGGTTGTTGTATTATTCAGAACCAGCAGAGAACTCCTTATTAGACAAACTATTAGATACGCAAGGCACTTTTGTCCTCGTACAATTCAGTTGTCTGTAAACAGAATAAATTAGGCCTACTCATCCAACATATTTTGTTGAGGTTATATCCCGTAGTTGAAGCATCAGTGCCAGTCAGGTTGTGCTATCATGCCAATGCCAATGTTGGCTTGATAATGACAGCAGTGAAGTTGGCATTGGCAAGAGCACAAACAGAGATGGGACCAGGCTACCATAGTTGAACACTGAAGATACCATTGTAAAGAGACACCTCAAACCTAATCTGATATGCAATAAGCAAAATAAAAAATGTATACCACTCTTATTGTTGCTACTACAGCACAATTGACAATCATTATAGCATTCTTATCATTGCATTTCATGTTGATTACAGTACAACATCAATTTATGTTTTACCTAGCAGTTTTTTATGCTTATGTCACTAAGATCTTGTACAGTACCAATACCATGAGTTTGTCCATAAATTCCCTCTGATTATCAACTGTCAAAAACTACAGTAGATGTTAGAATAGCAAAAGAAACGCTCCAAGGCCTTGATCATAGTTAAGATAAGAGTCATCAGCGAGACACCAACTAAGACAGCAACCGACATCACGCTGTGTGTGTGTCCATCACGTGTTCTTATCAGACCTCATGTGCACGCGTCACCTGCATACCTAGAAAACACATGCATTTAGGAGGATGTTCTCTTCTAGTACAGGTACACAGGTTCTTGTTGATACAGTGTACTGAGTTCACTAAGGGTTCAATAATACTGTATTTCATCATATATTCAGTAGTTGGCCTATGTGGTTAGCTACTGATGACTTTAGAAGATGTTGAAATGAATTTTCTATGTTTTTTCAATGACTGATCAACGAAAGTAGAGATTGGTAGGGGCACAATCAAGGCAAAATTTAACTCAAAATCATAGCTAAAGTTTGGGCTCTACTGAAAACCACACCAGGGGTCTCCAAGGTAAACGAAACAACATTGATCCATATCAAGGTCCAGGTGAGAGTCATTATCTTTACTGAACGTTTGTTTCAGGATTAGATTACTTGAATTTCTAATTCTCACACTCTATTCTCTCCCTACCCTGAACAAAACTTTAAGATTACAGATTCCATTTAATTGAAAAGCCATTTCATTCAATATACTTTGTTCAAAATACATATTTAGTAGTAAGATTATGTTACCCCACATTATACTGCCAGTTTCCTCTTGGTGCTCTGGCTATGTACATAACCCAGACTGATACAGGGCTGCTGTTCAGTGAAGGCAGCGTGGCACATGGAGTTACCGGATGCCCTTATAGCCTCAGATACACCTCATTACCACTTTGGGCAGATGACTGGACAGATATTGCTCTGTGTGTGTCTATTTAAATTGATACAGACATAAACAAAACATTTGGTATGTTATCCTGCAGGCCTGTGTTGTATGTCAGAAATGCCCCTGTTGCCTGCAGTGTTTATTTAAGATCAATCCACACATCACCATCAACACTAGTCAGGGCACCAAGTAGCATCACCAGGACAAACAAGCCTCTATGTAGGCTGTAAATAATAATCTTTTCTATTGCCTCTGACCTTAAATTCTATCAATAATGCACCAACTAAGTTGCAAGCTATGGGTAGAAGATTTGGTACTGCAATTTGCATAGCCTTGGTACTCATCTCAACATTATTAGGCTACATGAATTATGTCTGCTCAAATGGATTAAGGAAGATGTTAAACGAAAAGGATAATTTGTTTGTCCAAACATAAATATTGAAATACATGTTAATTCATACATAACAGACAGCGGATAGGGCAATATCCCCCCAAGATGCAAATACAGTTCATGGTAACTCAAAGCAGCCAAAGCTGAGGTTTCTGATCCATCAGCTGCTTTATTAAATAAACACTGCAGGTACAAGTGGAATTTATTGCATACAACACAGTGCTGTGGGATAACATACCAAATGTGTTGTTTATGTCTGGTGTTCAACCTTCCTAAGTTCTCCCATGTCACCCTGCTCTTCCGCACAGTCCACTGGCTTCCAGTCGAAGCTCATATCACCATCAAGACCCTGGTGCTTGCCTACGGAGCAGCAAGGGGAACTGCCCCTCCTTTCCTTCAGGCTATGTTCAAACCCTACGTCCCAACCCAAGCACTCCGTTCGGCCACCATTGGGCTCTCAGCCCTCCCACCTCTAAGGGAGGGCAGCTCCCGCAACCCAGTCAAAGCTCTTCTCTGTCCTGACACCCCAATGATGGAACAAGATTCCCACTAAAGTTAGGACAACGTTCCCTGCCCCTCTTCCAAAAACCTCTGAAACCCTACCTCTTTGAAGAATATCTTAAATAACATTAATGTACCATCTAAACCGCTGTAAAATATATTTTTCATCACCAAAAATATTGTATTTTCAGCTGTTTGAAGCTGGTGTGTAAATAAGAAAGTAAAAGATACAAAAACTAAAGCATATAAATAGTGCACATGGAATAGATATATCACTTCTTAGACTTGCTTTCAATGAGATTTACAGATCTATAACTCACATTTCTATGTGCATTTGGTCGGTTCGCCCAAAAAGTTACATATTGCAGCTTTAAATGTTGTATATATCTGTCTTTTGAATACAAAACATGTCAACCATGACCTACAGTATTTGTAGTTTCCCTGACCTTCTCTAACGCAGAATGTTGTTTGTAATGAATACAGTTATATCATTTCTGCTTTGTAACTCCAGGCCGCAGCCAACGTGTTCTTAGTGCAAGTCTAATTATTCTGTAAGTAAATCTCTGACACTTCTACTTTAGGTGACATTATGAATGGAATAGTGGTCATACAATATCATACGAATTATAGGAAGTACAGTACCAGTCAAAAGTTTGGACACACCTACTAACTATTATTCTATATTGTAGAATAATAGTGGAGACATCAAAACTATGAAATAACACATATGGAGTCATGTAGTAACCAAAAAGTGTTAAACAAATCAAAATATATTTTATATTTGAGATTCTTCAAAGTAGCCACCCTTAGCCTTGATGACAGCTTTGCACACTCTTGGCATTCTCTTGACCATCTCCACCTGGAATGCTTTTCCAACAGTCTTGAAGGAGTTCCCATATATGCTGAGCACATGTTGGCTGCTTTTCCTTCACTCTGCGGTCCAACTCATCCCAAACTATCTCAATTGGGTTGAGGTCGGATGATTGTGGAGGCCGGGTCAACTGATGCAGCACTCCATCACTCTCTTTCTTGGTCAAATAGCTGTTACACAGCCTGAAGGCGTGTTGGGTCAATGTCCTATTGAAAAACAAACAATAGTTCCACTGAGCACAAACCAGATGGGATGGTGTATCGCTGCAGAATGCTGTGGTAGCCATGCTGGTTAAGTGTGCCTTGCATTCTAAATAAATCATCAACAGTGTCACCAGAAAAGCATCCCCACACCATCACAACTCCTCCTCCATGCATCGCGGTGGGAACCACACATGCGGTGATCATCCGTTCACCTGCCCTGCGTCTCACAAAGACATGGCGGTTGGAACTAACAAATTTGGACTCATCAGACCAAAGGAAAGATTTCCACCGGTCAAATGTCTATTGCTCGTGTTTCTTAGTCCAAGCAAGTCTCTTATTATTATTGGTATCCTTTAGTAGTGGTTTCTTTGCAGCAATTTGACCATGAAGGCCTGATTCACACAGTCTCCTCTGAACAGTTGATGTTGAGATGTGTCTGTTACTTGAACTCTGTGAAGCATTTTTTGGGGCTGCAATTTCTGAGGTTGGTAACTTTATACACCAGAAGTTAATGGGTATCTGTAGGACGACTGTACAGTGTAAGTCGGAGGTTTACATACACTTAGGTTGGAGTCACTAAAACTAGTTTTTCAACCATTCCACAAATTTCTTGTTAACAAACTAATGTTTTGGCAAGTCGGTTAGGACATCTACTTTGTCCATGACACAAGTAATTTTTCCAACAATTGTTTTCATGACAGATTATTTCACTTATAATTCACTGTATCACAATTCCAGTGCGTCAGAAGTTTACATACACTATGCCTTTAAACAGCTTGGAAAATTCCAGAAAATTATGTCATGGCTTTAGAAGCTTCTGATAGGCTAATTGACATAATTTCAGTCAATTGGAGGTGTACCTGTGGATGTATTTCAAGGCCTACCTTCAAACGCAGTGCCTCTTTGCTTGACATCATGGGAAAATCAAAAGAAATCAATAAGGACCTCAGAAAAAAATTGTAGGCCTCCACAAGTCTGGTTCATCCTTGGGGGCAATTTCCAAACGCCTGAATGTACCACATTCATCTGTACAAACAATAGTCCTCAAGTATAAACACCATGGGACCACGCAGCTGTCATACCACTCAGAAAGGAGACGTATTCTGTCTCCTAGAGATTAACTTACTTTGGTGCGAAAAGTGCAAATCAATCCCAAAACAACAGCAAAGGACCTTGTGAAGATGCTGGAGGAAACAGGTACAAAAGTATCAATATCCACAGTAAAACGAGTTCTATGTCGACATAACCTGAAAGACCGCTCAGCAAGGAAGAAGCCACTGCTCCAAAACAGCCATAAAAAAGCCAGACTACGGTTTGCAACTGCACATGGGGACAAAGATCATACTTTTTGGAGATATGTCCTCTGGTCTGATGAAACAAAAATAGAACTGTTTGGCCTTAATGACCATTGTTATGTTTAGTGGAAAAAGGGGGATGCTTACAAGCCGAAGAACACCATCCCAACCGTGAAGACAAGTTGGGGGACAGACAGACATACACCACAGAGTGATTGATCAAACATGAGTAAACACAGTCACAAAGCACAATTATCTTATGTTAACAATCACTCAAGCACCTTGAAAGAAATGCTAAGTAACATGACCTGGCAAGAGATGAATGACGACTGCACCATTAGATATTTAAAGCACTGTCCGTCTGTAACCTCAAACACTGAAGGAGGGATTGGTGCACTTCACAAAATAGATGGCATCATGAGGGTGGAAAATGATGTGGATATATTGAAGCAAAATCTCAAGACATCAGTCAGGAAGTTAAAACTTGGTCGCAAATGGGTCTTCCAAATTGACAATGACACCAAGCACACTTCCAAAGTTGTGGCAAAATAGCTTAAGGTCAACAAAGTCAAGTTATTGGAGTGGCCATCACAAAGCCCTGACCTCAATCCTATAGAAAATGTGTGGGCAGAGCTGAAAAAGCATGTGCGAGCAAGGAGGCCTACAAACCTGACTCAGTTACACCAGCTCTGTCAGGAGAAATGGGCCAAAATTCACCCAACTTATTGTGGGAAGCTTATGGAAGGGTCCTGAAAAATTGGACCCAAGTTAAACAATTTAAAGGCAATGCTACCAAATTCTAATTGAGTGTATGTAAACTTCTGACCCACTGGGAATGTGATGAAAGAAATAAAAGCTTAAATAAATCATTCTCTCTACTATTATTTTGACATTTCACATTCTTAAAATAAAGTGGTGATCCTACCTGACCTAAGACAGGGAATG